>NC_069502.1:727545574-727908074 GCF_027579735.1 Bombina bombina
AAGATTTTTTGCAAAATAGCTCTTTAATGAAAGAAATATTTGCGGTCCACTGTGTAATACCAGCGCATGCTAATTTGCACTGGTATTACACGTTTCCAGCAATGCTCTTGTTTGAATTGCTGGGAAGCATTGCGCTCACAAGGGGGTGCTTTCGTAGGCTCCTATGGGAGCCTGGTTCTGTTGCCGTCAGAGAATGCATCAGATCCTAAGTGCAGCGAAAGGGATAAGTAGCGCAGCGATGGCAGCAAGCTTAAATATATATGTATTTGATTATATACTTACTGCATATATTTATGTGTTAATATTTGTATATACATATAGTAACACATAAGTATATATGTATATAAGCATATACATTATATATTTACAGGTAACATACAGTTCCCCATAGACTGCTATGTAAAGGCACTTTTCAGTGTCGTTTTTTTTCTAACACCCCAATCCCACAAACTTTACCCCCAAAATACTGCCTAGTGCAGTAATTTTACTAAAAACTAAAGATAAAATAAAGATCTTTATTTTTTAATAATATAAACTAGACTGTATTTTGTAGCCATTTGGGGCACATTTATAAAATTATCCTGAGATTGGATCTCTGGTTCATTTTATAAGTGCTAATTGCTACCGCGAGCTCGTGGTAGCAATAACCAGCCACTTGTAATGGCTGATCATGTGCCCGCAAAAGGGCAAATTTGTCCGTTTGCATGTGCACAATAATTTTCTCACCTTAAAGGGACACTGAACCCAATTTTTTTCTTTTGTGATTCAGATACAGCATGCAATTTTAAGCAACTTTCTAATTTACTCCTATTATAATTTTTTCTTCATTCTCTTTACTATCTTTATTTAAAAAATAAGGCATCTAAGCTTTTTTTTTTTTTTTTTTTTTTTTTTTTTTGGTTCAGTACTCTGGACAGCACTTTGCTATTGGCGGATGTATTTATCCACCAATCAGCAAAGACAACCCAGGTTGTTCACCAAATATTGGCTGGCATCTAAACTTACATTCTTGCATTTCAAATAAAGATACCAAGAGAATAAAGAAAATTTGATAATAGGAGTAAATTAGAAAGTTGCTTAAAATTTCATGCTCTATCTGAATCACAAAAGAAAAAATTTGGGTGCAGTGTCCCTTTAAGGTGGATTTATACTTTAAGGTGGAATAGTTTCAATGCATATTATTCTTCTGTTTTTATATATGGCTATCCTGGTGGGATTACACTTATAGTATAACTGTATAGAAATGTATATACCTTATTAAATAATGAACATAGGGTTAACAGCGCTTACAAATCCTAATACATCAGCAGTTAGATTTGCAATGAATGAGGTGGTATGTAGTAATACAGGTCCTAGTGTTGTAGAAATATAAAAGGTACCCTTACCAAAAATTACCCCAATCTGATGAGGTAAGTTTGCCGCACTGGAGGGTATATTAGGTGATGAGTTGATTCTGGAAACTGGTTAGTCCTCCCTTTGATTTTGTCTACCTCTTGGAGTATGAGGTGATGTAGTTCCTTCTGTCAAGGTCTCCCAGAACTTCCTATGCAGGTATGCTTGTTGCCTCTTGGAGTTTTTCAGATCTTGGTATGAACTTTCTTGTCCGTATGTGTGCCCAAGAAAACAGAAAATCATAGATAGTGTAATACCGTTTTTATTTATATTAAAACTAAAAGTAAGCATACATTAAACTCACATTTTCTGACCTCAAGCACTATGAGGTATATTAACAGCACGTAAGGTTAAAGGTGGTCTCTTGTTAGATTCACCAGGTGTTGTATCTCATGCAGCTCAGAAATGTGTGATGAGAGAAGTCCAATGTATTAGTCTAATTAGGCATACAATTTAAACAATTTTGTTCCGGTAAAAGCAATAAATAAAAGACAAAATAAAACAGTTGATGGAATGAATAAAAGTAAGTCTATAGATACCCTGACGCGTTTCAAAGGTTCACTGTTATCCTTCTTCTTCAGAGGGGTTGATAATTATGCTTCGATAGCGTCTCTATTTAACGTATTGGGTGGCGACACGCCCTCAGTATTTGATAGGCTATCGGAGGTCATGTAACCTGATGTAATGATGTCAGGCATATTGTCCGTGGTGATACTCATAATATAGCGTGTAACGCATGACACTGTCGTCATTGCGTATTTGTAGTTTTTTTATCTAATTAGTATCTTAATGTGATGCGTTATTACTTTGCTCCTTTCTTACTTGTTTGGGGTCTAACGTATGGCGTATTTGGAGTCTAACGTATGATTAGTGATGTCGAAAACAGTTCGCCGGAGAACAGTTCCCAGCGAACATAGCTTGTTCGCGTTCGCAGCGACGGGCGAACATCTGCGATGTTCGATCCGCCCCCTATTCGTCATCATTGCCTAAACTTTTACCCTGTATCTCACAGTCAGCAGGCACATTCCAGCCAATCAGCAGCAGACCCTCCCTCCCAGATCCTTACACCTCATGGGCATCAGCCATTTTAGATTCATTCGGAAGCTGCATTGCTAGTGAGAGGAGGGACAGTGTAGCTGCTGCTAATTTAATAGGGAAATCGATAGCTAGGCTAGTGTATTCAGTGTCCACTACAGTCCTGAAGGACTCATTTGATCTCTGCTGTAAAGACAGCACCCCAAAAAGCCCTTTTTAGGGCTACATCAGTCGTTTTTTCTTCTTCTTTGTAATCTAATAGCAGTTGCCTGCCTGCCACTGCCAGCCTGTGTGTCAGGCTCACAGCATATACTGTGCCTACTTGCTCAGTGCCACCACTCATATCTGGTGTAACATTAGTGTAAATTTAGAAAAAAACAAACTTTTACATCAGTCTGCTAGTGTAATCTAATTTCAGTTGCCAGGCCAGCCTGCCACTGCCAGCCTGTGTGTCAGGCTCACAGCATATACTGTACCTACTTGCTCAGTGCCACCACCAGTCATATCTGGTGTAACAGTAGTGTAAATTTTAAAAAAAAACTTTTACATCAGTTTGCTAGTGTAATCTAATAGCAGTTGCCTGCCTGCCACTGCCAGCCTGTGTGCCAGGCTCACAGCATATACTGTGCCTACTTGCTCATTGCCACCACTCATATCTGGTGTAACATTAATGTACATTTTAAAAAAATAAACTTTTACATCAGTCTGCTAGTGTAATCTAATTTCAGTTGCCAGGCCAGCCTGCCACTGCCAGCCTGTGTGTCAGGCTCACAGCATATACTGTGCCTACTTTATCAGTGCCACCACCAGTCATATCTGGTGTAACAGTAGTGTAAATTTAAAAAAAAAACTTTTACATCAGTTTGCTAGTGTAATCTAATAGCAGTTGCCTGCCTGCCACTGCCAGCCAGTGTGTCAGGCTCACAGCATATACTGTGCCTACTTGCTCAGTGCCACCACTCATATCTGGTGTAACATTAGTGTAAATTAAAAAAAAAAACTTTTACATCAGTCTGCTAGTGTAATCTAATTTCAGTTGCCAGGCCAGCCTGCGTGTCAGGCTCACAGCATATACTGTGCCTACTTGCTCAGTGCCACCGCCCGTCATATCTGGTGTAACAGTAGTGTAAATTTTAAAAAAATATATTTTTACATAAGTTTGCTAGTGTAATCTAATAGCAGTTGCTTGCCTGCCAATGCCAGACTGTGTGTCAGGCTCACAGCATATACTGTGCCTACTTGCTCAGTGCCACCACTCATATCTGGTGCAACATTAGTGTAAATTAAAAAAAAAAACAGGTGCTAGTGTAATCTAATTTCAGTTGCCAGGCCAGCCTGCCACAACCAGCCTGTGTGTCAGGCTCACAGCATATACTGTGCCTACTTGCTCAGTGCCACCACTCATATCTGGTGTAACAGTAGTGTAAATTTAAAAAAAAAAACTTTTACATCAGTCTGCTAGAGTAATCTAATTTCAGTTGCCAGGCCAGCCTGCCACTGCCAGCCTGTGTGTCAGGCTCACAGCATATACTGTGCCTACTTGCTCAGTGCCACCACCAGTCATATCTGGTGTAACAGTAGTGTAAATTAAAAAAAAAAACTTTTACATCATTTTGCTAGTGTAATCTAATATCAGTTGCCTGCCTGCCACTGCCAGCCTGTGTGTCAGGCTCACAGCATATACTGTGCCTACTTGCTCAGTGCCACCACCAGTCATATCTGGTGTAACAGTAGTGTAAATTTAAAAAAAAAACTTTTACATCAGTCTGCTAGTGTAATCTAATTTCAGTTGCCAGGCCAGCCTGCCACTGCCAGCCTGTGTGTCAGGCTCACAGCATATACTGTACCTACTTGCTCAGTGCCACCACCAGTCATATCTGGTGTAACAGTAGTGTAAATTTTAAAAAAAAACTTTTACATAAGTTTGCTAGTGTAATCTAAAAGCAGTTGCCTGCCTGCCACTGCCAGCCTGTGTGCCAGGCTCACAGCATATACTGTGCCTACTTGCTCATTGCCACCACTCATATCTGGTGTAACATTAGTGTACATTTTAAAAAAATAAACTTTTACATCAGTCTGCTAGTGTAATCTAATTTCAGTTGCCAGGCCAGCCTGCCACTGCCAGCCTGTGTGTCAGGCTCACAGCATATACTGTGCCTACTTTATCAGTGCCACCACCAGTCATATCTGGTGTAACAGTAGTGTAAATTTAAAAAAAAAACTTTTACATCAGCTTGCTAGTGTAATCTAATAGCAGTTGCCTGCCTGCCACTGTCAGCCAGTGTGTCAGGCTCACAGCATATACCGTGCCTACTTGCTCAGTGCCACCACTCATATCTGGTGTAACATTAGTGTAAATTAAAAAAAAAAACTTTTACATCAGTCTGCTAGTGTAATCTAATTTCAGTTGCCAGGCCAGCCTGCGTGTCAGGCTCACAGCATATACTGTGCCTACTTGCTCAGTGCCACCGCCAGTCATATCTGGTGTAACAGTAGTGTAAATTTAAAAAATATATATTTTTACATAAGTTTGCTAGTGTAATCTAATAGCAGTTGCTTGCCTGCCAATGCCAGACTGTGTGTCAGGCTCACAGCATATACTGTGCCTACTTGCTCAGTGCCACCACTGATATCTGGTGCAACATTAGTGTAAATTAAAAAAAAAAACAGGTGCTAGTGTAATCTAATTTCAGTTGCCAGGCCAGCCTGCCACAACCAGCCTGTGTGTCAGGCTCACAGCATATACTGTGCCTACTTGCTCAGTGCCACCACTCTGGTGTAACAGTAGTGTAAATTTAAAAAAAAAAACTTTTACATAAGTCTGCTAGAGTAATCTAATTTCAGTTGCCAGGCCAGCCTGCCACTGCCAGCCTGTGTGTCAGGCTCACAGCATATACTGTGCCTACTTGCTCAGTGCCACCACCAGTCATATCTGGTGTAACAGTAGTGTAAATTTAAAAAAAAAACTTTTACATCATTTTGCTAGTGTAATCTAATATCAGTTGCCTGCCTGCCACTGCCAGCCTGTGTGTCAGGCTCACAGCATATACTGTGCCTACTTGCTCAGTGCCACCACCAGTCATATCTGGTGTAACAGTAGTGTAAATTTAAAAAAAAAAAACTTTTACATCATTTTGCTAGTGTAATCTAATATCAGTTGCCTGCCTGCCACTGCCAGCCTGTGTGTCAGGCTCACAGCATATACTGTGCCTACTTGCTCAGTGCCACCACTCATTTCTGGTGTAACATTAGTGTACATTTAAAAAAAAAACTTTTATATCAGTCTGCTAGTGTAATCAAATTGCAGTTGCCAGGCCAGCCTGCCACTGCCAGCCTGTGTGTCAGGCTCACAGCATATACTGTGCCTTCTTTCTCAGTGCCACCACCAGTCATATCTGGTGTAACAGTAGTGTAATTTTTTTTTAAAAAAACTTCTACATCAGTCTGCTAGTGTAATCAAATTGCAGTTGCCAGGCCAGCCTGCCACTGCCAGCATGTGTCAGGCTCACAGCATATACTGTGCCTACTTGCTCAGTGCCACCACTCATATCTGGTGTAACTTTAGTGTAAATTTAAAAAAAAAAAACTTTTACATCAGTCTGCTAGTGTAATCTAATTTCAGTTGCCAGGCCAGCCTGCCACTGCCAGCCTGTGTGTCAGGCTCACAGCATATACTGTACCTACTTGCTCAGTGCCACCACCAGTCATATCTGGTGTAACAGTAGTGTAAATTTTAAAAAAAAACTTTTACATCAGTTTGCTAGTGTAATCTAATAGCAGTTGCCTGCCTGCCACTGCCAGCCTGTGTGCCAGGCTCACAGCATATACTGTGCCTACTTGCTCATTGCCACCACTCATATCTGGTGTAACATTAATGTACATTTTAAAAAAATAAACTTTTACATCAGTCTGCTAGTGTAATCTAATTTCAGTTGCCAGGCCAGCCTGCCACTGCCAGCCTGTGTGTCAGGCTCACAGCATATACTGTGCCTACTTTATCAGTGCCACCACCAGTCATATCTGGTGTAACAGTAGTGTAAATTTAAAAAAAAAACTTTTACATCAGTTTGCTAGTGTAATCTAATAGCAGTTGCCTGCCTGCCACTGCCAGCCAGTGTGTCAGGCTCACAGCATATACTGTGCCTACTTGCTCAGTGCCACCACTCATATCTGGTGTAACATTAGTGTAAATTAAAAAAAAAAACTTTTACATCAGTCTGCTAGTGTAATCTAATTTCAGTTGCCAGGCCAGCCTGCGTGTCAGGCTCACAGCATATACTGTGCCTACTTGCTCAGTGCCACCGCCCGTCATATCTGGTGTAACAGTAGTGTAAATTTTAAAAAAATATATTTTTACATAAGTTTGCTAGTGTAATCTAATAGCAGTTGCTTGCCTGCCAATGCCAGACTGTGTGTCAGGCTCACAGCATATACTGTGCCTACTTGCTCAGTGCCACCACTCATATCTGGTGCAACATTAGTGTAAATTAAAAAAAAAAACAGGTGCTAGTGTAATCTAATTTCAGTTGCCAGGCCAGCCTGCCACAACCAGCCTGTGTGTCAGGCTCACAGCATATACTGTGCCTACTTGCTCAGTGCCACCACTCATATCTGGTGTAACAGTAGTGTAAATTTAAAAAAAAAAACTTTTACATCAGTCTGCTAGAGTAATCTAATTTCAGTTGCCAGGCCAGCCTGCCACTGCCAGCCTGTGTGTCAGGCTCACAGCATATACTGTGCCTACTTGCTCAGTGCCACCACCAGTCATATCTGGTGTAACAGTAGTGTAAATTAAAAAAAAAAACTTTTACATCATTTTGCTAGTGTAATCTAATATCAGTTGCCTGCCTGCCACTGCCAGCCTGTGTGTCAGGCTCACAGCATATACTGTGCCTACTTGCTCAGTGCCACCACCAGTCATATCTGGTGTAACAGTAGTGTAAATTTAAAAAAAAAAAACTTTTACATCAGTCTGCTAGTGTAATCTAATTTCAGTTGCCAGGCCAGCCTGCCACTGCCAGCCTGTGTGTCAGGCTCACAGCATATACTGTACCTACTTGCTCAGTGCCACCACCAGTCATATCTGGTGTAACAGTAGTGTAAATTTTAAAAAAAAACTTTTACATAAGTTTGCTAGTGTAATCTAAAAGCAGTTGCCTGCCTGCCACTGCCAGCCTGTGTGCCAGGCTCACAGCATATACTGTGCCTACTTGCTCATTGCCACCACTCATATCTGGTGTAACATTAGTGTACATTTTAAAAAAATAAACTTTTACATCAGTCTGCTAGTGTAATCTAATTTCAGTTGCCAGGCCAGCCTGCCACTGCCAGCCTGTGTGTCAGGCTCACAGCATATACTGTGCCTACTTTATCAGTGCCACCACCAGTCATATCTGGTGTAACAGTAGTGTAAATTTAAAAAAAAAACTTTTACATCAGCTTGCTAGTGTAATCTAATAGCAGTTGCCTGCCTGCCACTGTCAGCCAGTGTGTCAGGCTCACAGCATATACCGTGCCTACTTGCTCAGTGCCACCACTCATATCTGGTGTAACATTAGTGTAAATTAAAAAAAAAAACTTTTACATCAGTCTGCTAGTGTAATCTAATTTCAGTTGCCAGGCCAGCCTGCGTGTCAGGCTCACAGCATATACTGTGCCTACTTGCTCAGTGCCACCGCCAGTCATATCTGGTGTAACAGTAGTGTAAATTTAAAAAATATATATTTTTACATAAGTTTGCTAGTGTAATCTAATAGCAGTTGCTTGCCTGCCAATGCCAGACTGTGTGTCAGGCTCACAGCATATACTGTGCCTACTTGCTCAGTGCCACCACTGATATCTGGTGCAACATTAGTGTAAATTAAAAAAAAAAACAGGTGCTAGTGTAATCTAATTTCAGTTGCCAGGCCAGCCTGCCACAACCAGCCTGTGTGTCAGGCTCACAGCATATACTGTGCCTACTTGCTCAGTGCCACCACTCTGGTGTAACAGTAGTGTAAATTTAAAAAAAAAAACTTTTACATAAGTCTGCTAGAGTAATCTAATTTCAGTTGCCAGGCCAGCCTGCCACTGCCAGCCTGTGTGTCAGGCTCACAGCATATACTGTGCCTACTTGCTCAGTGCCACCACCAGTCATATCTGGTGTAACAGTAGTGTAAATTTAAAAAAAAAACTTTTACATCATTTTGCTAGTGTAATCTAATATCAGTTGCCTGCCTGCCACTGCCAGCCTGTGTGTCAGGCTCACAGCATATACTGTGCCTACTTGCTCAGTGCCACCACCAGTCATATCTGGTGTAACAGTAGTGTAAATTTAAAAAAAAAAAACTTTTACATCATTTTGCTAGTGTAATCTAATATCAGTTGCCTGCCTGCCACTGCCAGCCTGTGTGTCAGGCTCACAGCATATACTGTGCCTACTTGCTCAGTGCCACCACTCATTTCTGGTGTAACATTAGTGTACATTTAAAAAAAAAACTTTTATATCAGTCTGCTAGTGTAATCAAATTGCAGTTGCCAGGCCAGCCTGCCACTGCCAGCCTGTGTGTCAGGCTCACAGCATATACTGTGCCTTCTTTCTCAGTGCCACCACCAGTCATATCTGGTGTAACAGTAGTGTAATTTTTTTTTAAAAAAACTTCTACATCAGTCTGCTAGTGTAATCAAATTGCAGTTGCCAGGCCAGCCTGCCACTGCCAGCATGTGTCAGGCTCACAGCATATACTGTGCCTACTTGCTCAGTGCCACCACTCATATCTGGTGTAACTTTAGTGTAAATTTAAAAAAAAAAAACTTTTACATCAGTCTGCTAGTGTAATCTAATTTCAGTTGCCAGGCCAGCCTGCCACTGCCAGCCTGTGTGTCAGGCTCACAGCATATACTGTACCTACTTGCTCAGTGCCACCACCAGTCATATCTGGTGTAACAGTAGTGTAAATTTTAAAAAAAAACTTTTACATCAGTTTGCTAGTGTAATCTAATAGCAGTTGCCTGCCTGCCACTGCCAGCCTGTGTGCCAGGCTCACAGCATATACTGTGCCTACTTGCTCATTGCCACCACTCATATCTGGTGTAACATTAATGTACATTTTAAAAAAATAAACTTTTACATCAGTCTGCTAGTGTAATCTAATTTCAGTTGCCAGGCCAGCCTGCCACTGCCAGCCTGTGTGTCAGGCTCACAGCATATACTGTGCCTACTTTATCAGTGCCACCACCAGTCATATCTGGTGTAACAGTAGTGTAAATTTAAAAAAAAAACTTTTACATCAGTTTGCTAGTGTAATCTAATAGCAGTTGCCTGCCTGCCACTGCCAGCCAGTGTGTCAGGCTCACAGCATATACTGTGCCTACTTGCTCAGTGCCACCACTCATATCTGGTGTAACATTAGTGTAAATTAAAAAAAAAAACTTTTACATCAGTCTGCTAGTGTAATCTAATTTCAGTTGCCAGGCCAGCCTGCGTGTCAGGCTCACAGCATATACTGTGCCTACTTGCTCAGTGCCACCGCCCGTCATATCTGGTGTAACAGTAGTGTAAATTTTAAAAAAATATATTTTTACATAAGTTTGCTAGTGTAATCTAATAGCAGTTGCTTGCCTGCCAATGCCAGACTGTGTGTCAGGCTCACAGCATATACTGTGCCTACTTGCTCAGTGCCACCACTCATATCTGGTGCAACATTAGTGTAAATTAAAAAAAAAAACAGGTGCTAGTGTAATCTAATTTCAGTTGCCAGGCCAGCCTGCCACAACCAGCCTGTGTGTCAGGCTCACAGCATATACTGTGCCTACTTGCTCAGTGCCACCACTCATATCTGGTGTAACAGTAGTGTAAATTTAAAAAAAAAAACTTTTACATCAGTCTGCTAGAGTAATCTAATTTCAGTTGCCAGGCCAGCCTGCCACTGCCAGCCTGTGTGTCAGGCTCACAGCATATACTGTGCCTACTTGCTCAGTGCCACCACCAGTCATATCTGGTGTAACAGTAGTGTAAATTAAAAAAAAAAACTTTTACATCATTTTGCTAGTGTAATCTAATATCAGTTGCCTGCCTGCCACTGCCAGCCTGTGTGTCAGGCTCACAGCATATACTGTGCCTACTTGCTCAGTGCCACCACCAGTCATATCTGGTGTAACAGTAGTGTAAATTTAAAAAAAAAAAACTTTTACATCAGTCTGCTAGTGTAATCTAATTTCAGTTGCCAGGCCAGCCTGCCACTGCCAGCCTGTGTGTCAGGCTCACAGCATATACTGTACCTACTTGCTCAGTGCCACCACCAGTCATATCTGGTGTAACAGTAGTGTAAATTTTAAAAAAAAACTTTTACATAAGTTTGCTAGTGTAATCTAAAAGCAGTTGCCTGCCTGCCACTGCCAGCCTGTGTGCCAGGCTCACAGCATATACTGTGCCTACTTGCTCATTGCCACCACTCATATCTGATGTAACATTAGTGTACATTTTAAAAAAATAAACTTTTACATCAGTCTGCTAGTGTAATCTAATTTCAGTTGCCAGGCCAGCCTGCCACTGCCAGCCTGTGTGTCAGGCTCACAGCATATACTGTGCCTACTTTATCAGTGCCACCACCAGTCATATCTGGTGTAACAGTAGTGTAAATTTAAAAAAAAAACTTTTACATCAGCTTGCTAGTGTAATCTAATAGCAGTTGCCTGCCTGCCACTGTCAGCCAGTGTGTCAGGCTCACAGCATATACCGTGCCTACTTGCTCAGTGCCACCACTCATATCTGGTGTAACATTAGTGTAAATTAAAAAAAAAAACTTTTACATCAGTCTGCTAGTGTAATCTAATTTCAGTTGCCAGGCCAGCCTGCGTGTCAGGCTCACAGCATATACTGTGCCTACTTGCTCAGTGCCACCGCCAGTCATATCTGGTGTAACAGTAGTGTAAATTTAAAAAATATATATTTTTACATAAGTTTGCTAGTGTAATCTAATAGCAGTTGCTTGCCTGCCAATGCCAGACTGTGTGTCAGGCTCACAGCATATACTGTGCCTACTTGCTCAGTGCCACCACTCATATCTGGTGCAACATTAGTGTAAATTAAAAAAAAAAACAGGTGCTAGTGTAATCTAATTTCAGTTGCCAGGCCAGCCTGCCACAACCAGCCTGTGTGTCAGGCTCACAGCATATACTGTGCCTACTTGCTCAGTGCCACCACTCTGGTGTAACAGTAGTGTAAATTTAAAAAAAAAAACTTTTACATCAGTCTGCTAGAGTAATCTAATTTCAGTTGCCAGGCCAGCCTGCCACTGCCAGCCTGTGTGTCAGGCTCACAGCATATACTGTGCCTACTTGCTCAGTGCCACCACCAGTCATATCTGGTGTAACAGTAGTGTAAATTTTAAAAAAAAACTTTTACATCATTTTGCTAGTGTAATCTAATATCAGTTGCCTGCCTGCCACTGCCAGCCTGTGTGTCAGGCTCACAGCATATACTGTGCCTACTTGCTCAGTGCCACCACCAGTCATATCTGGTGTAACAGTAGTGTAAATTTAAAAAAAAAAAACTTTTACATCATTTTGCTAGTGTAATCTAATATCAGTTGCCTGCCTGCCACTGCCAGCCTGTGTGTCAGGCTCACAGCATATACTGTGCCTACTTGCTCAGTGCCACCACTCATTTCTGGTGTAACATTAGTGTACATTTAAAAAAAAAACTTTTATATCAGTCTGCTAGTGTAATCAAATTGCAGTTGCCAGGCCAGCCTGCCACTGCCAGCCTGTGTGTCAGGCTCACAGCATATACTGTGCCTTCTTTCTCAGTGCCACCACCAGTCATATCTGGTGTAACAGTAGTGTAATTTTTTTTTAAAAAAACTTCTACATCAGTCTGCTAGTGTAATCAAATTGCAGTTGCCAGGCCAGCCTGCCACTGCCAGCATGTGTCAGGCTCACAGCATATACTGTGCCTACTTGCTCAGTGCCACCACTCATATCTGGTGTAACTTTAGTGTAAATTTTAAAAAAAAAAACTTTTACATCAGTTTGCTAGTGTAATCTAATTTCAGTTGCCAGGCCAGCCTGCCACTGCCAGCCTGTGTGTCAGGCTCACAGCATATACTGTGCCTACTTGCTCAGTGCCACCACCAGTCATATCTGGTGTAACAGTAGTGTAAATTTAAAAAAAAAAAAAACTTTTTTACATCAGTCTGCTAGAGTAATCTAATTTCAGTTGCCAGGCAAGCCTGCCACTGCCAGCCTGTGTGTCAGGCTCACACCATATACTCTGCCTACTTGCTCAGTGCCACCACTCATATCTGGTGTAACTTTAGTGTAAATTTAAAAAAAAAAAACTTTTACATCAGTCTGCTAGTGTAATCTAATTTCAGTTGCCAGGCCAGCCTGCCACTGCCAGCCTGTGTGTCAGGCTCACAGCATATACTGTGCCTACTTGCTCAGTGCCACCACCAGTCATATCTGGTGTAACAGTAGTGTAAATTTAAAAAAAAAAAAAACTTTTACATCAGTCTGCTAGAGTAATCTAACTTCAGTTGCCAGGCAAGCCTGCCACTGCCAGCCTGTGTGTCAGGCTCACACCATATACTCTGCCTACTTGCTCAGTGCCACCACTCATATCTGGTGTAACATTAGTGTACATTTAATTTTTTTTTTTTATATCAGTCTGCTAGAGTAATCTAATTTCAGTTGCCAGGCCAGCCTGCCGCTGCCAGCCTGTGTGTCAGGCTCACAGCATATACTGTGCCTACTTGCTCAGTGCCACCACTCATATCTGGTGTAACATTAGTGTACATTTAAAAAAAAAATGTTTTATATCAGTCTGCTAGAGTAATCTAATTTCAGTTGCCAGGCCAGCCTGCCACTGCCAGCCTGTGTGTCAGGCTCACAGCATATACTGTGCATACTTGCTCAGTGCCACCACTCATATCTGGTGTAACAGTAGTGTAAATTAAAAAAAAAAACTTTAACATCAGTCTGCTAGTGTAATCTAATAGCAGTTGCCTGCCTGCCTGCCACTGCCAGCCTGTGTGTCAGGCTCACAGCATATACTGTGCGTACTTGCTCAGTGCCACCACTCATATCTTGTGTAACATTAGTGTAATTTAAAAAAAAAAACTTTTACATCAGTCTGCTAGTGTAATCTAATTTCAGTTGCCAGGCCAGCCTGCCACTGCCAGCCTGTGTGTCAGGCTCACAGCATATACTGTACCTACTTGCTCAGTGCCACCACCAGTCATATCTGGTGTAACAGTAGTGTAAATTTTTAAAAAAAACTTTTACATCAGTTTGCTAGTGTAATCTAATAGCAGTTGCCTGCCTGCCACTGCCAGCCTGTGTGCCAGGCTCACAGCATATACTGTGCCTACTTGCTCATTGCCACCACTCATATCTGGTGTAACATTAGTGTACATTTTAAAAAAACAAACTTTTACATCAGTCTGCTAGTGTAATCTAATTTCAGTTGCCAGGCCAGCCTGCCACTGCCAGCCTGTGTGTCAGGCTCACAGCATATACTGTGCCTACTTGCTCAGTGCCACCACTCATATCTGGTGTAACATTAGTGTAAATTTAAAAAAAAAACTTTTACATCAGTCTGCTAGTGTAATCTAATATCAGTTGCCAGGCCAGCCTGCCACTGCCAGCCTGTGTGTCAGGCTCACAGCATATACTGTGCCTACTTGCTCAGTGCCACCACCAGTCATATCTGGTGTAACAGTAGTGTAAATTTAAAAAAAAAAACTTTTACATCATTTTGCTAGTGTAATCTAATATCAGTTGCCTGCCTGCCACTGCCAGCCTGTGTGTCAGACTCACAGCATATACTGTGCCTACTTGCTCAGTGCCACCACTCATATCTGGTGTAACATTAGTGTACATTTAAAAAAAAAACTTTTATATCAGTCTGCTAGTGTAATCTAATTTCAGTTGCCAGGCCAGCCTGCCACTGCCAGCCTGTGTGTCAGGCTCACAGCATATACTGTGCCTTCTTTCTCAGTGCCACCACCAGTCATATCTGGTGTAACAGTAGTGTAAATTTTTCTTAAAAAAACTTCTACATCAGTCTGCTAGTGTAATCAAATTGCAGTTGCCAGGCCAGCCTGCCACTGCCAGCCTGTGCGTCAGGCTCACAGCATATACTGTGCCTTCTTTCTCAGTGCCACCACCAGTCATATCTGGTGTAACAGTAGTGTAATTTTTTTTTTAAAAACTTCTACATCAGTCTGCTAGTGTAATCAAATTGCAGTTACCAGGCCAGCCTGCCACTGCCAGCATGTGTCAGGCTCACAGCATATACTGTGCCTACTTGCTCAGTGCCACCACCAGTCATATCTGGTGTAACAGTAGTGTAAATTTAAAAAAAAAAAAAACTTTTTTACATCAGTCTGCTAGAGTAATCTAATTTCAGTTGCCAGGCAAGCCTGCCACTGCCAGCCTGTGTGTCAGGCTCACACCATATACTGTGCCTACTTGCTCAGTGCCACCACTCATATCTGGTGTAACTTTAGTGTAAATTTAAAAAAAAAAAACTTTTACATCAGTCTGCTAGTGTAATCTAATTTCAGTTGCCAGGCCAGCCTGCCACTGCCAGCCTGTGTGTCAGGCTCACAGCATATACTGTGCCTACTTGCTCAGTGCCACCACCAGTCATATCTGGTGTAACAGTAGTGTAAATTTAAAAAAAAAAAAAACTTTTACATCAGTCTGCTAGAGTAATCTAACTTCAGTTGCCAGGCAAGCCTGCCACTGCCAGCCTGTGTGTCAGGCTCACACCATATACTCTGCCTACTTGCTCAGTGCCACCACTCATATCTGGTGTAACATTAGTGTACATTTAATTTTTTTTTTTTATATCAGTCTGCTAGAGTAATCTAATTTCAGTTGCCAGGCCAGCCTGCCGCTGCCAGCCTGTGTGTCAGGCTCACAGCATATACTGTGCCTACTTGCTCAGTGCCACCACTCATATCTGGTGTAACATTAGTGTACATTTAAAAAAAAAATGTTTTATATCAGTCTGCTAGAGTAATCTAATTTCAGTTGCCAGGCCAGCCTGCCACTGCCAGCCTGTGTGTCAGGCTCACAGCATATACTGTGCATACTTGCTCAGTGCCACCACTCATATCTGGTGTAACAGTAGTGTAAATTAAAAAAAAAAACTTTAACATCAGTCTGCTAGTGTAATCTAATAGCAGTTGCCTGCCTGCCTGCCACTGCCAGCCTGCGTGTCAGGCTCACAGCATATACTGTGCGTACTTGCTCAGTGCCACCACTCATATCTTGTGTAACATTAGTGTAATTTAAAAAAAAAAACTTTTACATCAGTCTGCTAGTGTAATCTAATTTCAGTTGCCAGGCCAGCCTGCCACTGCCAGCCTGTGTGTCAGGCTCACAGCATATACTGTACCTACTTGCTCAGTGCCACCACCAGTCATATCTGGTGTAACAGTAGTGTAAATTTTTAAAAAAAACTTTTACATCAGTTTGCTAGTGTAATCTAATAGCAGTTGCCTGCCTGCCACTGCCAGCCTGTGTGCCAGGCTCACAGCATATACTGTGCCTACTTGCTCATTGCCACCACTCATATCTGGTGTAACATTAGTGTACATTTAAAAAAAACAAACTTTTACATCAGTCTGCTAGTGTAATCTAATTTCAGTTGCCAGGCCAGCCTGCCACTGCCAGCCTGTGTGTCAGGCTCACAGCATATACTGTGCCTACTTGCTCAGTGCCACCACTCATATCTGGTGTAACATTAGTGTAAATTTAAAAAAAAAACTTTTACATCAGTCTGCTAGTGTAATCTAATATCAGTTGCCAGGCCAGCCTGCCACTGCCAGCCTGTGTGTCAGGCTCACAGCATATACTGTGCCTACTTGCTCAGTGCCACCACCAGTCATATCTGGTGTAACAGTAGTGTAAATTTAAAAAAAAAAACTTTTACATCATTTTGCTAGTGTAATCTAATATCAGTTGCCTGCCTGCCACTGCCAGCCTGTGTGTCAGACTCACAGCATATACTGTGCCTACTTGCTCAGTGCCACCACTCATATCTGGTGTAACATTAGTGTACATTTAAAAAAAAAACTTTTATATCAGTCTGCTAGTGTAATCTAATTTCAGTTGCCAGGCCAGCCTGCCACTGCCAGCCTGTGTGTCAGGCTCACAGCATATACTGTGCCTTCTTTCTCAGTGCCACCACCAGTCATATCTGGTGTAACAGTAGTGTAAATTTTTCTTAAAAAAACTTCTACATCAGTCTGCTAGTGTAATCAAATTGCAGTTGCCAGGCCAGCCTGCCACTGCCAGCCTGTGCGTCAGGCTCACAGCATATACTGTGCCTTCTTTCTCAGTGCCACCACCAGTCATATCTGGTGTAACAGTAGTGTAATTTTTTTTTTAAAAACTTCTACATCAGTCTGCTAGTGTAATCAAATTGCAGTTACCAGGCCAGCCTGCCACTGCCAGCATGTGTCAGGCTCACAGCATATACTGTGCCTACTTGCTCAGTGCCACCACTCATATCTGGTGTAACTTTAGTGTAAATTTAAAAAGAAAAACTTTTACATCAGTCTGCTAGAGTAATCTAATTTCAGTTGCCAGGCAAGCCTGCCACTGCCAGCCTGTGTGTCAGGCTCACAGCATATACTGTGCCTACTTGCTCAGTGCCACCACTCATATCTGGTGTAACATTAGTGTACATTTAAAAAAAAAAACTTTTATATCAGTCTGCTAGAGTAAACTAATTTCAGTTGCCAGGCCAGCCTGCCACTGCCAGCCTGTGTGTCAGGCTCACAGAATATACTGTGCATACTTGCTCAGTGCCACCACTCATATCTGGTGTAACAGTAGTGTAAATTAAAAAAAAAAACTTTAACATCAGTCTACTAGTGTAATCTAATAGCAGTTGCCTGCCTGCCTGCCACTGCCAGCCTGTGTGTCAGGCTCACAGCATATACTGTGCCTACTTGCTCAGTGCCACCACTCATATCTGGTGTAACATTAGTGTAAATTTTTTAAAAAAAACTTTTACATCAGTCTGCTAGTGTAATCTAATTTCAGTTGCCAGGCCAGCCTGCCACTGCCAGCCTGTGTGTCAGGCTCACAGCATATACTGTGCCTACTTGCTCAGTGCCACCACCAGTCATATCTGGTGTAACAGTAGTGTAAATTTAAAAAAAAAAACTTTTACATCATTTTGCTAGTGTAATCTAATAGCAGTTGCCTGCCTGCCACTGCCAGCCTGTGTGTCAGGCTCACAGCATATACTGTGCCTACTTGCTCAGTGCCACCACTCATATCTGGTGTAACATTAGTGTACATTTAAAAAAAAAGTTTTATATCAGTCTGCTAGTGTAATCTAATTTCAGTTGCCAGGCAAGCCTGCCACTGCCAGCCTGTGTGTCAGGCTCACAGCATATACTGTGCCTTCTTTCTCAGTGCCACCACCAGTCATATCTGGTGTAACAGTAGTGTAAATTTTTTTAAAAAAACTTCTACATAAGTCTGCTAGTGTAATCAAATTGCAGTTGCCAGGCCAGCCTGCCGCTCACAGCGTATACTGTGCCCACTTGCCCAGTGCCAACATTCATATTATCTTGTTTAATAGTAGTGTAAGTGTACATTAAAAAATTAAAAAACTATTTTGGCTGTGAAACATCAGTCTGCTTTTTTGTGTCAGGCTCACAGCGTATACTGTGCCCACTTTTCCAGTGCCACTCATATTATCTTGTTTTATAGCAGTGTAAGTGTACATTTTAAAAATAAAAAAACTCTTTTGACTCTGAAACATCAGTCTGCATTTTTGTGTCAGGCTCACAGCGTATACTGTGCCCACTTGCCCAGTGCCACCACTCATATTATCTTGTTTAATAGTAGTGTAAGTGTACATTTAAAAATAAAAAAACTATTTTGACTGTGAAACATCAGTCTGTTTTTTTGCGTCAGGCTCACAGCGTATACTGTGCCCACTTGTCCAGTGCCACCACTCATATTATCTTGTTTTATAGTAGTGTAAGTGTACATTTAAAAAAAAAACTTTTATATCAGTCTGCTAGAGTAATCTAATTTCAGTTGCCAGGCCAGCCTGCCACTGCCAGCCTGTGTGTCAGGCTCACAGCATATACTGTGCATACTTGCTCAGTGCCACCACTCATATCTGGTGTAACAGTAGTGTAAATTAAAAAAAAAACTTTAACATCAGTCTGCTAGTGTAATCTAATAGCAGTTGCCTGCCTGCCTGCCACTGCCAGCCTGTGTGTCAGGCTCACAGCATATACTGTGCGTACTTGCTCAGTGCCACCACTCATATCTGGTGTAACATTAGTGTAAATTTAAAAAAAAAAACTTTTACATCAGTCTGCTAGTGTAATCTAATTTCAGTTGCCAGGCCAGCCTGCCACTGCCAGCCTGTGTGTCAGGCTCACAGCATATACTGTGCCTACTTGCTTAGTGCCACCACCAGTCATATCTGGTGTAACAGTATTGTAAATTTAAAAAAAAAACTTTTGCATCATTTTGCTAGTGTAATCTAATAGCAGTTGCCTGCCTGCCACTGCCAGCCTGTGTGTCAGGCTCACAGCATATACTGTGCATACTTGCTCAGTGCCACCACTCATATCTGGTGTAACATTAGTGTACATTTAATAAAAAACTTTTATATCAGTCTGCTAGTGTAATCTAATTTCAGTTGCCAGGCCAGCCTGCCACTGCCAGCCTGTGTGTCAGGCTCACAGCATATACTGTGCCTTCTTTCTCAGTGCCACCACCAGTCATATCTGGTGTAACAGTAGTGTCATTTTTTTTAAAAAAAAACTTCTACATAAGTCTGCTAGTGTAATCAAATTGCAGTTGCCAGGCCAGCCTGCCACTGCCAGCGTGTGTCAGGCTCACAGCGTATACTGTACCCACTTGCCCAGTGCCAACATTCATATTATCTTGTTTAATAGTATTGTAAGTGTACATTAAAAAATTAAAAAACTATTTTAACTGTGAAACATCAGTCTGCTTTTTTGTGTCAGGCTCACAGCGTATACTGTGCCCACTTGTCCAGTGCCACCACTCATATTATCTTGTTTTATAGTAGTGTAAGTGTACATTTTAAAAATAAAAAAACTATTTTGACTCTGAAACATCAGTCTGCTTTTTTGTGTGAGGCTCACAGCGTATACTGTGCCCACTTGTCCAGTGCCACCACTCATATTATCTTGTTTTATAGTAGTGTAAGTGTACATTTTAAAAATAAAAAAAATATTTTGACTCTGAAACATCAGTCTGCTTTTTTGTGTCAGGCTCACAGCGTATACTGTGCCCACTTGCCCAGTGCCACCACTCATATTATCTTGTTTAATAGTAGTGTAAGTGTACATTTAAAAATAAAAAAACTATTTTGACTGTGAAACATCAGTCTGCTTTTTTGTGTCAGGCTCACAGCGTATACTGTGTCCACTTGTCCATTGCCACCACTCATATTATCTTGTGTAATAGTAGTGTAAGTGTACATTTTAAAAATAAAAAAACTATTTTGACTGTGAAACATCAGTCTGCTTTTTCGTGTCAGGCTCACAGCGTATACTGTGCCCACTTGCCCAGTGCCACCACTCATATTATCTTGTTTAATAGTAGTGTAAGTGTACATTTAAAAATAAAAAAACTATTTTGACTGTGAAACATCAGTCTGCTTTTTTGTGTCAGGCTCACAGCGTATACTGTGTCCACTTGTCCATTGCCACCACTCATATTATCTTGTGTAATAGTAGTGTAAGTGTACATTTTAAAAATAAAAAAACTATTTTGACTGTGAAACATCAGTCTGCTTTTTCGTGTCAGGCTCACAGCGTATACTGTGCCCACTTGTCCAGTGCCACCACTTATATTATCTTGTTTAATAGTAGTGTAAGTGTAAATTTTAAAAATAAAAAAACTATTTTGATTGTGATACATCAGTCTGCTTTTTTGTGTCAGGCTCACAGCGTATACTGTGCCCACTTGCCCAGTGCCACCACTCATATCTTGTTTAATAGAAGTGTAAGTGTACATTTAAAAATAAAAAAACTATTTTGACTGTGAAACATCAGTCTGCTTTTTTGTGTCAGGCTCACAGTGTATACTGTGCCCACTTGCCCAGTGCCACCACTCATATTATCTTGTGTAATAGTAGTGTAAGTGTACATTTTAAAAATAAAAAAACTATTTTGACGGTGAAACATCAGTCTGCTTTTTTGTGTCAGGCTCACAGCGTATACTGTGCCCACTTGTCCAGTGCCACCACTCATATTATCTTGTTTTATAGTAGTGTAAGTGTACATTTTAAAAATAAAAAAACGATTTTGACTGTGAAACATCAGTCTGCTTTTTTGTGTCAGGCTCACAGCGTATACTGTGCCCACTTGCCCAGTGCCACCACTCATATTATCTTGTGTAATAGTAGTGTAAGTGTACATTTTAAAAATAAAAAAACTATTTTGACGGTGAAACATCAGTCTGCTTTTTTGTGTCAGGCTCACAGCGTATACTGTGCCCACTTGTCCAGTGCCACCACTCATATTATCTTGTTTAATAGTAGTGTAAGTGTACATTTTAAAAATAAAAAAACTATTTTGACTGTGAAACATCAGTCTGCTTTTTTGTGTCAGGCTCACAGCGTATACTGTGCCACTTGTCCAGTGCCACCACTCATATTATCTTGTTTTATAGTAGTGTAAGTGTACATTTTAAAAATAAAAAAACTATTTTGACTCTGAAACATCAGTCTGCTTTTTTGTGTCAGGCTCACAGCATATACTGTGCCCACTTGTCCAGTGCCACCACTCATATTATCTTGTTTTATAGTAGTGTAAGTGTACATTTTAAAAATAAAAAAACTATTTTGACTCTGAAATATCAGTCTGCTTTTTTGTGTCAGGCTCACAGCGTATACTATGCCCACTTGCCCAGTGCCACCACTCATATTATCTTGTGTAATAGTAGTGTAAGTGTACATTTTAAAAATAAAAAAACTATTTTGACGGTGAAACATCAGTCTGCTTTTTTGTGTCAGGCTCACAGCGTATACTGTGCCCACTTGTCCAGTGCCACCACTCATATTATCTTGCTTTATAGTAGTGTAAGTGTACATTTTAAAAATAAAAAAACGATTTTGACTGTGAAACATCAGTCTGCTTTTTTGTGTCAGGCTCACAGCGTATACTGTGCCCACTTGCCCAGTGCCACCACTCATATTATCTTGTGTAATAGTAGTGTAAGTGTACATTTTAAAAATAAAAAAACTATTTTGACGGTGAAACATCAGTCTGCTTTTTTGTGTCAGGCTCACAGCGTATACTGTGCCCACTTGTCCAGTGCCACCACTCATATTATCTTGTTTAATAGTAGTGTAAGTGTACATTTTAAAAATAAAAAAACTATTTTGACTGTGAAACATCAGTCTGCTTTTTTGTGTCAGGCTCACAGCGTATACTGTGCCCACTTGTCCAGTGCCACCACTCATATTATCTTGTTTTATAGTAGTGTAAGTGTACATTTTAAAAATAAAAAAACTATTTTGACTCTGAAACATCAGTCTGCTTTTTTGTGTCAGGCTCACAGCATATACTGTGCCCACTTGTCCAGTGCCACCACTCATATTATCTTGTTTTATAGTAGTGTAAGTGTACATTTTAAAAATAAAAAAAATATTTTGACTCTGAAATATCAGTCTGCTTTTTTGTGTCAGGCTCACAGCGTATACTATGCCCACTTGCCCAGTGCCACCACTCATATTATCTTGTTTAATAGTAGTGTAAGTGTACATTTAAAAATAAAAAAAACTATTTTGACTGTGAAACATCAGTCTGCTTTTTTGTGTCAGGCTCACAGTGTATACTGTGCCCACTTGTCCATTGCCACCACTCATATTATCTTCTTTAATAGTAGTGTAAGTGTACATTTTAAAAATAAAAAAACTATTTTGACTGTGAAACATCAGTCTGCTTTTTCGTGTCAGGCTCACAGCGTATACTGTGCCCACTTGTCCAGTGCCACCACTCATATTATCTTGTTTAATAGTAGTGTAAGTGTAAATTTTAAAAATAAAAAAACTATTTTGATTGTGATACATCAGTCTGCTTTTTTGTGTCAGGCTCACAGCGTATACTGTGCCCACTTGCCTAGTGCCACCACTCATATCTTGTTTAATAGAAGTGTAAGTGTACATTTAAAAATAAAAAAACTATTTTGACTGTGAAACATCAGTCTGCTTTTTTGTGTCAGGCTCACAGTGTATACTGTGCCCACTTGCCCAGTGCCACCACTCATATTATCTTGTGTAATAGTAGTGTAAGTGTACATTTTAAAAATAAAAAAACTATTTTGACGGTGAAACATCAGTCTGCTTTTTTGTGTCAGGCTCACAGCGTATACTGTGCCCACTTGACCAGTGCCACCACTCATATTATCTTGTTTTATAGTAGTGTAAGTGTACATTTTAAAAATAAAAAAACTATTTTGACTCTGAAACATCAGTCTGCTTTTTTGTGTCAGGCTCACAGCATATACTGTGCCCACTTGTCCAGTGCCACCACTCATATTATCTTGTTTTATAGTAGTGTAAGTGTACATTTTAAAAATAAAAAAACTATTTTGACTCTGAAATATCAGTCTGCTTTTTTGTGTCAGGCTCACAGCGTATACTATGCCCACTTGCCCAGTGCCACCACTCATATTATCTTGTTTAATAGTAGTGTAAGTGTACATTTAAAAATAAAAAAAACTATTTTGACTGTGAAACATCAGTCTGCTTTTTTGTGTCAGGCTCACAGTGTATACTGTGCCCACTTGTCCATTGCCACCACTCATATTATCTTCTTTAATAGTAGTGTAAGTGTACATTTTAAAAATAAAAAAACTATTTTGACTGTGAAACATCAGTCTGCTTTTTCGTGTCAGGCTCACAGCGTATACTGTGCCCACTTGTCCAGTGCCACCACTCATATTATCTTGTTTAATAGTAGTGTAAGTGTAAATTTTAAAAATAAAAAAACTATTTTGATTGTGATACATCAGTCTGCTTTTTTGTGTCAGGCTCACAGCGTATACTGTGCCCACTTGCCTAGTGCCACCACTCATATCTTGTTTAATAGAAGTGTAAGTGTACATTTAAAAATAAAAAAACAATTTTGACTGTGAAACATCAGTCTGCTTTTTTGTGTCAGGCTCACAGTGTATACTGTGCCCACTTGCCCAGTGCCACCACTCATATTATCTTGTGTAATAGTAGTGTAAGTGTACATTTTAAAAATAAAAAAACTATTTTGACGGTGAAACATCAGTCTGCTTTTTTGTGTCAGGCTCACAGCGTATACTGTGCCCACTTGACCAGTGCCACCACTCATATTATCTTGTTTTATAGTAGTGTAAGTGTACATTTTAAAAATAAAAAAACTATTTTGACTGTGAAACATCAGTCTGCTTTTTTGTGTCAGGCTCACAGTGTATACTGTGCCCACTTGCCTAGTGCCACCACTCATATCTTGTTTAATAGAAGTGTAAGTGTACATTTAAAAATAAAAAAACTATTTTGACTGTGAAACATCAGTCTGCTTTTTTGTGTCAGGCTCACAGTGTATACTGTGCCCACTTGCCCAGTGCCACCACTCATATTATCTTGTGTAATAGTAGTGTAAGTGTACATTTTAAAAATAAAAAAACTATTTTGACGGTGAAACATCAGTCTGCTTTTTTGTGTCAGGCTCACAGCGTATACTGTGCCCACTTGACCAGTGCCACCACTCATATTATCTTGTTTTATAGTAGTGTAAGTGTACATTTTAAAAATAAAAAAACTATTTTGACTGTGAAACATCAGTCTGCTTTTTTGTGTCAGGCTCACAGCGTATACTGTGCCCACTTGCCCAGTGCCACCACTCATATTATCTTGTGTAATAGTAGTGTAAGTGTACATTTTAAAAATAAAAAAACTATTTTGACGGTGAAACATCAGTCTGCTTTTTTGTGTCAGGCTCACAGCGTATACTGTGCCCACTTGTCCAGTGCCACCACTCATATTATCTTGTTTAATAGTAGTGTAAGTGTACATTTTAAAAATAAAAAAACTATTTTGACTGTGAAACATTAGTCTGCTTTTTTGTGTCAGGCTCACAGCATATACTGTGCCCACTTGTCCAGTGCCACCACTCATATTATCGTATTTAATAGTAGTGTAAGTGTACATTTTAAATATAAAAAAAACTATTTTGACTGTGAAACATCAGTCTGCTTTTTTGTGTCAGGCTCACAGCATATACTGTGCCCACTCACAGTAGCTTGCACGCATAGTATCACTAATCGGAAAAAAAAAGACAGGCAGAGGCAGGCTAACCCGCAGGGGGCCATCGTGGTCGTGGTGCTCTGATTCCCTTTGGCCATAGAATAATGCCCAGTGTTAGGCCATGTACCATGAACACGAAAAGTTCTGATGAAATAGCTGACTTTATAACACAGGACACCCAATCTTCTACAGCTTCCGCTCGTAACCTTGACGCACCATCCTCCTCCAGCTTAGCTTCGGGCACCTCTCAACTTACCACTCGCCCTCCTGCCACCACCACCGACACTAGCACCACAGCTGCCTCACTTGATCTGTCAGAGGAGCTATGTATACCTCAGTTTGAAGAAATGAGTGATGCGCAACCATCATTGACAGAGGATGTAGATAGCTGTGATATGTCTCAGTCAGGCAGCATTACAGACATGGACGACGCACGTTGTGATGATGATGATGATGTTTTACCCGCCATTGCTTCCGTTGTTGAGTTGTCAGATACAAGTGAAGAGGTTGATGATGACGATGCGTCCGTGGATGTCACGTGGGCACCCGGTAGAAGAGAAGAAGAACAGGGGGAAAGTTCATATGGGGAGACAGAGAGGAGCAGGAGGAGGAGATGAGTTGGAAGCAGGGAGAGGTCATCGCAAGGAGCTAGTGGCACAGTCAGAGAGCATGCATCAGCACCCGGGGTCAGCCAGACAGCACGCCAATCAACGCATGCTGTTGCCACCACCAGAATGCCGTCATCGCAGAGCTCAGCAGTGTGGCATTTTTTTATGTGTCTGCCTCTGACAACAGCAATGCCATTTGCAACCTGTGACAAAAGAAACTGAGTCGTGGGAAGTCCAACACCCACCTAGGTACAACTGCTTTGCGAAGGCACATGATCTCACATCACAAACGCCTATGGGATGAACACATGAGGACAAGCAGCACACAAACTCAAAGCTGCCATCCTCCTCCTGGTCCGTCTCTCTTCTGGAGGAGTTCCTGCTCATCTGCCCACAGTCAGGTGTCTGTCAAGGACATGTTTGAGCGTAAGAAGCCAATGTCACCAAGTCACCCCCTTGCCCGGCGTCTGACAGCTGGCTTGTCTGAACTCTTAGCCCGCCAGATTTTACCATACAAGCTGGTGGAGTCTGAGGCGTTCAAAAAAATTGTAGCTATTGGGACACCGCAGTGGAAGGTACCTGGCCGAAATTTCTTTGCACAAAAGGCAATCCCCAACATTTATTATGGGAGTGGTAGTTCAACTTGGTTACATAGTCTCAGAGCGAGCAGTGCATATAAAACATATCGGCACTTAATGACATTACATTCTTATACACACAGGCCAATAATTCAGCAGGTTTTAGTTATATAAATGAAAGTGTTAGCGTAGGTAAAAATGCATTCGTACAGTATGTATTCTTAAACATGAGAGTATTAGCATAAATCGGTAAGCATTCTTGCAGTATCTATTCTTAATAAATATATTGAATTATTAAATATTAGATCTTATTACAAGCCGAAACCGTTATGATCATACATCGATTCCGTACATCTGGTTATATACATATTGGTTAAAGTACAATGGATTATATATCTTTATAGATATTGGTGTTTGCAATAGTTTAGCTGGTATTTGCATATGATTATTCCCCGTACCTACATATGTATTAGAAACAGCATATATACATAGTGCTCTGTAAATTGCTTTATATTGAGTCTGATGTGTATATATAAGTATAACGGTACGATACAAGTTACCTATATAAAGATGATTAATAATGATATATGTTTCTGCCATATGGAGTAAGTATCTATTATAGATTTTATACACATGAGTTGTACTTGGCAGTTTACTTGATTGCCTAATTATGACCAGAATAGTGTTATAGGCGGCTGAGATTCTTTGTTATATTAGGATCACAGCTTTTGAATTTGTGCATATTGTATCCTCAAGTTCTTTGTTGTCTACAAAATATCCTCAAAATTAAAATGAACCATCCTTGAAGGTACTATTGAGGACTTACGGTCATAAACTGCAATGATTAGCAAATTATTTTTAGTAGTCTTCTAGGAATTAATTTAGGTATCTGGAATTTGTTGTTATTATTTAGTATTCTATATATATATATATATATATATATATATATTCAAGTAAGACCACTTATAAAGCAATAAAGAGGACTGTATGGAAGAAATTTGTATTCCTTATTGTTCCAAATATGCAGCTATATCTATGTCTTTGTTTAGACCTTTAGGAGTCATAGTCCCTAGCTTGTGGATCCATTGTGTCTCCCTGCGTCTTAGATGTAATTCCCTACTGGTGCCATCAGGTGGTTCTTTGATGTGTTCTAGTATGGTACCTCTCAAGCATGTAGGATCAAGATTGTGTTTTAATCTGAAATGATTAGAGACACTATGTTTTCTGAGACCATTTTCTATGTTCCTGATGTTTTCTAGTAACCTGGTTTTGTATGACCTTGTGGAGTTTGCATTGACATTCTAATAAGTACACTACGTGATCTGTTTTGCAGTTGGTGAGGTATTCAAGCTCCCAGTTTTTATTGTTGGTAGATGAGATAATGTATTTTGTCGGTTTGTTACTACTGTAATGGTGTTTGCATGATTTGCTATTTAGTCGGTTGCATTTAAAAAAGCCCTTAGTTTTGTTCTGTAACCAGTTAGTAGTTTTTCCAGAAAGCACATAAAGAGAGAATAACAAACGTAAATACAATAAATCCAAACTCACTAGATGATAATGACCTAGAAACACTTATCAATCTAGAATCTTTCTTAATGGAAAACAATACCCAAAAAATAGGGATACTATATTGACTACCAATACACCCATAGTAAAATATCCCCTTAACTCTAACTTCAGACCCATATCGACATTTTTCCCTACCCAATCTAAGGGAAATTATATACCAGTCTTAGAAAAATTAGACCAGGAAGACCTTCAACAGATGTGTGAAACATATAAAATTAAAAATGATAAACTCACAAAAAAAGAAAAATCCATTCTAAAACAGATTAAAGAGAATAAAGATATCATAAGAGAGGCTGATAAGGGAGGAGGAATAATTATTCAAGATAGAACAGATTATATCAAAGAAGCAATGAGATTATTAGGGGATACCAATACCTATAAACTATTGAAATGGGACCCCATGGCCACTTTCCTTCGAGAGTACAATAATCATCTAGATAAAGCCAAACATCACAATATTCTCAATAATTATGAGTTCCAATTCTTATCTATCAACACTCCTAAGACAGCAATATTTTAACATATGCCCAAAATACATAAAACTAACATTAATCCTCCCGGAAGACCCATCCTATCCAGAATAGGTTCTTTAAGCACAAAATTATCAGAATTAATAGATTCATACCTTCAACCACTTGTACCTAAACTTAAATCACACATCAGAGACACCCTTGATACTATAAGCAAACTAGCGGGCACCGAATGGAAAGATAATTTTTGTTGGTTAACACTAGACGTCAGCTCACTGTACACTAACATCCCCCACACCAAAGGAATTGAAGCCTTAGAATACTGGCTAACCAAACTTACGAATCTAGAAACAAACAAAATTAGTTTCATCAAATATTCTGTTAAATTTATACTAGAGAAGAACTACTTTAAATTCGAAGATGACTACTATCTACAGACAGGAGGCACAGCTATGGGGACGAAATTCGCCCCTAGCTATGCCAACCTGTATATGGGCATGTGGGAAGATAAACACATATGGAACAATAATCCCTATGCCAACAACATCAAGACTTTCCATTGCTTCATTGATGACATCATAATAATTTGGGAGGGTGATAACATTAACACAATTAAAGAGTTTCTTGAATATATCAATACTAACAATTTCAATTTATCATTTACGGATAAAATGAATTGTGTAGAGATTGAATTCTTAGATCTAATCCTATACCAAGAGAATAACATTATCCAAACTAAATTATATAATAAAGCCACGGATAGTAACAGCTACCTAGACGCCCGTAGCAGCCACCACCCAGCGTGGATCCAAAGCATCCCCTATGGACAGTTCCAACTTATTAAAAGGAACTGTTCAAAGGAGGATGACTTTCTTAAAGAAGCAAAAACCCTAGAATGTAAACTCCTTAGAAAGGGCTACAAGGTAGACAACGTAAACCTGTATATGGGCATGTGGGAAGATAAACACATATGGAACAATAATCCCTACGCCAACAACATCAAGACTTTCCATCGCTTCATTGATGACATCATAATAATTTGGGAGGGTGATAACATTAACACAATTAAAGAGTTTCTTGAATATATCAATACTAACAATTTCAATTTATCATTTACGGATAAAATGAATTGTGTAGAGATTGAATTCTTAGATCTAATCCTATACCAAGAGAATAACATTATCCAAACTAAATTATATAATAAAGCCACGGATAGTAACAGCTACCTAGACGCCCGTAGCAGCCACCACCCAGCGTGGATCCAAAGCATCCCCTATGGACAGTTCCAACGTATTAAAAGGAACTGTTCAAAGGAGGATGACTTTCTTAAAGAAGCAAAAACCCTAGAATGTAAACTCCTTAGAAAGGGCTACAAGGTAAACAACGTAAAGAAGGCCTTCAATAAAGTAAAAAAAAATGGATAGGGAAACCATGTTAAAAAACACTAAGAAAAAAATCAACAAACAAAAAGATGTACCACTAATGATAACAACCTACAATGAGGGTGCAAGTACAATTAAGTCTATTCTGAACAAACATTGGCACATCCTTAAGAAAGATACACTTCTAGATGAAGTTACCAAAATCAACCCTAAACTTATATTCAGAAAAGGCATGAACTTAAGAGCTGCTATTGCCCCGAGCAAATTAAAATCAATAAAAGAAACAACTAAAACTACTAACTGGTTACAGAACAAAACTAAGGGCTTTTTTAAATGCAACCAACTAAATTGCGAATCATGCAAACACCATTACAGTAGTAACAAACCGACAAAATACATTATCTCATCTACCAACAATAAAAACTGGGAGCTTGAATCCCTCACCAACTGCAAAACAGATCACGTAGTGTACTTATTAGAATGTCAATGCAAACTCCAATATGTAGGGCGTAACACAAGGCCATACAAATCCAGGTTACTAGAAAACATCAGGAACATAGAAAATGGTCTCAGAAAACATAGTGTCTCTAATCATTTCAGATTAAAACACAATCTTGATCCTACATGCTTGAGAGGCACCATACTAGAACACTTCAAAGAACCACCTGATTGCACCAGTAGGGAATTACATCTAAGACGCAGGGAGACACAATGGATCCACAAGCTAGGGACTATGACTCCTAAAGGTCTAAACAAAGACATAGATACAGCTGCATATTTGGAACAATAAGGAATACAAATTTCTTCCATACAGTCCTCTTTATTGCTTTATAAGTGGTCTTACTTGAATATATATATATATAAATAGAATACTAAATAATAACAACAAATTCCAGATACCTAAATTAATTCCTAGAAGACTACTAAAAATAATTTGCTAATCATTGCAGTTTATGACCGTAAGTCCTCAATAGTACCTTCAAGGATGGTTCATTTTATTTTTGAGGATATTTTGTAGACAACAAAGAAATTGATTGTCAATAAGCAAGGATACAATATGCACAATTTCAAAAGCTGTGATCCTAATATAACAAACATATAGAATCTCAACCTCCTATAACACTATTCTGGTCATAATTAGGCAATCAAGTAAACTGCCAAGTACAACTCATGTGTATAGCTCTATAATAGATACTTACTCCATATGGCAGAAATATATATCACCATTAATCATCTTTATATAGGTAACTTGTATCGTACCGTTATACATATATATACTCATCAGACTCAATATAAAGCAATTTACAGAGCACTATGTATATATGCTGTTTCTAATACATATGTAGGTACGGGAATAATCATATGCAAATACCAGCTAAACTATTGCAAACACCAATATCTATAAAGATATATAATCCATTGTGCTTTAACCAATATGTATATAACCAGATGTATGGAATCGATGTATGATCATAACGGTTTCGGCTTGTAACAAGATCTAATATTTAATAATTCAATATTTTTATTAAACTGTAAAAACCTAATCACTGAAGGGGGCGCTCAAGATGCAGTATAAACAATAATCTAGAACAAAAGTATATATGATGGGGCAATGTTAAGCTATCATAGATGAGTAGATACACAATAAAGGCAGAAAACAGTAAATTCTTAGATACTGTAGTGAAAATACACTTGCAAGTGTGAAAAATTAGACAGTCCTTTATACGTTCTTCAAAGGATGTGGTACACCTGTGTGGGTTAGTCCAAATCACTGGCCTAGAGGTGAAAAATCCCTCTTGACTCTGTAAACACTCACCTATGTTTGCATTTATTAATCTATTCTCTGCAGTACAATTATCTGGTGGAATTATGAAGTTTATTCCACCAGATAATTGTACTGCAGAGAATAGATTAATAAATGCAAACATAGGTGAGTGTTTACAGAGTCAAGAGGGATTTTTCACCTCTAGGCCAGTGATTTGGACTAACCCACACAGGTGTACCACATCAATCATTCTCCAGCAAAAAGAGGTGTTTTGTTCTGTTCATTAGTGAGGTATATAAGGCAGTGAAGGGTAGCATGATTTATTATGATTTTTTATGCCTGATGAAACGGTCTGTGAACTGTGAAACGCGTTGCATGATTTGGTGATTATTGGACACCCTGTTATCCACTCTCATCAGCAATCATTGTGCTGTTGTTTTTAAACTTTTATGCTTTTTAAATAAATTTGGATATATCTTTTATCCTTTGAGTGAATTCATTTCTACCCACCATCTGCCATTGTTCACCTATGAGAGACCAGCCCAGCACCTGAGGGAACACATTATCATACAAATATCAAGATACCTAGAGTTTGGGTGAGCTGCCACACCTCTATCAATCTGCAGCCTGCTTCTACAAGCACATTATTGTGCTCTGGGAATATCACCACCATTTTACGCCAAGAGCGCCTTCAAGTGGGTGAGCTGTCACACCTTTCTAATTCTGCAGCCCGCCCCTACTAGCACATAAGTGTGCTCTCCAAATTTGTGAGTACCCATTTGGCAATAGTTCTGTGACTCGTTGTTAATTAATAGATGATACCACACATGAGGCGCCCCTCCATTCTGTTTTATCTAATATATTTATTAAGAATAGGTACTGCAAGAATGCATACAGATTTATGCTAATACTCTCATGTTAAAGTATACATACTGCAGGAATGCATTTTTACCTACGCTAACACTTTCATTTATATAACTAAAACCTGCTGAATTATTGTCCTGTGTTTATAAGAATGTAATGTCAGCGCCGATATATTTTATATGCACTGCTCTCTCTGAGACTATGTAACCAAGTTGAACTACCACTCCCATAATGATCTGTATAAAAGAGACTACAATCACGTGATAACGCTAACGTAACACGTCATACGTTAGACTCCAAATACGCCATACGTTAGACCCCAAACAAGTAAGAAAGGAGCAAAGTAATAACGCATCACATTAAGATACTAATTAGATAAAAAAAAACTACAAATACGCAATGATGACAGTGTCATGCGTTACACGCTATATTATGAGTATCACCACAGACAATATACCTGACATCATTACGTCAGGTCACATAACCTCTGATAGCCTATCAAATACTTAGGGTGTGCCGCCGCCCATAATGATAAATAGAGACGCTATTGAAGCATAATTATCAACCCCTCTGAAGAAGAAGGATAACAGTGAACCTTTGAAATGCGTCAGGGTATCTATAGACTTACTTTTATTCATTCCATCAACTGTTTTATTTTGTCTTTTATTTATTGCTTTTACCGGAACAAAATTGTTTAAATTGTATGCCTAATGAGACTAATACATTGGATTTGACTCATCACACATTTCTGAGCTGCATGAGATACAACACCTGGTGAATCTAACAAGAGACCACCTTTAACGTTATGTGCTGTTAATATACCTCATAGTGCTTGAGGTCAGAAAATGTGAGTTTAATGTATGCTTACTTTTAAGTTTTAATATAAATAAAAACGGTATTACACTATCTATGATTTTCTGTTTTCTTGGGCACACATACGGACAAGAAAGTTCATACCAAGATCAGAAAAAACTCCAAGAGGCAACAAGCATACCTGTATAGGAAGTTCTGGGAGACCTTGACAGCAGGAACTACATCTCCTCATACTCCAAGAGGTAGACAAAATCAAAGGGAGGACTAACCAGTTTCCAGAATCAACACATCACCTAATATACCCTCCAGTGCAGCAAACTTACCTCATCAGATTGGGGTAATTTTTGATAAGGGTACCTTTTATATTTCTACAACACTTGGACCTGTATTACTACATACCACCTAAGAACTTAACCTCTCACCAGAGACTCATTCATTGCAAATCTAACTGCTGATGTATTAGGATTTGTAAGCACTGTTAACCCAATGATCTATGTTCTCTCTCACTTAACTAGGATTTCTCCTTAGTCAAGTGTTTGTTCTCAATAGCTGCCTTACACTTCCTTCCATTATCTGACTAGCGCATTCATAAGAGTATCGCTTGCTTCTACTCAGGTCCCCTGAGTGGTTACATTCTACTTATACCTTATTAAATAAGGTCACTATTATTTTCCGGATCTAACACAGTGTTAATGGTATAAAAGTTCCACAAGCTATTTTTGGACATTAAGCCCCATCTTACATGTATTAGTGGTTTATATATTCTGTCAATTCAATCCAGAATAAAAGGGGTCAAGTCAAATTCTGAATTTAGGCCTGCAGGGTATAAAGTCCTTAACGCATGTATGAGTTCTGCTTCTTTTCTAAGAATTCATTTCTGGTAATTCCCACCTCTCGAATTCTTTTTCAATTTTTTCACAGCCCAACAGATGATGTTTTTTGTACTGTTTTTATGTACTTAAAATGGTCATACAGGCAGATTTCTAGCTTACCCTTCTTTATCGTATACAGATGTTCCCTTATTATGTCTTTATATGGTCTTGTTGTTTCATCTAGGTACTGTAATTTACACGGACACTGTAGAATATATAATATCCCTTTATCTCTGCAGCGGATAGTGTCCTTTTTCTCATATTTTTTACCTGTACTGGTAGATGTGAATGTTTTTACTTTTATACTATGCTCACAGGCTTTACAGTTATAGCATGGAAAAAAGCCACCGATCTTATTCCCTTTAAGATCTACCTCTTTAAATGATCCCTTTATCCCTTTGTATTCACTCGGAGCCAGAATGTTTTTTAAATTTGCTGATTTTCTATATATAAACATAAGCTTTTCTGATATTTCCTTCCCCCAAAAAGTGTCGGATTTAACAACATGCCAATGTTTGCATATTAATTTTTCCATAATCTTGTATTGTGGATTAAATGTAGTTAAAAAGGGTACCTTGGTGCCTATTTTTTTGTCCACCACTGGTTTTTCTTTCCTTAGAATGGTATTTCTATCATCTCTACTCACTTCTAGTTTTGCTTTTTCCAGTACTTACCTATCATAATTTCTTTCTATAAATCTTTCTTCCAAAGTATGGATCTGGATATCATAGTCTACTACCCTGGTGCAGTTCCTTTTTATTTGCAGGAACTGTCCTTTTGGAGTGTTTTCTATCCACATTTTAAGGTGACAGCTCTTTGAGTGAATAAAATTGTTGTCATCTACCTCTTTAATATGGTTTTTAGTAATGAGTGTGTTCTCTTCTGCCATTATGTCTAAATCTAGAAACGTAGTGCCTTCTTTGCTGTAGTTGTAGGTAAAATGTAAACCTACTGTATTCTCATTCCTTTCTGTGAAGAAATCCAATAAACTACTTTCACTCCCTCTACAAATAATCAGGATGTCATCAATGTACCGTTTAAAGAGTTTGAGGTTTACGCCCAGTTGGTATGGTTCTATAAATTCCTGTTCCCATTTGCCCATAAACAAGTTAGCATAACTGGGTGCAAACCTAGTGCCCATAGCCATTCCTCTTGTAGGAACATCTCATTTTTAAATGAGAACACATTATGTGTCAGAAAAAACTGAATGCTTCCTAGTATAAATTGATCTAGTTCACAAAGTTCTGTTTTAGTCCACTTCAAAAAATGTTCTATAGCTTTGAGCCCCAATTCGTGATCTATGTTCATATAAAGCGATGTTACATCGCTTTATGCTATAATAAATTCACCATCCCAGGGAAAATTATCTAATACGTTTATGATGTGGGTTGTATCTTTTATATATGAAGGTAAAGCTTTCATATGTTCCTGTAGATATTAATCTACAAATTATAAAAAAGGTTTGATGTCAGGGAATAAATCCCAGAAATGATGGGCCTCCCTGGTGGGTTTTCTTTATTTTTATGTACTTTCAGTAGAAAGTGAAAGAGGGCCATTTTTGGGAATTGTTGATTTAGATACCCAAACTCCTTTTTATAATTATTTATTTTCTTTGTGCTTCTTCTTACACATTATTTAAAGTTTTTTTATTACCTTCTGTGGGGTTAATTTTGATCTTTTTATATGTCGTAGTGTCTCCCAATAAACAATATGCTTCTTGCAGATAAAAATAGTTGTCCATCACCACTATCCTTGGTCTGCTGGTTTAATGACTATTTCTATATTTTTCCTCAGGTTAGTAAGGATGTCTCTCTCCTTTTTTGTTATATTATATTTAACGTTTCTGTTTGTATTTATTTTGGCCAAGTCCGCTAACACTAATTTCTTTCCTCTAAGCTTCTTTTTATTGTTCTCATTTTGCTTATTTGGTTGGGGCCTGTCTCTAAAAAATGGCTGCTGTTAGTATAACTTGGGCCTGCAATTTCTTCTCTAATATCAGTGTTATCATTAATACTTTCTATTAGATAGATCCTATTCCTTAAAGGTATTCTCCACTCTTTCTGTACTTTATTGTACCTTCTAGGGATATTTAGCTTTTCCTCCCTCCCTTTATCATATCTAGGGATGTATTGTTTCTCCTCTATAACCACCCACCCTTTGGGAGGTATATCTTTCATCCCTGGGGTAATATATTGTTCTATTTAGTCCATAACTTTCATTCCTAGAATATTGATGTTTTACTCTATTGTTTAAGTAGATGTGGCTCTTCACTGTGCATAAAATAAATTTTGGAAATTAATCAGCATTATTTTAAATAGATTAGCCCTTCTTCAATTCAGGTGATACTCAGGCATGGGCGATACCCTTAATAAAGAAAACATAAAGTTTAGCTTGGTTTGAAGATAAGATAGCTTTGAAAATATAGAATATATATATATTCAGTAAATAAGCACTCACTGGTCTTTAGCCGTCTTTGTATAGTAAATATTTATTAATGACATTTCGGGACAAGACACAGACCCTTCTTCTGACGTCAGAAGAAGGGACTGTGTTTTGTCCCAAAACATCACTAATAAATATTTACTATACACAGACGGCTGAAGACCAGTGAGTGCTTATTTACTGAATATATACTTGAACACTTTATAGCACCCTGGCTGCTATTGTTGGATGGTGAGAGTGCATACACCAAACTACTATTAATATATATATATATATATATATATATATATATATATATATCTATATATATATATATTTATATATATATATATATATATATATATATAGCATTTTGCATTTTTACCTTGAGGTAACATTATCAATTTTTAGAGGTAGTCAATTACTTATACATTATGAGATATTTTACATTTTTTGGATTGCTACTATACAAATAAATTATTTATTAGTTTTCTGTAATATAGACCATTTATCTAGTTCAATGTTTTTATGATTTGTAAAATTAATATAACTTTGTTGACCTATTAATATTATTCATGATTACTGGTGCATAATAATAACCTTTATATATATTAGCATTTTTGCTAAGGGAACTATAATGCAAAAATTGGTTCTATTTAAAATTGAAATGCACTCATGTACATTTCAGTTTTGACCTTTCTATTCATTTAAGTAGCCATTTTGTAGTTGTTATTAATTTTTTTTTCTAATTTTATTTTGTGTAAAACTTTATCGAGGGCTTTTCACAACCAATATACTTTAAATGGACTTTAAAGTAAAGAATAAATAAACTTTAAGGATTCAGTGAAACATTCCAATTTAATTCCATTATCAAATTGTGTTAATATTTTTTTATATGTACATTTTCTAAGGTACTATTTCCTACTGGGCATGCGCAATATTTCACAATGTATATGTATATGAGTCTGTGATTTGCCAATTTCTGATGACTGTCACATGGCAAACAGAAAAAAAATCTATTGTTCATTTAAAATTTAGAGTTTGTGTTATTGCATTGACCTTTTACATGTTGTTTATGCAATTTTACTACATTTAATGGTCCTTTAGAATCTTAATGACAGAAGCTGTACGTGGTGAAGCCTTGTATGTGTCATACTCCGCACAGAGGCTGTGTCATTGACTGTTATTGTGCATGTTTCACCAACAGGGGCTAGACCACACAATTTGTGCATGCCTTATGAGTGGGGTTTTGCATTATGTAGGCCACCCCAATCTAGAGATTGCAAGGATAGTGTTCACAACTATTAACCCTGCTTAATTATTCAGCTTAAAAGCATGACAGAAAAATCTAAGGGAAAAGTCCTTTAAAATGCAGCATATTGGGGTAGATGTTTTAAGCAGCCGATGCTGCAATCTACCCCTGTAGTTTCTGGCTTGCCGGAAACCGAAGTTAAGAAGAAGTTAAGAAGCAGCGGTCTTAAGACACAGTGGTCTCTGAAGTGGCAAACTGCAATTATCCCAATCAGATACGATCGGGATGATTGACACCCCCATCTAGCGGCCTATTGGCCGCGAATGTGCAGGGGGCGGCATTTCACAAGCATTTCACTAGAAAGGTTTGTGCAATGTTAAATGCTAACAGTGTATGCTGTCAGCATTTAGTGATGTCTGGTGGACATGATCCGCTACAGCGGATCATGTCCGTCAGGCATTTAATAAATCTACTCCTATGTCTGTAGTTCATTTTGTTAAAAGTTCAAAAAATATATTTATTAAAGTGAAATTGCTTTGAAATCTTTTTAACAAATTCTTGAATAAAACAAGAATAAATTGCTCATTTTATATTTTAAAATAATGATAATTAATGCAAACTATAACTGCCATGAAGACAAGGTCATAACAGTAATCACTGAAATAGTTTTTTTTTCATACAATTTAAGCTGAACAGAATGTGTTACAAATTATTTATAGCAGACTCATATAATAAATAGAGATTTAACATTGATGTCTTTATGTAAATTTAAAGGGGCATTGCAGTCAAACTGCATTTGTATTTTTTTCTTTTCTTCTTCCTATTTTTAATAAATCAATATTTTATTGTTACGCTTTCAAAAGGCTTTTCCTATTTCTTTGTCATCTAAGATTGAAAAGGCAAGCCAGCCTGTTTATCAATTCTCCCATACTAGTAAGAATTGTTTGCATACCTAGTAATCAGCAATGTTTAATGCTTGTTAAAGGGATATAAAAAAAACCACATTTTTGGGGGGCGGAGCTAACCATCAGACTGTGAGGATGTGTTTTATCTGAGCTCCTCATTTTCTGCCAATAAACCATCTGAAAATTAGATTAATTACTGACATAAGTTAGTTTTATTTGGCTCTATCACTTTCATAAGCATTGGTGACCTTAATAGCATGAAGGATCTACATTCCGGAATAGCGGATAAGAGTGCTTTGTGACCAGACTCTTAGATCTCTGGCAACGGACTTTGCTACATCACCTGTCATATCCAGTGTTCAGGCGGCCTCTTACAGACTAGTCGCTTCACTCCGGAGGGTCGGGGCTCCGCTCCGGAGTGTACAGGAGACATCGACCATTTCCATAGGGACGCTGGAGATTGACAGCCCTTAAGCCGTTCTGTACCCACGCAGTCGACCGATTGCTGGAACTTTGCACAGCGCTGCTTTCATCTATTAGTCTTTGGATCCTACATCCCCTTCCACACCGAGTCACTTACCAGTGGCACTAAGAGGAGGGAGCCCTGCAAAGCCGGAGGAGGCATTCTGAGTCCCGAGGTTGATGAAATAGGATTTGGCGTGAAACTCTGCCATTTTGCTCTGTGGTGGATTTTATAGACCACAGTCATAGCGACATCCAGCACAGCAACAGGCCTGGTCTGGTGGACATACACAGGAGGGTAAGACTCTTTTAAACACAGACCTCCTTATATAAAGGATCACTGCTGTATACTCTATACAATCCCTCTTGGCCCTCCGGCTTGTTATCCTGATCCCCAGAGTCTTATAGCTATGCAGAAAGCTTGAGCTTTACTCGAGAACAGCTAGTTCTTTTTCTTATAGCGGCACATGAGTGGTTAAAAGGGAGAGGGTACACTAAGAAAAACGGAGGACTTTGTTTTTCAGATCACATGCACAGGAAGCTAACTTGTTAATGGTACTGAGTCTGAAAGCTATACGGTTCTAAACTGACAGAAGCTACATACAAGATCTACTCTAAGTTTAAGGAACTCTTTACTAAGGTGTATTGGATACAAGACTCAAGTGCTTGGCATGATATCTTTCTCTGATAGTAATCTCTCTTGCAAAATGATGATGTGAAGGCCTTAGTTCTCTGGTGGTGGGGGAAATAACAAGGGGTTATATGTCCCTTGCAAATACAGTTAAGGTCCAAGCTACTATTACCTAACTGTCATTTTCATCTTGAGCAAATAGATGTATACTTGAGTCCCTCATGATAATACATTCCAAGTAAGCTTGCTGAGTAGCAGATTTTGTTCTCTTTTTCTTTTTCTAACATGCCGCAAGGGTCCAGGAGGAGGACCGCAAACCAAGTTGAATACAAAAAATCAGTTGCTGACCACTTTAAACCTAACTCTCAACTGGAGAAACTGCTAGATCTTGGAAACTCTGTATTACATTCTCAAACAGATAGAGATTTATCAGATCAGTGCTCCCAAACAGTTTCAGACCCTGAGGGTATTATGGTATCAGAAATTGTAACCACTCTTACTCAGAAGATGAACAACCTGCAAGACTCGCTTACTAAAACGTTCAAGAGTTCTGTAGCTGATCTGAGGAAGGATATAGGGGCAATTGGGGAGAGAGTTGATACTCTGGAGCAGAAACAAGAAGACATGGCGGTGGAGCAAGCCAACCTCACCAATCACTCACAAATAGTGGTTGATATGATCGATACCATGGAGGCTAAAATTGCGGATATAGAAGACCGCTCCCGCCTCAACAATCTGAGATTTCGTGGGATATCTGAAGAGATCCTAGCTCCAGATCTAGAATCCTCTCTCAACAAATTCTGTGATTATTTTAAACCCCCGAAGTTGCCTAATGAAAGTTTACTGGATAGAGTACACAGACTCCCTAGAGGTAGAAATGTTTCGGCTGAGAAACCTCGGGATGTTATTGCCCGCTTCCATTTCTTTACCTATAAAGAACTGATATCCAAGGCAATGTTTTCTAACCCCACACTCCCTGAACTTTTTCAGGGCATACAGGTCTTCCCGGACCTATCTCAGTATACGATCCAGAAGAGAGCAACCTTCAGAGAAGTCACTAAGAGCCTGAGACAATGCTGCATTAAATACCGATGGGGATACCCAACAAAGCTTCTCATTCATAAGGATGGACACTTGTTTACAGCTAACATGCCGGCTAGGGCCCAACAGTATTTGAAAGACTGGGACCTTGTTCAAGCCCCTCAATCTAGAGGGAGACCATCTATCCATAATGAGAAAGTCCGTACAGATTCACCAGCCAAATTCACGAACACCAATAATCCTCTCAGTGCTTCTGCCTTGGAGTGGCGCCCTTTACCGCAAAGTCTTTCAAACAACAAGCGCTTATCTCCCACCCACAGTCCTACTCCACAACTTGGTCTTTTGAGCTCCACAACTCCGCTATCAGGTGAAGCGGACGTCCTGGACCCTGAATGATCTGCGTGCTCAAGATGATAAGTAATCTAAATTGAGGGTGGGGGGATGATTTTTATTTGCCTATTCATAATGTCTGTGTATACCTTTCTAAATAATATATTGGGATTCTTTACCCTTAGAGACACTGTAGCTACCTTGGACTCACTTCATGATTACTTTTGCTATTTCATATCCAAATAACTTTATATAACCGTCTTATAGGATAGATTCTGCTGTTCTGTCTGGCCACCCTTTTATCATACAAGCTGTTAAGTTATACTACCTCTAGTCGAGGATACGACTATGATAGATGGTTTGCTATTATGGGTGGCTAGACAGTCCAGCTTTGCTTCTTACTTATATTGAAAGATTCTAAATCCTTACTTATTAGCCACTGGCTGTACTATTTTATTACTGTACCAACTGATATGGTTCCATCACAGGCCTTATAGATTTTCACTTCAGCTACCCAAAATCCAGTTAGGTCCTGTTCATTCCATCCCCTGTGGCTGAGCTTGGACATGTATGTTTGTCATTTTATAAGTTTACATGTAATGCTCTGCCTCACTGCTGGGATTGGGTGCTTTAGTTCATACTGTAGATAGCTGGTCCTGCTCTGTACAGAGCTAGAAGATGACTAGTTGACACTTATTGCAGTGAGGCAGACCATGGTTCTTACTCTCATGTACAATGATTTTTCAGTCATGTATATATGTCACTATTGTTATATTATACTATGCTATGTTCCTATATATACTGTTCTGTTTCGCCTTACCGGGGCGTATACTGAGATACCTCTAGCATGCTTTATGTTCGATGAGATTATCGCCCGAGCGGGTGCCCCCCGGTGAGGTGAGATAGACAACTCTTGAGTTGTAGCACTTCAGCTGCCCAAAATCTAGGTATGTCTTATTTAGCCTATTCCCCCTGACTGAGTTTGAATATGTATGTTTGACATGTTATAAGTTTGCATGTAATGCTCTGCCCTGCTGCTAAGAATAATTCTTCTTCAATGATATAGATGGCTGGTCCAGATCTGTATAGAGTCCGAAGATATCTAGTTGACTCTTCTTGTAGTGGGGCAGACCATAAACCTTACTCTCATGTACAATGCTTTCACAGTCATGTATATATGTCACTATTGTTATATCATATTATGCTACGTTCCTTTATATGCTGTTTTGTTCTACCTTATCGGGGAGCATGATGGGATGCTTCTAGACCGATTTACGTTTGATGAGACTATCACCCAAGCGAGTGCCCCCCAGTGAGGTGAGATAGATAACTCTTAAATTATTGATTACTAGATACCATTAAAAAAAAAAAAATTCTTTGACGTACTACTGTGATGACACCCTGACAACACCCCAGTCTAATTCTCATCTAGAGATTCCCTTATCCTGACTCCAAACCGTCCACAGACATCCCGCATTGCTTCCAACCTTAATAAGTTAAGTGAACTCACATGAGGCGAATAATTAACCCCCTTCCCCCTACCATTCAGATGTAGCTGGACCATTATCTCTCAGCCACTTACTATTCCCCTAACCGCCGGTTTCACTGGCTATTGTTCAGTAGATACATATAAGTTTTACCCCCCCCATGAAACATAAGTTTACATAGTAAACACTAGAACGCAGATTCTATAACCCCACTTCGCCTACTAGTGCGAAATTGTTCTCTTTTTTTCTTTTTTTTCTCCCTTTTTATGTTTGTTGTTTTTGGGACGACATGCTGAAAGAGGTGAGCAGACCTTGGATACTTTTATAGATCCCTTTTAACCCAGACTTAATATAACAGCTGATTCACTTACTTGAGAGCTTAACACCCCTCCTCTCCTAACTCTTCTCTTTTACCCTTTTTTTTCTCTCTCTTCCACTACACAAGAATGGCTTGGACGGCAACGCTGAGTTTTCTCACCTTAAACACAAAAGGTTTAAACTCTCCCAGCAAGCGCAGTCTCCTAAGAAATTTTCACCGAGACCAAGGGAGTGATATAGTCTTTCTTCAAGAGACTCATTGGGCAACCTCCCATATCCCGACTATTAAGTTTCCTCAGTTCTCAGATGTATTTCATTCAACCTATAAAGACAAAACCAGGGGAGTCTCTATTTTAATCAGTAAAACTGTATCATTTCACCTCATACATCGGGTAAGTGATGTGGAGGGACGATTCCTTATCCTGATATGTAAATTAAATAACCAAATATATACATTGGATAATGTCTACGCTCCAAACCAGGTTCAGGTGGCGTTTCTGAAAAAAAACTCTAGTCACAGTTGACAGACTTAAACAGGGAACCCTTGTGGTTGGTGGCGATTTCAATCTTGTTTGGGACCCACATATAGATATGAGAATTCCTACTCATAAATCCCTAGACTCATACACTATTTCGAAAGCCCCTAAATTCAGGAATGTCATATTCCAATATTCTTTTTATGATGTCTGGCGGGCATGTCATCCAGACTCGAGAGACTTTACCTTTTTCTCAACCTCACATAAGTCCTATTCCCGTTTGGACAATTTTTTTGTTGATTCATGGACTATGAATTTGGTGAAAGATTCTAGAATCCATTATTGTGTCTGGACGGACCATGATGCGGTCTCCTTTAAGATCCAAAGTGGAGATGCCCCCTCTGCTAGGCCGACTTGGAGTTCTCCGAACTTTCTTTGGAAAGATTCTTTGTTTATGCAGACTCTCCAGAAAGAAATCCAACACTTTTTGTTGGTAAATCAGGAAGGTCAAACCTCCCATCAAACCAGATGGGCTGCGTTGAAGGCGTATTTGCGTGTGATATGTCTCTCCAAAATGGCTGCAATGCGCCAGATATCAAAGCCCCTCTAGGCAAATTAATGTGCGAGCTGAGAACGGCCAAGTGTCAGAATAGAATAAACCCTTCTCAGAAAACCTCGAAGGAAATTACACGAATAAAGGGTCTGATTAGGGAACTTGAGCTTCTTAGAATCCAAAAAGCACTATCTACTTTCAAGCAGTTACTATACCACAAGAGCAATAAAGCTGATTCTTTGTTGGCTGGTAAGCTTAAAAGCCATGCGGCAGCAGCTAGGATTCCTTTCATAGTTCACAGGTGTAAAAGGGTTTATGCACCGGCTGATATTGGTACGGCTTTTGTGGAATATTATGACAACCTATATAATATTGCCAAAGCGCCGGGACCTGATGGCTTCCCTGGGAACTTCTACAAAATGTTTTCAAAACAATTGATACCAGTTTTACACCCTTGTTTTGACGAAATTAAAACAGGGGGAAAAATTTTGCGTGAAAGTTTAGAGGCTTTGATAATCATGATTCTCAAGCCTGCCAAAGATCCATCATTGAGTTGTAGCTATCGTCCAATTTCACTAATAAATGTGGACACCAAATTATAATCCAAACTCCTAGCGGATAGACTGGTTACCCTTTTACCTTCTCTTTTACAGATTAACCAAGTTGGCTTCACTAAGGGTCGGCAAGGTCCAGATAACATGAGGAGGTTATTATCCGTGTTTTTGGACACATCCAGGACCGGGACTCCGCTGGTGGCCTTGTCGTTGGACGCTGAGAAGGCCTTCGACAGGGTCAGATGGGAGTTCCTATGGCAGGTTCTTAAAACATTTGGGCCTAGATTTGGAGTTTGGCGGTAGATGGGCTGTTAACGCTCCGCGGGCTTTTTTCTGGCCGCACCATAAAATTAACTCTGGTATCGAGAGTTCAAAAAAATGCTGCGTTAGGCTCCAAAAAAGGAGCGTAGAGCATTTTTACCGCAAATGCAACTCTCGATACCAAAGTTGCTTACGGACGCGGCCAGCCTCAAAAACGTGCTCGTGCACGATTCTCCCATAGGAAACAATGGGGCTGTTTGAGCTGTAAAAAAACCTAACACCTGCAAAAAAGCAGCGTTCAGCTCCTAACGCAGCCCCATTGTTTCCTATGGGGAAACACTTCCTACGTCTGCACCTAACACTCTAACATGTACCCCGAGTCTAAACACCCCTAACCTTACACTTATTAACCCCTAATCTGCCGCCCCCGCTATCGCTGACACCTGCATTTTATTTTTAACCCCTAATCTTCCGCTCCATACACCGCCTCAACCTACGTTATCCCTATGTACCCCTAATCTGCTGCCCCTAACACCGCGACCCCTATATTATATTTATTAACCCCTAATCTGCCCCCCTCAACGTCGCCGACACCTGCCTACACTTATTAACCCCTAATCTGCCGAGCGGACCTGAGCGCTACTATTATAAAGTTATTAACCCCTAACCCGCCTCACTAACCCTATCATAAATAGTATTAACCCCTAATCTGCCCTCCCTAACATCGCCGACACCTAACTTCAATTATTAACCCCTAATCTGACGACCGGAGCTCATCGCTACTATAATAAATGGATTAACCCCTAAAGCTAAGTCTAACCCTAACACTAACACCCCCCTAAGTTAAATATAATTTACATCTAACGAAATTAATTAACTCTTAATAAATAAATTATTCCTATTTAAAGCTGAATACTTACCTGTAAAATACATCCTAATATAGCTACAATATAAATTATAATTATATTGTAGCTATTTTAGGATTAATATTTATTTTACAGGCAACTTGGTAATTTTATTTAATTAATTTATTGATAGGGTAGTGTTAGGTTTAATTATAACTTAGGTTAGGATTTATTTTACAGGTAATTTTGTAATTATTTTAACTAGGTAACTATTAAATAGTTCTTAACTATTTAATAGCTATTGTACCTGGTTAAAATAATTACCAAGTTGCCTGTAAAATAAATATTAATCCTAAAATAGCTACAATATAATTATAATTTATATTGTAGCTATATTAGGATTTATTTTACAGGTAAGTATTTAGCTTTAAATATGAATAATTTATTTAATAAGAGTTAATTAATTTCGTTAGATTTAAATTATATTTAACTTAGGGGGGTGTTAGTGTTAGGGTTAGACTTAGCTTTAGGGGTTAATCCATTTATTATAGTAGCGATGAGCTCCGGTCGTCAGATTAGGGGTTAATAATTGAAGTTAGGTGTCGGCGATGTTAGGGAGGGCAGATTAGGGGTTAATACTATTTATGATAGGGTTAGTGAGGCGGATTAGGGGTTAATAACTTTATTATAGTAGCGCTCAGGTCCGCTCGGCAGATTAGGGGTTAATAAGTGTAGGCAGGTGTCGGCGACGTTGTGGGGGGCAGATTAGGGGTTAATAAATATAATATAGGGGTCGGCGGTGTTAGGGGCAGCAGATTAGGGGTACATAAGGATAACGTAGGTGGCGGCGCTTTGCGGTCGGCAGATTAGGGGTTAATTATTGTAGGTAGCTGGCGGCGACGTTGTGGGGGGCAGGTTAGGGGTTAATAAATATAATACAGGGGTCGGCGGGGTTAGGGGCAGCAGATTAGGGGTACATAAGTATAACGTAGGTGGCGGTCGGCAGATTAGGGGTTAAAAAAATGTAATCGAGTGGCGGCGATGTGGGGGGACCTCGGTTTAGGGGTACATAGGTAGTTTATGGGTGTTAGTATACTTTAGGGTACAGTAGTTAAGAGCTTTATGAACCGGCGTTAGCCCAGAAAGCTCTTAACTCCTGCTATTTTCCGGCGGCTGGAGTTTTGTCGTTAGAGCTCTAACGCTCACTTCAGAAACGACTCTAAATACCGGAGTTAGAAAGATCCCATTGAAAAGATAGGATACGCAATTGACGTAAGGGGATCTGCGGTATGGAAAAGTCGCGGCTGAAAAGTGAGCGTTAGACCCTATTTTGAGTAACTCCAAATACCGGCGGTAGCCTAAAACCAGCGTTAGGAGCCTCTAACGCTGGTTTTCACGGCTACCGCCGAACTCTAAATCTAGGCCTTGGTTTCCCGACCCAAATTATAGCGGACATTCAATCCTTATACTCATCGCCACATGCAAGAATCAGAGGCCCTGGCTTCTGCTCCCCTGAAATCGCCATTTCAAATGGAACTCGACAGGGTTGTCCCCGTTCACCCCTTATTTTTTTGTTAGTAATGGAACCCTTGGCCCAGGCTATCAGAAGTTATCCTCAGATCACTGGAATTCTCTACCCCACACATGAAGAAAAAATTGTACTATTTGCTGACGATGTCACGTTAATCTTGACTAACCCGGTGTCTTCGATACCGGTAATATTTCGACTGATCAACCTCTTCAAGAGACTAAGCTATTATAAGTCTAACATTTCGAAAACTGAGGCTTATGCCATCAATTTCTCGGCGGAGCAGTTCCTAGATCTGCAGAGAGATTTTGATTTTCAATGGTCTGACAGTCACTTGAACCATCTTGGAGCAATCTTGAGCGGAGAGATGGACACTGTAGTGAACATGAATTTTGACAAACTCCTTGTGGAATTGAAGTCTCTAATGTCGAAATGGGACTATCAAGAGATCTCATGGCTAGGCAGAGTAGCCACAGTTAAGATGTCTCTCCTCCTGAAAGTTTTATACCTATTTAGATATATACCATTTCGATGTATACCGCTAAATGTCTCATACGGGATTTTCTGCCAAATTCATAGAGCTTTTTTGCACTATGTCTGGAGTAATAAAACCCCGAGAGTTGCGCAAAAAATCTTGCAAAGACCATTTTCTAGTGGAGGTATCGCGTTTCCAAACGCATACCTGTATTATGAGGCAGCAAGACTCTCTCACATCTCGGCGTGGGGAACATTAACTGAGATACCCGGTTGGTACAGATTGGAGGAACAGACCCTACCAGTAGGGCTACACCTCAGAGATATAATTTGGGTCCCTAAACACATGAACCTAGATAAAGCTTTGGTTAACCCGATCGTCAAACAAGCTTACAAGCTTTGGCATGATCTTCGGCATTGTGTTGGAGTTTCTCCACATCCATCACCCATCCATAGTATTGGTGGTCTTGAGAGGGAAATTAATCATGCTTCTGATCTGTATTCATTGGGAACTTTAACATCTACATCTCAAATGTGGGAATCCCTAGAGGAAAGTCCGCAGTGGGTTCGATTCGAGAGCATGAGGGTATTGAGCCTCATTAGATCCTGGGGATTTCCCAAGACTGGTCTGAGGGAGAAAACCAAGTGGGAGGAGAGATGAATATATGGCAAGGTGATGACTAGATCCTTGTCCTTCCATTATGCATCCCTTTTAAAGGATCAAATAAAAGACCTCCCATGGCAGATGAAGGCCAGGTGTAGAGAATTGGAAGTAGTGATCCCGGAGGGCGAATTTGCTTTGGCGATCCTGCTTACAAAAAAAAACTCTTCACTGTGTGACAGTTCTAGAAACATATGTAAAAGTTATGCTGAAATTGCATAGGACCCTGGTTAGACTGGCCATGATCTATAAAACTAGTAGCCCGGAATGTTGGAGGAGTTGTGACCAGCCAGGTTCAGACATGCATATCTGGTGGTCCTGTACGAAAATTGTAACGCTCTGGCGTGATGTCGAAGTGCTTCCTCAGTCACTAAACATAAATGTGAGCTTGACACCTCAAATGGCGCTATTCCATGTCTTCCCACGATCTATACCTACTCCCGTCAAAAAGCTGCTCATCTACATTTTGGAAGCCACCAAACAATGTATAGCCAGGGCCTGGAAACAGCCAGAACCCCAACTCTGAATGAGCTTTGCGATTTAGTAAATCATTTTGGCCTAGATTTCGAGTTTGGCGGTAGATGGGCTGTTAACGCTCCGCGGGCTTTTTTCTGGCCGCACCATAAAATTAACTCTGGTATCGAGAGTTCAAAAAAAGGCTGCGTTAGGCTCCAAAAAAGGAGCGTAGAGCATTTTTACCGCAAATGCAACTCTCGATACCAGAGTTGCTTACGGACGTGGCCAGCCTCAAAAACGTGCTCGTGCACGATTCCCCCATAGGAAACAATGGGGCTGTTTGAGCTGAAAAAAAACCTAACACCTGCAAAAAAGCAGCGTTCAGCTCCTAACGCAGCCCCATTGTTTCCTATGGGGAAACACTTCCTACGTCTGCACCTAAGACTCTAACATGTACCCCGAGTCTAAACACCTGCATTATATTATTAACCCCTAATCTGCCGCTCCGTAAACCGCCGCTACCTACGTTATCCCTATGTACCCCTAATCTGCTGCCCCTAACACCGCCGACCCCTATATTATATTTATTAACCCCTAACCTGCCCCCCACAACGTCGCCGCCAGCTACCTACAATAATTAACCCCTAATCTTCCGACCGCAAAGCGCCGCCACCTACGTTATCCTTATGTACCCCTAATCTGCTGCCCCTAACACCGCCGACCCCTATATTATATTTATTAACCCCTAATCTGCCCCCCACAATGTCGCCGACACCTGCCTACACTTATTAACCCCTAATCTGCCGAGCTGACCTGAGCGCTACTATAATAAAGTTATTAACCCCTAATCCGCCTCACTAACCCTATCATAAATAGTATTAACCCCTAATCTGCCCTCCCTAACATCGCCGACACCTAACTTCAATTATTAACCCCTAATCTGACGACCGGAGCTCACCGCTATTCTAATAAATGTATTAACCCCTAAAGCTAAGTCTAACCCTAACACTAACACCCCCCTAACTTAAATATAATTTAAATCTAACGAAATAAATTAACTCTTATTAAATAACTTATTCCTATTTAAAGCTAAATACTTACCTGTAAAAAAAAATCCTAATATAACTACAATATAAATTATAATTACATTGTAGCTATTTTAGGATTAATATTTATTTTACAGGCAACTTGGTAATTATTGTAACCAGGTACAATAGCTATTAAATAGTTAAGAACTATTTAATAGTTACCTAGTTAAAATAATAACAAAATTACCTGTAAAATAAATCCTAACCTAAGTTATAATTAAACCTAACACTACCCTATCAATAAATTAATTAAATAAAATACCTACAATTACCTACAATTAACCTAACACTACACTATCAATAAATTAATTAAATAAAATACCTACAATTACCTACAATAAAACATAACACTACACTATCAATAAATTAATTAAATACAATTCCTACAAATAACTACAATTACATAAACTAACTAAAGTACAAAAAATAAAAAAGAACTAAGTTACAAAAAATAAAAAAATATTTACAAACATAAGAAAAATATTACAACAATTTTAAACTAATTACACCTACTCTAAGCCCCCAAATAAAATAACAAAGACCCCCAAAATAAAAAATGCCCTACCCTATTCTAAATTAATACATTTAAAAGCTCTTTTACCTTACCAGCCCTGAACAGGGCCCTTTGCGGGGCATGCCCCAAGAAAATCAGCTCTTTTGCCTGTAAAAAAACCATACAATACCCCCCCCCAACATTACAACCCACCACCCACATACCCCTAATCTAACCCAAACCCCCCTTAAATAAACCTAACACTAAGCCCCTGAAGATCTTCCTACCTTGTCTTCACCATACCAGGTTCACCGATAGGTCCAGAAGAGCTCCTCCGATGTCCTGATCCAAGCCCAAGCGGGGGGCTGAAGAGGTCCATGATCCAGCTGAAGTCTTCATCCAAGCGGGGCAGAAGAGTTCTTCCATCCGATTGAAGTCTTCATCCAAGCGGCATCCATCTGGAGCGAAGCGGCAGCATCCTGAAGACCTCCACCGCGGAACATCCATCCTGGCCGACGACTGAACGACGAATGACTGTTCCTTTAAATGACGTCATCCAAGATGGCGTCCCTCGAATTCCGATTGGTTGATAGGATTCTATCAGCCAATCGGAATTAAGGTAGGAATATTCTGATTGGCTGATGGAATCAGCCAATCAGAATCAAGTTCAATCCAATTGGCTGATCCAATCAGCCAATCAGATTGAGCTCGCATTCTATTGGCTGATCCAATCAGCCAATCGGAATTCGAGGGCCGCCATCTTGGATGACGTCATTTAAAGGAACCGTCATTCGTCGGGAGACGCCGGAAGAAGAGGATGGATCCGCGTCGGCTGCTTCAAGATGGACCCGCTCCGCACCGGATGGAAGAAGATCGAAGATGCCGCTTGGAGAAGATGTTTGCCGGTCCGGATGTCCTCTTCTTGCCGGATAGGAGGAAGACTTTGGAGCCTCTTCTGGACCTCTTCAGCACCGGATGCCAGGACGGATCGGTGATACCTGGATGGTGAAGACAAGGTAGGAAGATCTTCAGGGGCTTAGTGTTAGGTTTATTTAAGGGGGGTTTGGGTTAGATTAGGGGTATGTGGGTGGTGGGTTGTAATGTTGGGGGGGGGGTATGGTATGTTTTTTTTTACAGGCAAAAGAGCTGATTTTCTTGGGGCATGCCCCGCAAAGGGCCTTGTTCAGGGCTGGTAAGGTAAAAGAGCTTTTAACTCAATTAATTTAGAATAGGGTAGGGCATTTTTTTATTTTGGGGGTCTTTGTTATTTTATTAGGGGGCTTAGAGTAGGTGTAATTAGTTTTAAATTGTTGTAATATTTTTCTTATGTTTGTAAATATTTTTTTATTTTTTGTAACTTAGTTCTTTTTTATTTTTTGTACTTTAGTTAGTTTATTTCATTGTAGTTATTTGTAGGTATTGTATTTAATTAATTTATTGATAGTGTAGTTTTAGGTTAATTGTAGGTAATTGTAGGTAGTTTATTTAATTAATTTATTGATAGGGTAGTGTTAGGTTTAATTATAACTTAGGTTAGGATTTATTTTACAGGTAAATTTGTTATTATTTTAACTAGGTAACTATTAAATAGTTCTTAACTATTTAATAGCTATTGTACCTGGTTAAAATAATTACAAAGTTACCTGTAAAATAAATATTAATCCTAAAATAGCTATAATATAATTATAATTTATATTGTAGCTATATTAGGATTTATTTTACAGGTAAGTATTTAGCTTTAAATAGGAATAATTTATTTAATAAGAGTTAATTTATTTTGTTAGATTTAAATTATATTTAAGTTAGGGGGGTGTTAGTGTTAGGGTTAGACTTAGCTTTAGGGGTTAATACATTTATTAGAATAGCGGTGAGCTCCGGTCGTCAGATTAGGGGTTAATAATTGAAGTTAGGTGTCGGCGATGTTAGGGAGGGCAGATTAGGGGTTAATACTATTTATGATAGGGTTAGTGAGGCGGATTAGGGGTTAATTACTTTATTATAGTAGCGCTCAGGTCCGCTCGGCAGATTAGGGGTTAATAAGTGTAGGCAGGTGTCGGCGACGTTGAGGGGGGCAGATTAGGGGTTAATAAATATAATATAGGGGTCGGCGGTGTTAGGGGCAGCAGATTAGGGGTACATAAGTATAACGTAGGTGGCGGTCGGCAGATTAGGGGTTAAAAAATTTAAATCGAGTGGCGGCGATGTGGGGGGACCTCGGTTTAGGGGTACATAGGTAGTTTATGGGTGTTAGTGTACTTTAGGGTACAGTAGTTAAGAGCTTTATGAACCGGCGTTAGCCCAGAAAGCTCTTAACTCCTGCTATTTTCCGGCGGCTGGAGTTTTGTCGTTAGAGCTCTAACGCTCACTTCAGAAACGACTCTAAATACCAGCGTTAGAAAGATCCCATTGAAAAGATAGGATACGCAATTGACGTAAGGGGATCTGCGGTATGGAAAAGTCGCGGCTGAAAAGTGAGCGTTAGACCCTATTTTGAGTGACTCCAAATACCGGCGGTAGCCTAAAACCAGCGTTAGGAGCCTCTAACGCTGGTTTTCACGGCTACCGCCGAACTCTAAATCTAGGCCTTTGTGACCATGGAGAAATTTGTTGCTGGAGAAACTAATACGTTAGAGACTTGGGAGACTTGGCTGAACTGAAGTAAGACTTGTTTTGGAAGATCTTGATTTTTTTTTCTCCCCCTTTCCTCTTTTGCATCATGCTTCCGTTACCCAACCTCCCCACTACCTCTCTCACTTAGCACCCTTTTCCTCCCATTTTCCCTGGGAGGGGTGAGCTGATCGGGTGAGTTTGTCAAGATTGGCAGGCTCTTGGGTTTGCTCATCTATAGCTGTTAATTGCTTTTTGCACCCTTCCCCATTTGTAACCTGAACTTTAATTATGAGTGTCTGTTAGTCCTCTTTTACTCTTTAAATTATTTTGAGTTCAGTAAGTTCTTTACCATCAGATTTATGCTCACTAGACCTCAACCTTATGCCTGTCCTAACACTAGACCCGTGCCCTAGACTACCTACTGAGTCTTCTTTTTTTAACTCTAGCTGGGCAATGGTGGATATATACTTAACAAGTGATAATTTAGTTAATTCTCTATGGTTATCTCCGAGAAATATATTGATCTGACTTGTGAATTAACAGTCTATGATATATATGGTTTAAAGTCTGTTTATTTTTTCGCTGATTGATCTTGAACTGACTTAAAATGTTTGTATTGTCATTTCTTTAACTTCAATAAAATATAAAATAAAAAAAATAAAAAAACATTTTTCTTTTCCGATTAAGATAGAGCATGCCATTTGAAACAACTGTCCAATTAAATGATATTATCTCACTTGCTTTCTGCTCCTGTTATGCTTTCTTCGAAAGCATACCTTGGTATTCTCAGGAGCAGCAATACACTACTGGGAGCTAGCTGCTGATTGTTTTTTCCACATAAATGCTTCTTATCATTGGTCGACCCAATGTTTTAAGCTAGCTCCCAGTAGTGCAATAATGCTTATACAACAAAGAATACTAAGAGACTAAAGCAAATTTGACAATGGAAGTAAATTGGAAAGTTGGTTACAACTGTATTCTCTATCTTAAGCATGCAAGAAAAAAAATTGTTTTTCATATTCCTTCAAGTATCCATAAAAAGTATCATGCACAAGGCTAGCCTGTTACTCAAAATTCATCTTATTTATAATTACTTCTATACCTTTGGCTATCTAGATTATTAGCCTAATGTTTACAACAATCCCTAATATTGCAGGGCAAACCAGGCTGTTAATTGTAGTTCAAGTTTAGGAATACTTGTTTGTTGTTTGGGCTGTTTGGTTCAGCAATATTTGTATATATAATTGTTCAATAAAACTTTATTGATTGTATCCATGTGCTTTTTGGTTCTTTGCTTTGGAATAATCTGCCAGCGGATCACAGTGTAGAGTGGAATCAATTATAGGGGGAATTACTTGAATTTTTTAAAAAAAGTGTTATGGCAGGTGGGAGCAAGCATGCCAGAATAAGAGTGGTGTGGGCTACTGGCATTTATGCAGTAAGCTGAGGTAATTTAGAGAGAAATTTTTAAAGCTTGCTACTTTTATGGAGGGTTGTATCAGATAGAAAGTTAGAATTGGCACCATACCTGAGAGAGGTTAAAAAGACATTGGAATAAAGAAAATTCTACCGTACAAAGCACAGCATTTATGCACCTTTAAAAACATTTAATTGGTTGCCTAGATAATAGGGAAGTAAAAGCTGATTAAATTTAAGATGAAACGAATATAGCAATATTGGTTTTGTAGTTCCTACAAATCTTCACTGGCCAATAGGGACACCAGCTTCACCTGGAGGTGAGGGACACACCACTATAAGTACTGTTTGTTTTCAGCACATTTACATACATTTTTTTAATGATTATTATTTTTTTTTAATTAAACAAAAACTGTAACTGTTTTTGCCAAGTAGAACAATTTATTTTTTAAACAGACAATATGCAAAATTGGAATGTACCCTTATTTGTCTTCATAATAAAAAAATGGTGTGTAAAAAGTATAATTTGTTTAACAAAATGTGCCTTTAATCGTTTCAAAGCATAGAACTCATAAGTAATACGTAAAGGGGTTTATCGTGGGTGTTGTTGTGCGTCAGTGTAGTGCTCATAAGCTTCATCCCTTGAGTGCAATTGAAGTTAATGTGCATCGGTATAAAGTGTCCTCAGAACTCTGGTTACTTGTTTTGCAAAACAAAAAAGTGTGATTAAACACATCAAAAATACATTTAAAAAAATCAGTTACAATCATAATAAAACTGTTCTTATAAACAAATGTTGCATAAATATTGCATAAAAAAGTTACACCTAGATTAAGAGTTCTGCATTAGCCGTCAAAAGCAGCGTTAAGGGGTCCTAACGCTGCTTTTTACCACCCGCTGGTATTTAGAGTCAGGCAGGAAAGGGTCTAACGCTCACTTCCCTACCACGATTCCATGCTACCGCAGATCCCCTTACGCCAATTGCGTATCCTATCTTTTCAATGGGATCTGCCTAACGCCGGTATTTGGAGTCTTGGGAGAAGTGAGCGGTAGACCCTCTACTGACAAGACTCATACCGACAAAAAAAGTCAGTAGCTTTATGGGCTAACGCAGGAATATAAACTCTTAACTACTGTGCTCTAAAGTACACTAACACCCATAAACTACCCATGTACCCCTATGTACCCCTAAACCAAGGCACCCCCACATCGCCGCCATTATAATAAAAATTTTTAACCCCTAATCTGCCGACCGGATTCCGCCGCCACCTACATTATACCTATAAACCCCTAATCTGCTGCCCCTAACATCGCCGAGACCTATATTATATTTATTAACCCCTAATCTGCCCCCCCGGACCTCGCCGCCACTGTAATAAATGTATTAACCTCTAAACCGCCACACTCCCGCCTCACAAACACTAGAATAAATAGTATTAACCTCTAATCTGCCCTCCGTAACATCGCCGCCACCTACCTACAATTATTAACCCCTAATCTCCCACCCGCACCGTCGCCGCTACTATAATAAAGTTATTAACCCCTAAACCTAAGTCTAACCCTAACACCCCCCTAACATAAATATAATTTAAATGAAACAAAATAATATTCCTAAAATTAACTAAACTAATCCAATTTAAAACTAAATACTTAAAGGATTACTTTCTGTTATAATTTTTAAGCTAAACAACTAACATATTAAAGTTAATAAACATTAATTAAAACCTACTGACCTATATTTTCTCCAAACCAAAGTTTCATAACGTTCTAAAAGTTATATCTTTTATTCGCCGATGATGTCACGTTATCCTGCCCACTATTTTCAGCATTGCATGTTCAAAATACTTAAACCAATAACTTTGTGTTTAAAGCGCCATTTTGAAATCTAGGTATTGTAAACGGATTGGTACAGAGCAAAGGAAACCCATGGAGTGGGTTTGGAAAACAATTAAATGTTAATGAAATGCTATTGATAAAAAGCGTATTTGGGGCAGTTATTTAGTAACAGGCATAGAAAATATTTACTTACAGTGGCCCTTTAACTATAAAATAAACCCTAATATAGCTACAATATAACTAATAATTACATTGTAGCTATTTTGGATTTATATTTATTTTACAGGCAACTTTGTATTTATTTTAACTAGGTACAATAGCTATTAAATAGTTAAGAACTATTTAATAGCTACCTAGTTAAAACAAGTGCAAAGTTACCTGTAAAATAAATCCTAAATTAAGTTACAATTAAACCTAACACTACACTATCATTAATTTAATTAAATAAATTACCTACAATTACCTAAAATAAAATACAATAAAATAAACTATTCTATAATACAAAAAAAACAAACACTAAATTACAAAAAATAAAAAAGAATTACATGAAGTTTAAACTAATTACACCTAATCTAAGCCCCCTAATAAAATAAAAAAGCCCCCCAAAATAAAAAATTCCCTACCCTATTCTAAATTACCAAGTAACCAGCTCTTTTACCAGCCCTTAAAAGGGCTTTTTGCGGGGCATTGCCCCAAAGTAATCAGCTATTTTACCTGAAAATAAAAATACAATACCCCCCAACATTAAAACCCACCACCCACATACCCCTACTCTAACCCACCCAAACCCCCCTTAAATAAACCTAACACTACCCCCTGAAGATCTCCCTACCTTGAGTCGTCTTCACCCAGCCGGGCCGAAGTCTTCATCTGATGGGACAGAAGAGGACATACAGACCGGCAGAAGTCTTCATCCTATCCGGGCAGAAGAGGACATCCGGACCGGCATATATCTTCATCCAAGTGGCATCTTCTATCTTCATCCATCCGACGAGGAGAGGCTCCATCTTCAAGACCTCCGGCGCGGAGCATACTTCCTGGCCAACGAACTAACGATGAATGCCTGGTCCTTTAAATTACGTCATCCAAGATGGCGTTCCTTGAATTCCGATTGGCTGATAGGATTCTATAAGCCAATCGGAATTAAGGTAGGACAAATCTGATTGGCTGATTCAATCAGCCAATCAGATTGAAGTTCAATCCGATTGGCTGATCCAATCAGCCAATCGTATTGAACTTGCATTCTATTGGCTGTTCCGATCAGCCAAAAAAAAAAACACATCAGATTTATGTTGAAATATTTATTTATGAAAAAATAGAACATATTCTTCTATGTGAAGAATATTGGAATGTAAAATATAATTATTTTCATGTTGGGTTAGCACACATGAGAATATGCAATGTGAGTAGGGTGTTTTTTCCACTTTTTTTGCTCATTTGACTTATATGAGGGAATACGTTCGCTATATTCGAAGTTAGGCTTTTTGCACGCATTGGGTTAGCACCTGAAGGAAAACATTTTACTTTCAAATTGTAATATGAGTGCTACCCTACACACGCAAAAACCTTACTTCTAGTGGAGTTAGTGTACGAGTGGCACCATTAAATAGCGCTCCTCTTGTAATCTGTCTTTTACTGTTTTACGCATAGGGCTAGATTTATTAACGCCCTACGGCTGCAAGTTCTCACAAGAACTTGCTCGCTGTCATTTATCAAGCAGCGGTCACCAGACCGCTGCTTTCCTAGCCTCTTCGCCACCTCTAATATGGCGAAATTCAATCTCCTCGGTCTAGTCAGACCGAGGAGATTGACAGCTCCTGCCCACGCGTGATTAGCTTTGTGCGGGCAGGGGGCGGGATTTCATGCGAGCGCAAAATTGTGCTCGTGTGCAATGCAGAATACCTGCGGGTATTTTCGCCCCGCCACAGGCGAGCTGAGGTGTACAGGGGCGCTTATACGCGCCCCTGTATGCCTCAGCTTTAATAAATCTAGCCCATAGTGAGGGAATCAATTGTAAATTCTTTGTGACACACTAGAAAATTGTTTCTCATTGCTGCTTTCAGTTCTCTTAAAACATTTAAATATATAAACCTATTGTTCAACTTTATTTAATTCTTTGGTGATGCAGTATTACATGAAGGAGTTATCTGAATTTTGTTTAGACCTTGAAGGTCCATTTTTGATAAGGTCAACCAAGCTTTTTAAAAGTCTTTTAAACTTTAGAAATCGATAAAATAATGAGTAATTATAATATAGACGTAATAACTACAGCCTTGCACAAATTATACCTGCAGGGCAATTTAAAATTTTTTGTAAAAGTTCACATACATTATTGTCAGCTTTATTGTTAGCTATGTTTGCTGTAGTTTTCTTACTATTACATTCTGAGGCTCTATGTATTTTTTAACCAAACTAAAATAAGGAAACACAATAATAAATCTTTACAAAGTCTTTTTTATTCTGCAGTAGTGATGTCGCGAACAGTTCTGCCGCGAATAGTTCGCAGTGAACATAGCATGTTCGCATTCGCAGCGGACAGCGAATGTATGCGATGTTCGATCCGCCCCCTATTCGTCATCATTGAGTAAACTTTGACCCTGTAGCTCACAGTCACAAGACACATTCCAGCCAATCAGCAGCAGACACTCCCTCCCAGACCCTCCCACCTCCTGGACAGCATCCATTTTAGATTCATTCGGAGCCTGCATTCTTAGTGAGAGGAGGGACAGTGTAGCTGCTGCTGATTTAATAGGGAAATCGATAGCTAGGCTAGTGTAATCAGTGTCCACTACAGTCCTGAAGGACTCATCTGATCTCTGCTGTAAGGACAGCACCCCAAAAAGCCCTTTTTAGGGCTAGAACATCAGTCTGCTTTTTTTTTTCCCTGTGTAATCTAATTGCAGCATGCCTGCCAGCTCAGGCTCACAGCGTATACTGTGCCCACTTGCCCAGTGCCACCACGCATATCTGGTGTAACAGTAGTGTACATTTAAAAAAAAAAAAAAACTTTTTTTAATTTGAAATAATAGCAGTCATTTTCCTTCACACATGTGCATTTGAGGTCCTGCCAGGGCACAGTGTGACACCAGTGCAAGTCATATCTGCTAAAAAAAAGTAGTGTACATTTAAAATAAAAAAAAAACTTTTTTTAATTTGAAATAATAGCAGTCATTTTCCTTCACACATGTGCGTTTGAGGTCCTGCCAGGGCACAGTGTGACACCAGTGCAAGTCATATCTGCTAAAACAGTAGTGTACATTTAAAAAAAAAACAAAAAAAACTTTTTTTACTGTGAAATAATAGCAGTCAGTTTCCCTCACACGTGTGCGCTCCAGGTCCTGCCAGGGCACAGTGTCACACCAGTGCAAGTCATATCTACTAAAACAGTAGTATACATACATTTAAAAAAACAAACCTTTTTTTACTGTGAAATAATAGCAGTCAGTTTCCCTTAAAAGTGTGCGTTCCAGGTCCTTCCAGGGCACAGTGTCACACCAGTGCAAGTCATATCTGCTAAAACAGTAGTGTACATACATTTAAAAAAAACAAAACTTTTTTATTGTGAAATAGTAGCAGTCAGTTTCCCTCACACGTGTGCGCTCCAGGTCCTGCCAGGGCACAGTGTCACACCAGTGCAAGTCATATCTACTAAAATCATATCTACTAAAACAGTAGTTTACATACATTTAAAAAAACAAAAAACTTTTATTACTGTGAAATAATAGCAGTCAGTTTCCCTCACACGTGTGCGTTCCAGGTCCTGCCAGGGCACAGTGTCACACCAGTGCAAGTCATATCTGCTAAAACAGTAGTGTACATTTAAAAAAAAAAAAAAACCTTACACTACCTGAACGATACAACATCATACCTGATGTTTTAAAGCACGTTATTCCAAACAATTTAGGAATGTTAGGTGATTTATGCCCTTTATGGATTCAAACCAGACTCTGCATCAACTATGTAATTTTCCATGGGAGTTTGCCATGGATCCCCCTCCGGCATACCACAGTCCAGGTGTTAGTCCCCTTGAAACAACTTTTCCATCACTTTTCTGGCCAGAAAGAGTCCCTGTGGGTTTTAAAATTCGCCTGCCTATTATAGTCTATGGCGGTTCGCCCGGTTCGCCGGTTCGCAAACTTTTGCGGAAGTTTGCGTTCGCCGTTCGCGAACGCAAAATTTTAGGTTCGCGACATCACTATTCTGCAGTGTATGAAAATCGAGAGACAACACAAATTTATTCCCAAAACATACCTATCGGCTGAGACCTTTTCAGCCTTTTTTTCTTGCTACAAAAGGCTGCTTTCTGTTTCAATGTAAAAACTAAATTTCCAGCCCTTTTCCGCACTCACAAATGTGTTTTTCAGATGCTCGAAAAAAGCTCTATTTCTCATATGAGGCAGAAAGGTTCTGTGAGATCACAATCCATTTTTGAGTCAATTTTCAACACCTTTCCAAGCCCAGTTTTGGATTATCGAATTAAAAATTTCTAGGTACTTGAAAAGTCCTCAAAATAGCATTTTGGACATCAACTATTTCACAGCTACTTAGAAACAGTATTATCTTTAACATGTGCAAAACTCTCTGAAAAGTCCACAGTCTAGAGGTTTATTAACATATCATGGTATTGTTTCATTTTACTATTGTAATCTGTTTCCATCCACATTACTGCTAAACCATCTGATTGCATCTTTTATGTCATCAAGATAAGCAGACTCGGCACCATATTTCTATCACTATAGGGTGGCTTTTAAATTTTGACAGGTATTGTTTTTAACAATATTTATTTCTATTGGTTGTTAAAAAAAGTTTCCATTTTGGCCTGATCTGAAAACAAGATGGTGACTATGGATTAGGGATGGGTGAATGTGTTTATATTTGAATTCGAATGTTAGAACGAATGTTATTGTAGAAATTCGATTTACATAATAGAATGTTGATAAGAACGAATATTCTTAAATATTCGATTTTCGAATGTTATTTACAGTTTTTGAATGTCACATTCGAATTCGAATCTCACATTCAAATTCGAATGTCACTTTCGAATTCAAATATTACATTAATAAAACACAATTGTAGACTAGAAACACTATTTCGAATTTGAATGTCACATTCGAATAGAATATCACATTCGAATAGAATATTACATTCAAATTTGAATATTACATTTATAAAACACAGTATTAGACTAGAAATACTATTTTGAATTCGAATGTCACATTCAAATCGAATATCACATTTGAATCGAATATCACATTCGAATTGAATATCATATTTATTAAACACAGTTGTAAACTAGAAATACTATTTTGAATTTGAATATCCCATTCAAGTTTGAATATTACATTTATAAAACACAGTATTAGACTAGAAATACTATTTCGAATTTGAATGTGACATTCGAATGTAGCATTCGAATTCGAATATTACATTTATTAAACACAGTTGTAGACTAGAAATACTATTTCGAATTTGAATGTCACATTCAAATTCGAATATTACATTTCGAAATTGAATGAATACATAGCTAAACATTCTATTATTCAAACTAATATTTTCAAATTTTATTGAAAAATTTGAAGATGAAAATTTGAAAATAGAATGTTAGAATGTTATATATACATTCAAAATTCAATTTGAATGAACGAATGTACCAAATTCTTTTTAAATTTCGAATTTTTAGAAACATTCGCCCATCCCTACTATGGATATCTATAAATAAGACTTATATTGTTATAATTCATTTTAACGACTCAAAGCATGAACTATTTGCCTAATAGCATTATATCTGCCTAGGAGACCCTTAAACGAGATTGTGCCTTTGTGATTGTGTTTTATAGGGCATATGGCTCATGCATGCTAAGTTCAAACACGTTGATGACGTGCTTACTAAAGTTCATGTATTCAGACTGAGTAAAATTGAAACAGGGATATGGGGCTCATGAAGCAGGTATGGAGATGAAGATCAATGCATCCTTCAATGGCAGGCTCAATGTACTGTTGGTCACACCCCATGTATGTGTTTACATATTTATAAAATAAGATTTTGTTTTGATGTTCAACTAAGACAAAATGTATCCATGGACTTGTTAGAATGTTTATTTTAAATTACTTCAGCTTGCATACATGTAGATTTTTTTAATTTTGTATAGTCTATGGGCTCCATTTACTAAGTTGAGGATACAGATTTGGAGCAATTGCGGTACAGGCTCTGCTGAGTTTGCATTCAGGGTAACTGACAGACCTTGCTCTCCCACAACTAGATGCAGGAGAGAAGGGGCTGGAAGTGGATGCTGCACATCGTCTGGCCACTCACCCCAAACACAGTCCAACAAGTTCCCTATCTGGAACTTTTTTCTGCCTGCTGTAATGTAAAGGGAAGTCAATTAATTAATTTAATATAATTTGGCACAGCATCTATCTGTCTGTCTAACTATCCGACTGTCTGTCCATCTACCTAATCTTTTTTAAATGTAATTATTTTTTTACACTATACAGTATGCCCTTCCTGTTTCAAATGTTCTGTGTTGTGTGATCCGGCAATCAGATAAAACAGGTTTAGTATAATATTTAATGTTCAACTTTTGAGAGTTAAAAACATAGGTGATCATTCAAATCCTTTAGAAAACTTTTCAACTGATTTATCTACAAAATCCCTATATACTTTAATGGAGTTTTCTGTAGAAAATTATTAGACTTGAAATCTTAGGTTGTGGTAAGGAATATATATATATATATATATATATATATATATATATATAATTTTTAAATCAAATACTGTTAGAAGCATATTTATTACATTATGACATTGTCTTGCGGAATCTGTATTTTTTTGTTTTTGCTTGTCATTGATTGTTAGCATGAGCTTTCATGATGAAAGAATGTCTTGTTCAATTTTCTTGATGACATCCCATTTTGAGAATGCTTGATTTTGTAATCCATCAACATCAAAAAAAAATGTTTAGATACAACAGTTTGAAGAAAACTCCTTTATCTTCTACAAAATGGGTTTGCTTTGCTTTCTTTAATTCTAACACTGATCCTTCTGAACTGTGGATGAGTTAAGATGTATTTCTTGCTACAGATGCTCTTGATTAATGTTAGTATCATTTTCATTCTAGAAGATACAGAAAAAAATGTTTCACAAGTAATTGTTTGTGTGGCTGAGCTGAAAAAAAGAATGTGTGTTTATAAAGTTAATCTTTTTTCTTTCATTGGATTTGCTTGCGTGTGTTCATGCTGACAAGAAAAATATTTAAGTATTCTTGTGGAAAAATTGATACGTCGTTCTTTTATTAATTATTACAACTATTGTCATTATTCAGGTTATTTATAAGTATTGATTAAGCATGATGAAATGTGCTGATATACATTATAACATTTTAACAGAGGTTGGTGATGGATTCCTTCATTTTCTCTTCTTTAAAAATATTATTATTAGGAAAGAAAATGGGCAAAGGAAAACGTTGGTTTTGTGTTTAGTTTATACTTTGTATTTGTATTTCTAATTTAGCAAGGGAATCTGTTGCTGTCAATACCCTAGAGCAAGGGTCATCCACCATGGCTCTCTGGAGGTTTGGGAACTACATTTCCCATGATGCTCAGACACTTTAAGCTTGCTGAGCATCATGGGAAATGTAGTTTAAAAACCTCTGGAGAACAAGGTTGATGACCCCTGCCCTAGAGGTTTTCTTACCCCTCCTTAGTCCTAGAGGTGTGGATGCAAAACAACACAATAAATGGCCCATTACATGATATCAATTCAGAAAAACAATAATTAAAATAGCATTACTTCGGAAACATGTTTGAAAACAGATCCTGCAAATGTTTTATTATGGTAAAATAGTCTTGCTGGTGAGAACAGAATCTGCCTCACAAATTTCACAATAAGAAAAATAGATACTAGTAAATGAGTCTTTTGAGTAACCCCCAATTGTAAAACTTATGTTGAACAAGGGGATATTCTGCTAGGATTGTTTAGCTGTGGTAACGGGTGTGTGCTTTAAAGGACCATTCATATACTTGTTCCGAGTTAAACGATTCAACTCTATATAGTCCTTAAGTGCAATACCCTGTGTGAAACAGTGTGAGTATATATGAGATAATCAGATTGCAACCCTCGACATTAACTCGTAATATGAATCCGTAAATACAGGACTCTTGATTGCTGTCAAGATAAGACTGCTCTGGTGCAGTATTAAAACAGTGTTTAGTTGTCAATCAATTGCCTTAATAGGCTCTTGTACTGCCGTGTTGGTCGGGATTGACGACACTGGTGGTCCTGGGCTCCCTCTCCTGTCTCGGGAGAAACTTTGGTTCCGCCTAGCACCACTCGTCACTGTTCCCTCACTCTAGTTCCGGGTAGTGAACACACAGGGTAGATGCACTGACGTCACTGGTCTCCTTAGGCGTGCGTGTGAATGGCTTGATGGCACACACCCTCCGTCTCCTATTGGATGCTGGCTCCTAACAGTTGCTCCTTGATAGACTTTTGGAAAAAACGGCAATAGTAATCCAAATGAAGAAAAAGTCCAAAAGTCAAATAATAAAACTTGATATGTTTAATCCAAAGTTGCGTTAAAAACATATATGTATCAACATGGAAAAATCTTGATAAGGGTGAAAGAATGCCTAGTATTAAAGCTTACGCGTTTCGGCCGTAGCCTTAGTCATAGCTCAATACCCTAGAGCAGGGGTCATCAGCCTTGGCTCTCCGGAGGTTTTGGAACTACATTTCCCATGATGCTCAGACATTTTAAGCTGGCTGAGCATCATGGGAAATGTAGTTTAAAAAGCTCTGGAGAACAAGGTTGATGACCCCTACCCTAGAGGTTTTCTTACCCCTCCTTAGTCCTAGAGGTGTAGATGCAAAACAACACAATAAATGGCCCACTAAATGATATAAAAAAAACAATAATTAAAATAGCATTACTTCGCAAACATGTTTGAAAAACAGATCCTGCAAATGTTTTATTATGGTAAAATAGTATTGCTGGAGAGAACAGAATCTGCCTCACAAATTTCACAGACACAAATGAGGGTTTGGCTGTAGGCCTTCCTTGGTGTTCTTGAAGTGAATTTGGGATTTTTTTTTATAAAAAAGCATGTAGGATTTAGAAAGGTGTGATTGTGCTTGTGAAGTATCTAGTCTTGCATTTGTATCTTGCAATGTCAAAGTTGATGAGATTGTCCCACTCTTTTACTTTATTTTTCTTGAAAATTTTCTAGTTTTCTATTGTGCATACGTTAGCATTAACTGTTTTGTAGAGTTTTTTTTTACTGGTGTAATAAAAAAATTAAGAGTCAAAATACCTTTGACAAAGTAGAAATAGAGTACAATATTCCCATCGCTGCATTTGGTGATATAAAATGATACATTGATCTGATACATTTTTGTAACCTATAATACTGATGAGATACATTTTTGTAACATATAATACTGATGAGATACATTTTTGTAACCTATAATACTGATGAGATACATTTTTGTAACATATAATACTGATGAGATACATTTTTGTAACATATAATACTGATGAGCACCAATGTGGGTTGTGAGATCTTTGTACACTTTGAGCATTTAATTATACTCTTTAAAATATGATTATTTTATGAAAACCACTTTAATAACAGTTTGTGTCAGATACAAAGGTTCTATGCAATTATCTACCCAGGATCTTGAGTGGTTTTCCTTTTCATAACTATATTATCTACAAAATTAGATACTTGGTCCACCTTAGTTAGAGGTGTGGTATATTTGCAAATGATCTATCTTTGCAGATAGTCTCTTTGTGATGTGTGTATCTATACATTGTACAGAAGAAAAAAAAAACAATTATTAACTTCAATTTAGATGTATTAATTCTCTTTTTTTCTCAGAGATTATTTTAAATGTATTGGATTTTGTTAGCTCACCTAGGCTTTATATTATAATATGTTCACTGTTAGATAATTATTTTAACAAAGAGCATATTAGTAATTGGAGGATAAGAATGTCTTGACCATTTAAGCTTCCTACTGCATCTGATTCAGATTCTTGCTGAAGATGTTATTTATAATTTCAATTATTGTTGAATTAAACACACATGCACTTACAAATTTACATTCTATGTCATTTTTTTTGTATTTGTTTTAACTTTTTTAGCTGATATCTACCAATGAAGTAATTGAAAAGTGACTATTTATATAGGAGACACTGATATCTGAAACCCTGGGTATATTTGGGGAAAATGGAAATTATCATTCTAGTTTAATATTACACAGAGACAACTATTTTGCTTAATATTTCCTCCTGTGTGCAGCTTATAATCATATAATGCAAAGATCAGGTAGCATAATGAAAACTTAATAATAGGTGGACAGTCTCATTAAAATGCAGTACCCTTTAATATGTCCCATATGATCATGCTGGAGTGTAGTAATGTGTTTACAAATAATTAATTTACGTATTTGTTTGTCATTTAAATCAGGGGTCGCCAACCTTTCGGACCTATAGGGACCATTAAACTCACAATTTTGAATTCCGTGGACCACTAACATGATTTTTTCTGAAAAGGTAAAAACATCTATAATGTATATATATATATATATATATATACACAGTATATATATATATATATATATATATATATATATATATACAGTATATAGATACAGTATATATATATATATATATATATATATACACACACATACTGTACATAACTAGTATAACCATAGCTAAGTTTACATTATGTATATATTTACACATTTTTAAGAATTATTTTTTGGAATTCACTAATTGAATGACAGAACTGAGAGAATACTTCCAAATGACAGATGAAGGGTGAGTGACAACTTTTGAGCTGGAAACAGAGAGGCAGAAAGTTGCCTCCAAGTCCCTTCTTCAGTTAGGAATTATTCAAAACTACTTATGTTATGATCATGGACTGACATTGAAGTCATAAATTAAGTTTATATCAGAAAGCTCTCAATATGGATGTGAGCTAACCACTCACTGATGTTACTGGCAATTACTATAATACTATAATAACAAAAGATCCCCTGTTTACCAATCAAAAACTAATATGCAAATATGGCATGAACTTTACATGTGCAGTTAAGGAAAGAGTCTGGGGTAGCCTGCCTTCTTATCCTTCTTCTATTCCCTTAAGGGGTTTAGCACTGTTTCAACTAAGTTAATAAGTAAAAATTGAAAATAATCATGTATATAAATTAGCAGGTATTTAAATAAAAATAAATATATTATTTTAATCTGTATCTAATAACTAAATATAAATATATATTTATATATACACAATAATATTAACACCTACACTACCTTGTATGCTCACTGCTATTGTAAAGAATACTTTTCCTGTCATGATGGTTGATGCAAAACTGATAATCAATCCTAAAAAAGCATATGAATACGGATAATATGAAGTAGGAGGGGGTAAACAAAACCTCACAGATAAATTAGATATGTCTCTTTGCAGATGATACAAAAATTTGCAACAGAGTGGATGTTCCAGGGGGGGTAGACAAAATGAGAAGTGATATACAACAATTGGAGGATTGGACAAACGACTGGGATCTAAAGTTTAACACAGCAAAGTGTAAAATAATGCATTTAGGGAAGAAAAATCCAAATGTTAATTACAGACTCAATGACACTTTACTGACTGTTACAGACGAGGAACAGGACTTGGGAATTATTATTTCAGATGATTTAAAACTTAGTAAACAATGTAGTAAGGCAGCGAGTAAGGCTAGCAGAATGCTTGGATGTATTGGTAGAGGTATTTGCAGCAGAAATAGTAAGGTTCTTATGCCACTTTATAGATCTTGAGTATTGTGTGCAGTTCTGGAGGCCATATCTTCAGAAGGATATTAACAAACTTGAATCTGTGCAAAGGAGGGCTACCAAAATGGTACATGGTCTAAAAAATAAAACTTACCAGGATAGGCTCAATGACCTAAATATGTATAGCTTAGAGGAGAGAAGGGAAAGAGGTGATATGATAGCAACTTTCAAGTACATTAAAGGGTTTAGTAAAACTGAGGCTGTGGGTATTTTACATAAAATGGAAAATTCAAGAACAAGGGGTCATGAGCTCAAGCTAAAGGGTAGTAGATTCAGGAGTAATTTGAGGAAGCACTTCTTTACAGAAAGAGTGATTGATTTATGGAATAAACTTCCTCAAGAGGTAGTAGCAACAAACACTGTGGGGGACTTTAAAAATGCATGGGACAAGCATAGGGCTATCCTACGAACTAGATAAGTTTATACTGTTAGGTAAGGTGGGGCAGACTTGCTGGGCCTATGGCTCTTATCTGCCGTCAATATCTATGTTTCTATGTTTCTATACAAGTATTAAACCAAGCTTCCCTGGGAGAAAGTGGATCAGGTACAATTTACAGATATATTTTACAGCAAAAAGAAGCAAAATAATAAATGTATATTGCAATATTTTTTTTTTCATTTTCAATAATGAAACAGTGTATGCATTGTTGAAATACCATGTTAAATGGTCCTTTAACTCCTTGTGCCAAATGAACTATGTCACATGGTACTTTGCCCAGTGTACCCTGTTGACATAGTACCTTGTTCCACTCTGTAGCACATGCTCTGTTACCATATGAAGGCAGATCCAATACAGACAATATAAATGCCTGTATCTGATACTGCCGTGGGTGAAGGGCTGGAATAAGTGTGGCTGGGAGGTTATCTATGCAGATGGGCAGTGATTGTGGGTGGTGGGAGGGATAAGCCAGGTTCCCTACCTACAGAAAAAAAATATGTGAGTCTGGGGAGAGGGTGGGATGGGGCCCTACACTATGACACATAATGCTGGAGGGGGAGGGGGACCCTATGCGATGGAAATGGGGATCTTGGAATGAAAGGATTTGTTGGGCCTCTACACTACAGAAAAAAAAACAAATTACAAATATTAAACAAAAAAAGTGTTACTTGTTAGCTAGTCACCTGTCAAATCTGCTGCGTGGTGATGATATACCTGGCTGTAGTCATTCTTCTGCCAACTCCTGTACGCTGATATTATTGCCTTGTTTGAAATCCAAAGAAAAATAACTGTTTATAGTTTAACTAGTCCTAAAGCCCGTTCACATGGGCCATTTTTTGCAGTACAGTGGTCCCACTTCTTGCGCTCCCCCCCCCCCCTCTCTTTTGCACTCTCTCTCCCCCATCTCTTTTGTGCTCTCTCCCCCATCTCTTTTGCGCTCTATCCCCCCCTCTCTCTCCCCTCTCTTTTGTGCTCTCTCCCCCCTCTCTTTTGTGCTCTCTCTCCCCTCTCTTTTGCGCTTTCTCTCCCACCCTTTCTTTTGCGCTCTCTCCACTCTCTCTTTTGCGCTCTCTCTCCCCCTCTCTTTTGCGCTCTTCCCCCTCTCTTTTGCGCTCTTCTCCCCTCTCTTTTGCGCTCTCTCTCCCGCCTCTTTTGCGCTCTCTCTCCCCCCTCTCTTTTGCGCTCTCTCTCCCCCTCTCTCTTTTGCTGTCTCTATCCCCCTCTCTTTTGCTGTCTCTCTCCCCCTCTCTTTTGCTGTCTCTCCCCCCTCTCTTTTGCTGTCTCTCCCCCTCTCTATTTTGCTGTCTCTCTCCCTCCCTCTCTTTTGCGCTCTCTCCCCCCTCTCTTTTGCGCTCTTCCCCCCTCTCTTTTGTGCTCTCTCTCTCCCCCCCTCTTTTGCGCTTTCTCTTCCCCCTCTCTTTTGCGCTCTCTCTCCCCCCTCTCTTTTGCGCTCTTCCCCCTCTCTTTTGCACTCTCTCCCTCTCTCTTTTGCTGTCTCTCTCCCCCTCTCTCTTTTGCTGTCTCTCTCCCCCCTCTCTTTTGCTGTCTCTCTCCCCCTCTATCTTTTGCTGTCTCTCTCCCCCCTCTCTTTTGCTGTCTTTCTCCCCCCTCTCTTTTGCTGTCTATCTCCCCCCTCTCTTTTGCTGTCTCTCTCCCCTTCTCTCTTTTGCTGTCTCTCTCCCCCCTCTCTTTTGCTGTCTCTCTCCCCCCTGTCTTTTGCTGTCTCTCTCCCCCTCTCTCTCTCCCCCTCTCTCTATCTCTCTCCCCCCTCTCTATCTCTCTCCCCTCTTCCATCTATTGCGCGACCGTGCCCGGCCATGCCCCTTCACACCCGCCCACGCCCCTTCACGGCCATTCACACCGGCCACGCCCATTCACAACCGGCCATGCCCCCTGGTCACACCCGGCCACGCCCATGTCTGCTGCGGCACAGATCTTCAGTTAGGGACTCAAAGGCCAGGTGTGTTAGTCCTCGTGCTGTCTCTACTGCGCATGACAGCTTCAGACAAACACACTTGGCCTTTTATTATGTAGGATCATTCCCTTGCTATTACTGGTTAATATGGTTTGCAATAAGTTTGTAATAAACATTGCTATTGTTATACTGCACTCTTGTGTTAGCTTCTGTTTTGTCAGTAACAGGGAGAATGCACACCTCTATATTTCAGGACATAACAGAATTACATAAAGTTTTAGAAATGCAATCTGCTGATAATTTTGTTTTGGAGTCTAGTACAGAAGCTGAGTTTTAGATGTATCTGATGCAAGCCCAAATGAAGGCTGATATGATGATTAAGCCCCTCTGGGTAATAGAGGGTGGCTGTTGTCAAATTTGATGCTGATGAAGTAGAACGATAGAAAGATAGATAGATAGATATATAGATAGATAGATAGATAGATAGATAATAGGAAGTAATCTACGGATTAGATATATTCAGTGTACATATGTTTGGTTATTAATTCAAATATATGTTGCATACTGTTTGTTTTTTATGAAAGGATTGTTTTTGTTTCATTTTTTATCATACTCTTGCCCTATGTGACTACTACATACGCTATGATTAATGTTCTCTAAAATTAAACATATTTCATTTATAGTAGTCATTCCATTAATGTAACTTTTTTAAATAAATTCACTAAACATATGTAATGAATGATTGTTAAAAAAAAATATTCTATATAAAAGTTCAAGGAAAAAGAATCAAAGTGCCCGGAAATTATTATGGATCTATCAGATGACTACTGTTGCCACCTAAGCATTTGACCAGAGTCTGCAGTCAAGTAACCAAACATTCAAAAGTAGATCCATACAAGCAGCTGGTGAAAATGGAACCTCTTGGAGAATGGCACAGTGACATAGTGCAGAGTCAGAGTTTTCAGCAGGCCCAGCAGAGAGGCCCACATTGAAGAAAATGGGGGATTCTGCTATGCAACCCCCTAACAATCTTAACAAAGAGCAGGTGTACAGGGAATCTATTCAGGTGGAAGGACAAGATCCCTGGTTATCTAATCAATAGCTAGTAGCACACAAATGGTTTAGATGTTGTTAAAGGAAACTGTACATCCCAGAAGCACCATTAGTACAGTATGGTGTACATTTCAGGGCAAGTCTTATTGGGGAGATGTACCAGCAAAACTCAGGGCGGTCAATGCCATACTCATACAAAACTATTTTGATGCCAGGAGGGCAAGAATGAGAGGGGGCAGAGAGTTGTGGTACTAAAAACCATGTGACATACCAAGCTATGGGCTGAATGGGAGGGTCCCTTTACTATCCTACAATAACTTGGTCATGTGAATTTGGTGTTATTTTTAAATTGGAGGAAACTACAGATCTAGCCTACAAAAATGACACACGAGTATCATGATGGCAAAACCACTATCTGCAATTTCCCTGAGAGTGGGGATGATAAAGAGGCATAGTTATAACATCAAGGGGGAGCACCCTTTGATATATGCAACTGGAGCGGCTTGTGTGCCACCATTGCATCTCTTATTTGAGGGATGTTTCATGAAGACCTCATGATTTTAAGCTGTCAGGGGTAATTTTTTCTTTCTTTGCCTTTTCTTCTCTGATTTTTACAACTCTGTACCAGAAATATCTAAAAAGTCAAACTTATGGGACCACTGGCTTATTACATACATCTGGGTAAAAGAAACAATGTGCAATCTCCTTTACATAGGATAGCGATTTTTATGAGGCATAGATGTCACCAGAGTTACAGAAACCAGTGTTGATCAGCTGTGACACTCTGGGATACCTTAAACATATTTTAACCACATTTATGAGATGGGAAGACAAAATATAACAGACATGTCCTGTTTGGTTTAAAATTATCCTCATAATGTTTAAATGGATACAGTATATGTACTGGATATACATAACTAGAAATTATAAGTTATCCTATAACTCCAGTCAGGGTTTGCAATGTGGTTTATGGCGGGCCATAAAAGAGGGGTGGCTACATTCCTAGCCCACTTTAGAAAGGGCCTGGTCAGAAACCTGACCTCAGGGGAAAATGTATTTAACTGTGATTTCAGCAAAATAATATTGTCCTTCTACATGGGAGGCTGCGTGTACAGCGTGCTTGACTATTTTTTTTTTTCTCCTGGGAACAGAAAAAGTTATAGGTCCATTTTATTTTAAAACTGTTTTGCTTTTCTGTATTTGTTAATTCCATTTTTTTGATAGAAATGCACTGTGACTTTTTTGTTCATAATAAATGCTCTTTTATTAAGTTTTTACCTTTGTCTAATATTTGAACCACACTAGTGGAGAGACTGGTAATAACAATACTGTGTTTAGATACATTTTTGCTAAATTGTATTTTGGAATTAGTCTGCATTTTACTTACAATTTCCCATATAATGGTCTGAAGGTGGTAACAGCAGAGAAATTTTAGCGTAGGTGGCATTAAAGAAGAGTTTGGGTATTTATTTAGATCGAGAACAGTCTAGAAAGTGTTTGTTAACCTTTGTACCCACTAAAATAAGTCGCAAGCTTGCCTGGATTATCTAAACTGTGACAAACTGGTTAAGGTTAAAAGGGTTGCTTAATCTTTTTTGCTGCAAACTGGTGACTGTGGCAGGGCTGTTTAACCCTGTATATCACAGTGGGGTTGGGGTTACAAGTGAGGAGCAGATTATGGCCGGATCATCTGTCGGATGGACTGTGTTCTCTCAGGTGAACCTGTCCACCCAGGATTCACAAAATGCTGGCAGCGTATTGCAACAATACGCTGCCCTTAATTCAAATTGCACATGTGTTTGCTTTTGCAAAGCCGTCCGCCACCTGCGCTGGCCCAATGGTGTGCAAGTAGGGGTTGTTAATCACCAAGGGTCAAACATACCCGTTTGGAAGCTGCGGTCTAATGGCTTGATAAATGGGGGCCTAAATATGATTTTAACCATATAATTCAGAAGATAGGAATGGATTCCATGATGTTTCTCCTACTATTCCTTATTTCTACCAAGCAGACTGTATACTAAAAAGGTACCCCAAATTTCTAGCTAATAAATTAAAGTAGTGCAGAATGACCAACTAGGTGTTAAAAGGACATGAAACCCACATTCATTCTTTCATAATTTAGAAAGAATATGCAATTTTAAACAACTTTCCAATTTACTTCTATTATTTAATTTGCTTTATTCTCTTTGTATCCTTTGTTGAAAAGTACATCTGCATAGACTCTGTAGCTGCTGATTAGTGGCTGTACATAGATGCTTCATGTGATTGGCTCACCCATGTTCATTGCTATTTCTTCATCAAAGGATATCTGAAGAATGAAGCTAATTAAATAATAGAATAAATTGGAATGCTTTTTGAAATTGTATTCTCTATCTGAATCATGAAAGAAAAATTTTGGGGTTCATGTCCCTTTAATTACCTGGCAACACATACATAAATGCGTATCCTCAAATTCTGCATGAAAACTAAACTGTGAATATTTTTACTTTTGAATTTCATTATGTTATTTTAAGTTTACATTGTCTGATTTTAATGAAAGAAGGTACCATAAAGAGTATGGGGCCAATTTATCCCTGCCCGAACGAGGCTGTATACACCGGTTTCCGCACAAGCCATCAGGCTCGCCGGCCACAGGAGTTAAGAATCAGTGGTCTTAAGACCGCTGCTCCTTAACTCGTTCACCTGCTCTGAGGCGGCGGAGGGCAATTGTTGACTGACACCCCTGCTAGCGGCTGATTGGCTGCAAATGTACAGGAGGCGGTATTGCACAAGCATTTCTAGTGAAATGCTTGTGCAATGATAAATGCCGATAGTGTATGCTGTCGACATTTATCGAGGTGCAGCAGAAATGATCGCTACAGCGGATCATGTCCGTTCGCACTTTAATAAATCGGCCCCTAAGGCTTAAAATAATGTATCTTTATTTGGCTGAGCAGTGCTCTTCATAGCCTTACTTTGTTTATAATCTTGCAGTTCTAACTACATTCAAATCCACTGAGACTGGACAAATATACTCATAACCCTCTGACTATCAGTAAAGTTTACTGTGATTAACATAACAAAGAAAAATTGCTCTTTTTGAAGGGAAAAAAAACCTTAACTTAAATTTTCCAAAATTAAAATGTTCATTAGTAGATATTTATAACATAGTTCTTGAATATTGTACTAACAGAAAAAAAGCAATTTTTACTTTTTTTTATTAATGGATAATGCTCCTTTTTAAATTTGCCATGAATAAGGTTTCTGCATGATTTTGTTTAGGTTTTTTTTCCTCTTTTTTATTTTTGTATTAGTGCAAGTATTATTTTATTTGCCTAGATTTTTACTGGTTATAATTGCCACAAAAAAACTTGGGGGTATATTTTAGCAGTATTTTCTAAATCATTCATATTCATAAGAGGAGCCATCATTTATATTAGAAAACACACTAGAATTAGAAAACAAACAAAAAATAAATAAATAAAAAACCGGGGTGTCACAAGCTCTGTTTTAAAGGTATTTTTAAACAGAATGGGGAAGAAATGTGGCATGGTTGTTGGTACCAGACGGGCTGGTCTGAGTATATAAAAAACTGCTGATCTACTGGGATTTTCACTCACAACCATCTCTAAGGTTTACAGAGAATGGTCCGAAAAAGAGAAAATATCCAGTGAACAGCAGTTGTGCGGACGAAAAGGCCTTGTTGATGTCAGAGGAGAATGGGCAGACTGGTTTGAGATGATAGGAAGGCAACAGTAACTCAAAAAAACACTCATTACAACAAATGTATGCAAAATACCATCTCTGAATGCACAACACGTCAAACCTTGAAGCCGATGGACTACAGCAGCAGAAGACCACACTGGGTGCCACCCCTGTCAGCTAAGAACAGGAAACTGAAGCTGCAATTTAAACATGCTAACCAAAATTGGACAATAGAAGATTGGAAAAGCGTTGCCTGGTCTGATGAGTCCCGATTTCAGCAGCGACATTCAGAAGGTAGGGTCAGAATTTGTCGTCATCAACATGAAAGCATGGATCCATCCTGCCTTGTATCAACGGTTCAGTCTGGTGGTGGTGTAATGGTGTGGGGATATTTTCTTGGCACACTTTGAGCCCCTTAGTACCAATTGAGCATCGTTTTAATGCCACAGCCTACCTGAGTATTGTTGCTGACCATGTCCATCCTTTTATGACTACAGTGAACCCATCTTCTGATGGCTACTTCCAGCACTTCCATGCACCATGTCATAAAGCTCAAATCATCTCAAACTGGTTACTTGAACATGACAATGAGTTCACTGTACTCCAATGACCTCCTCAGTCACCAGATCTCAATCCAATAGAGCACCTTTGGGATGTGGTGGAACAGGAGTTTTGCATCATGGATATGCAGCCGACAAATCTGCAGCAACTGCGTGATGCTATCATGTCAATATTGACCAAAATCTCTGAGGAATGTTTCCAACACCTTGTTGATTGTATGCCATGAAGAATTAAAGCAGTTCTGAAGGCAAAAGGGGGTCCAACCCGGTACTAGCAAGGTGTACCTAATAAAGTTGCCGGTGAGTGTATATATATATATATATATATATATATATATATATATATATATATATATGGATATATACAGTGGGGAAAAAAGTATTTAGTCAGCCCCCAATTGTGCAAGTTCTCCCACTTAAGAAGATGTGAGAGGCCTGTAATTTTCATCATAGGTATACCTCAACTATGAGAGACAAAATGTGGAAATCACATTGTCTGATTTGGAAAGAATTTATTTGCAAATTATGGTGGAAAATAAGTATTTGGTCAATATCAAAAGTTCATCTCAATACTTTGTTATATATACTTTGTTGGCAATGACAGAGGTCAAACGTTTTCTGTACGTCTTCACAAGGTTGTCACACACTGTTGCTGGTATGTTGGCCCATTCCTGCATGCAGATCTCGTATAGAGCAGTGATGTTTTGGGGCTGTCGCTTGGCCACACAGACTTTCAACTCCCTCCAAAGGTTTTCTATGGGGTTGAGATCTGGAGACTGGCTAGGCCACTCCAGGACCTTGAAATGCTTCTTATGAAGCCACTCCTTCGTTGCCCGGGTGGTGTGTTTGGGATCATTGTCATGCTGATAGACCCAGCCACATTTCATCTCCAATGCCCTTGCTGATGGAAGGAGGTTTGCACTCAAAATCTCATGATACATGTCCCCATTCAGTCTTTCATGTACATGGATCAGTTGTCCTGTTCCCTTTGCAGAGAAACAGCCCCAAAACATGATGTTGCCACCCCCATGCTTCACAGTAGGTATGGTGTTCTTTGGTTGCAACCCAGCATTCTCTCTCCTCCAAACACGACGAGTTGTGTTTCTACCAAACAATTCTACTTTGGTTTCATCTGACCATATGACATTCTCCCAATCCGCTTCTGGATCATCCAAATGCTCTCTAGCATACTTCAGATGGGCCCAGACATGTACTAGCTTAAGCAGGGGGACACGTCTGGCACTGCAGGATCTGAGTCCCTGGCGGCATAGTGTGTTACTGATGGTAGCCTTTGTTACGTTGGTCCCAGCTCTCTGCAGGTCATTCGCTAGGTCCCCCTGTGTGGTTCTGGGATGCTTGCTCACCGTTCTTGTGATCATTTTGACACCACGGGGTGAGATCTTGCGTGGAGCCCCAGATCGAGGGAGATTATCAGTGGTCTTGTATGTCTTCCATTTTCTAATTATTGCTCCCACAGTTGATTTTTTCACACCAAGCTGCTTGCCTATTGCAGATTAAACCTTCCCAGCCTGGTGCAGGTCTACAATTTTGTTTCTGGTGTCCTTCGACAGCTCTTTGGTCTTCACCATAGTGGAGATGGGAGTGTGACTGTTTGAGGTTGTGGACAGGTGTCTTTTATACTGATAACAAGTTCAAACAGGTGCCATTAACACAGGTAATGAGTGGAGGACAGAGGAGCCTCTTAAAGAAGAAGATACAGGTCTGTGAGAGCCAGAAATCTTGCTTGTTTGTAGGTGACCAAATACTTATTTTCCACCATAATATGCAAATAAATTCTTTCCAAATCAGACAATGTGATTGTCTGGATTTGTTTCCACATTTTGTCTCTCATAGTTGAGGTATACCTATGATGAAAATTAGAGGCCTCTCTCATCTTCTTAAGTGGAAGAACTTACACAATTGGTGGCTGACTAAATACTTTTTTTCCCCACTGTATGTGTGTACATATTTATTTATGTATTTTTATGTGTATATGTATGTAAGGATATGTATACACATATAAACACATAAATACATGCATATATATATAGACATATATAAAAGTGCATCACAGTCCTTTGCAGTCAAGAAGCTGAAAACATATAAAATCATGTTTAATGCAATATTTATATTTAATAAAGTGTTTAACTATGTATTTACTGTAAATATTTCACGTTTCAATGTCCTTCACATAGAGGAATATGTTCTAAGTATTCTTAAATAGATATTCCTATATACAGTATATCTGTATATATCTATATACTTGAGATAAAGTGATTGGGTCTGTGTGACTTAGGTGTTAGTTTTTCCCCCCACTTTTCACGCTCTATTGAAGTCTATGGGGCTATACGTTAATGTGTTTGTGATATTTTAAGTTTGGCTTTCGTGTCGGGTTTGCGCTCATGGGAAAATGTTTTACTTTCAACTTGTAAAATGTGCGCTACCCGACGCGGGTGAAAATTTTACTTCTAGCGGAGTTAATGCGAGAGCGGGAACAATAAATAGCACTTCACTCGTAATCTAGCCCTTTTTTGGTTGAATCTCTTTCCCAATTTCTACTTCATTGTGCCAGCATGCAGAGCTGCCATTTAATGCTGTTTTATGCAGCTATCAGCCAGGAAGTGAAGTAAGATAGAGTGCTTTTCATTTCTTAGGTTTTTTATATATATATTTTCTTTAAGGGAGACTGGGACTTTTAATTGTATTCCTAGGGAGTGTAAACAATTGTAACTTGTAATGATCTCTTATTTGAGTAGCTATTAGTCTATACAAGTTTCTATTGCACATGATTACTTTAAAGTAAACTAAGACAAAAAGAATACAACTATATTTTAGGTACAGAATGCTCATTTAAATCAATTGCTTGAAAAGTGCATTTATGCATTTGAGGTTTTCCCCCCTTAATTTTTGGCCATCATAAACAGTTTGCAAACCACTTCAATGATTAATGCATTTTATGTTTCTTATATAATCAATGTGAAAACAATTTCCTGGTAGTTTTTTAAAGGATCTTGAACGTTTTCAAATTCAGCATCTTGAATTTAAAGGGACAGTGTACACCAATTTTCATATAACTGTATGTAATAGACACTTTTATAAAGAAGAATATGCACAGATACTGATCTAAAAATTCAGTATAAAACCTTTTAAAAATGTACTTAGAAGCTCCCAGTTTGGCACTGTTAATGAGGTTAGGTTGGGACACCCACTGAAAGGGGCTGGGAAAACAAAAAAAGCAGACAATCCGCCCTTTTCCCCCTTTCCCACATATAAAAAGACAGATAACATAAGGAGCCAGCAGGAGTCTGTAAACGCATGTATACATCTGACACTGTGGGGGTTGGTTAGGAGTCTGAAAATCAGCACAATGTTATTAAAAAATAAGCAAAACTTTACATTGTTACAAAAACACTCCCAGATGGACTATATAAGTGGATCATCTGCAAAACATTTATGCAAAGAAAAATCTAGTGTACAATGTCCCTTTAACCCAACCCATGCTTGTCCTTTTTGAATGATATTTGCTTCTTTTGTTAAGGTTCATGCACATATTAACAAATGCAATTATTTTAATACAAAAATGTGAGTACTGCGAGTACTGTGATACACATTGAATGTCCAATACCATCTTTTCTATGCAGCAAGTAAAAATCTATCATGTGCTGAAGAGGTCTAACTAAAGGGAAAGTGCTGCCCACATATAATCTCTCACTATTACTTTCATATCCCTGCTTTGCTTTGAAGCTACCTAGAGTAGCACTGCACTGGTCTGTGTTTAAAATGGGCCAGAAACAGCAGTTATGAAGCAGCGGTCTAAAGACCGCTGCTCCATAACCCTGTCCGCCTGCTCTGAGCAGACAGACAGGAATCACCACAATTCAACCCGATCGAATACGATCGGGTTGATTGACACCTCCCTGCTGGCGGCCCATTGGCCGCGAGTCAGCAGGGGGTGGCGTTGCACCAGCAGCTCTTATGAGCTGCTGGTGCAATGCTGAATACGGAGAGCGTATTGCTCTCCGCATTCAGCGAGGTCTTGCAGAACTGATCCGCACTGTCGGATCAGGTCCGCAAGACCTTTCATAATTCGGCCTCAAAGTGAACCTAATATGTATAGCTTTACCCAGAGTCCCTTACTCCAGCGTTGAGCCCATTAGTTGATTTTTTTTTGTTTGCTTTTTAAATAATAACATTTTTAATGTATGCAACAGACAAACATGAATCGTCACACTAAATTGTATGGAGGTTTAAACATGTTGATTGTAAAATTAAATTACATGAATTGTACTGATTATGTGAAAAACTCTGCACTCAAACATATGATGCCATTTTGCTTGTCTTTAATTCTGCACATTTGATTTTTAGATAATGAAATTGTGAGAATAATGATGCAGATATTGATTATGGGCTAGATTATATGTGGAACACACAAATGTTAGCGAGACTGTGAATCGTCATTGCTAGAACTTAATCAATACCTCTTTTATTTCTGTGCTTATATTATAATTCTAAAGTTATTTTTCAACAATAGTTTAATGTGTGTTGAAATCTGCATGTCTAATAGCTCACTAAATCCTTCACATTAAATTATGCTATGGGCACACTGAGTTCTTTATTTAGTTCTGTGCTATACTCTTTCTATAACACTTAAACATAAAACACTTCACAGATACATACATATGTATACATGAATATATACACACATATACAGACATGCATCTTTGACCCTGTCCCAGTCTCTCTCCTTGTACGATGCCATCTGCAGTTGCGCACACATCCTCAAAGAAATGTTGGCAGTGTGAGGCAGGATTTTGTCACCACCCTGCCATTTTCTGAATCCACCGGGATGTAGCGAAGGCAAACAGAGCATTACAAAAAAAAAAATACCCGTCTGCAATAAGTAATAAAAACAAAACCTATAAAACAGGAAAAGGATATAAAAAGATATCCACGGAATTGAGAATGCAAATCAGCAGTGTTCAAACTCTAATCAAGAACTGGAAAATGAGGGGTTCTGTTGAAACCAAAACACGGTCGGGTAGACCAACTACAATTTCAGCCACAACTGCCAGGAAAATTGTTCTAGATGCAAAGACAAACCCACAAATAATTTCATGTGAAATACAGGATATGTGGCGTGGCTGTTTCCAGATGCACAATAAGGAGGCACTTGAAGAAAGATGGGCTGCATGGTCGAGTCGCCAGAAGAAAGCCATTACTACGCAAATGCCACAAAGTATACCACTTACAATACGCCAAACAGCACAGAGACAAACCTCAAACCTTCTGGCGCAAAATCATTTGGAGTGATGAGACCAAAATTTAGCTTTTTGGTCACAACCATAAACGCTATATTTGGAGAGGAGTCAACAAGGCCTGTGATACACCATTCCTACTGTGAAACATGGAGGTGGATCACTGATGTTTTGGGGATGTGTGAGCTACAAAGGCACAGGAAATTTAGTCAGAATTAATGGCAAGATGAATGCAGTATGTTATCAAACAGAACCCCTCATTTTCCAGTTCTTGATTAGAGTTTGAACACTGCTGATTTGCATTCTCAATTCCTTGGATATCTTTTTATATCCCTTTCCTGTTTTATACAGTTCAACAACCTTTTCCCGCAGATCCTTTGACAATTCTTTTGCTTTCCCCATGACTCAGAATCCAGAAACGTCAGTGCAGCACTGAATAAAAGATGCAAGGGTCTGTCAGGAGTCCAGAAACTCATTGACCTTTTATACACACACACTAATTACAAGCAAACAGATCACAGGTGAGGATGGTCACCTTTAATAGCCATTCAAATTCCTTTGTGTCAACTTGTGTGCATGTTATCAGGCCAAAATCACCAGGGTATGTAAACTTTTGATCATGGTCATTTGGGTAGTTTCTGTTGTCATTATGATTTAAAAAGAGTAAACACAGTTGATTGATAATAAATGGCTTCAGCCAAACACTAACCATGAGTGAAAGAAAGGTTTTTGTGTTATCATTCATATTCTCTGCCAGGGTATGTAAACTTATGAGCACAACTGTATATATATATATATATATATATATATATATATATATATGTATGTAAAATGTGAAATAAGTGAAAGGAAGCCGGCACAAATCTATTTAAAAATCCAAAATGTAATAGTACAGCTTAAAAAGAAAAACAGCTTAGTGGAAATGGTCTAACATGTTTCGGCTTGTGGCCTTAATCACATTTAAAATATAACGTTAGCTGTATTTTCATTGGTTTATCACTTAATTGCGTAATAGGAGAAGAATTTAACCCTTTATTAGTCTGTGTCACTTTTCCCTACGGTATTGGTGCAATATTATCATAAATATTTAAAGTGATATTACATAGAATAATTTTATTATAATGAATCAAAGCATCAACAGTGTTATATTGCACGCTGATTAATAGCTCACATATATCAACTAATTTATAGCTGGTTGTTTACTTTAAATCAAATAATAGAAATCTGACCCTTAAAGGGATACTAAACCCAATTTTTTTTATTTCATTATTCAGATAGAGCATGAGATTTTAAGCACCTTTCTAATTTACTCCTATTATCATTTTTTATTTGTTCTCATGCTATCTTGATTTGAAAAAGCAGTACTGTAAGCTTTAGATCCAGACCATTTTTGTTTAGCACATGGGTAGCACTTGCTGATATGTGGCTAAATGTAGCAAACCAATCAGCAGCTCTACTAAGGTGCTGAACTAAAAAATGGGCCGGCTCCTAAACTTTTATTACTGCTTTTTCAAATCAAGATAACATGAGAAGAAAGAAACATTGATAATAGGAGTAAATTAGAAAGTTGCTTAAAATTGCATGCTCTATCTGAATCATGAAAGAAAAAATGAGGGGTTAGTATCCCTTTAAGATGCTAGTGTCCAAATAATGGTACCATTGTAAATACTTTACTCTTGTTTTCGTATCTAAGTATATAACAAATATTGATAATTGTCTCCTCGTATTACTCTTACTTTAGAAGGTATGTGAGTATATGCTTGCTTGCAAGTACTGTGTCTTTACAACTTTAGTTGTGTACCTAGACTAGTGCTCTCATGGATATACGACTGACACCAAGATAGTTACCTTTGAATACAAGGGACTGCTTGGGCCCTAGAGTAGTCCTAATAGCAATTTCAGACCCCCTAACATGTGTCCAAATGATAGTATTCTTGTAAATACTATGCTTATGTTCTGGTATCTAAGTATATAATCAGTTTAATACTTATCTCCTTATCTTACTCATAGTTTGGAAGGTAAGTAAGTACATCCTTACTTACAAATACTATGGGGCCCATTTATTATCAAGCTCTGAACGGAGCTTGTGGGCCCGTGTTTAAGACTCGCCAGAAACAGCAGTTATGAAGCAGCTCCATAACCCTGTCCGCCTGCAACATACTCAGTCCTGGGTGCTCACTGGCACTCACAAGAAGCTGTGCTGTCCCCAGAGTCACAGAGACTTGTACGTGAGTGCTGGACTTTCTCTGTGGGTTGTATTAATTTGCATTGTAATTTTCGCTATGGTTCTTTCACCCAGTGAAATCAGATGTGAATCAGGCAGTTAACCCCAGGCATGTGGTGCAGTGACATGGGATGTGTACCTAGTCTAGTCTGAGAGTGCAGTCCCCTTCCATGTTTTGTATATGTCTAGGGTGATTACATAAGCCTGTGCACCCTTCACTTGTTCCCAGTTTGTTGGATTAAAAACTTGCATTCTGTGGCAGTTTTAGGTTCCCAGGTTTTGGAAGGGACCTTGACGTGGTACCTGGGCTTGTCCCATTTGGCCAAATGCAGTAACTAACCCTTCCATTTTTGCTTTTAATCTTAGATGAGAGCTTGTAAGTAATATTGGGTAATTCTAAAACTGTGGATAAAGCCCAATGTAAGATCATAGGATTACCCAAACGATTCTGGATAAAGCTAATCAAATCACTATTTTCGTCCTTTGAAGACAATAGTTCTTGCAAATCACTGCATGAAACATATATACGATGCTCTGCAATTCCCCATCTTCACTATCTTTTTTGCCTTCACCTGGGGTGTTCACTTGGCGTGGATGCCAGAGGATCTGTGGGGCACCCCCCTTTATCCCCCCAGACAGAGGGAAAAAAATAGTGTAGATGGGCTCTGCAGTATACTTTAATTATTTATTTTGTCTCCTTTTCCTGTAATTCCGTGAGAGCTGTCCACAGGACAGGATGGTGAGGGTAAGTTTTGTGTCTGCAGTTTTGCTATCAGGTGTCAGTAAAAGTGTTTGGCAGACATACAGTAATAACTTACACAGGCTGCTATGGTGGCCACTACTCTGGGTGTGTTGTGATACATGAAGTACCTGGAGCATTGAGAACTTTTATTCTGGATTTACTCAGTGCCACACTATCCATAGCGTGTCTTTAGACACCTGCATGCCTGGAATTAAGAACTGTATCCTATTAGCTGGCTTAGGGACATGCTAGAATGTGGGGTAGCTGTGTTACTATGGTCCTCTGTCCTATTACACCACTGTAGTGTTTTTTAGGTAATTTTATATAGGTGGTGGTTGACTGGGGTATTTTGTATTTGTAATAAAGTGCATTTTTTTTATACATAATGCAGCCGTGTCCTTCTTTGGGAAACATATAAATTGAGCTTCCTCTATGTTTTAACGGTGTTCACATATACTAGTTGGCACTGCATGCGCATGTATATAGTGCATTATGTGCACCCTATTTTGTTTTTTTTCTCTTATTGAAATTTATAGCAGTTTGTTTTAGACACAGTTTCTCTTGGAGAGCATCTGTATTTTAGTTATTAATATACATACTAGAAATAAGTATCCCTGGTCTCCCACCCCCTTAGAATGTACTATTGATGACACCATGGCATTTAAGCTAACAGAAGAAAAATGGGAAAGTGATATTAATGAGGATTTTAAACCAACAATTAATATAAATGAAACTAATATAGATAAGAAAAGGAGTGATGTATTTACTGCATTTAAGTAGTATAAAAAGAAAGCAATTAAAGAGTTAAACGTAAATTGGGAATTAGTGAGTTTACAGAATTATGTCAAAGAATAGTTACCGTAATTTCTAGAAGTCTTAAGATAAGGTTAGATCCAGGGATTAATTTAAGAGGATAAGAGGCAAATAATTAATTTACTCAAAAATGGAATGCTATACTCACAAAATGTATAATAGAGTTAATGCAGTTAATGATAGAGGAGGATGAAAAAAGATTGGAGGTTTGCAAAACAAAAACAAACGTAATGTATGAACAGTTTAATCTCTTTGCCCTTGATCCAGCCTTTGAAAAACTGAATAAGGAGATGCAGAAAATGTAGAAAAAAAGGAAGAAAATGGTAAGAAATCAGGAGGACTTTAAGAAAGGAACCATCTATGTATATAGGAATAATAATGTGACAAGATATTCCTATGATTCAGGGACAGATAACTCAGAAAATGAATCAGACATTGGCCTCCAAACTACTAGAAACACCTTACAGACACAAATTTATCAAAGATCTAAATTTGTATGCATGAAAGATACTTCTTAAAAAAATTTGGAAAAATGGAGCAGATAAAACCAATCTGACGGATAAAGCTGATTTAATAGCAATCGACAATTTGGTATAATTGCTTGAGGAACATGAAGGGGGGAGGTAAATGCAAATTGTCCTTAAGTGTCAAGCTTTAAGCCATCTTCAAGATATATGCCTCAACTGTCTCTTTCCTCAAGCATACAAACCTTTGTTAAATGTATGGAACTTGATGTCAGTAATATACTGTAGGTGTGACTGGAGTAATAGAGGATAATTTAACAAAAAAAGAAAGGCTGGTCTTGAAAGATCTAATAGGCAGAAAGGACCTGGTGATAAAGATGTCTGACAAGGGTGGAAATATAGTGATCTTAGATCAAGAAAACTATATACAAGAGGTACAGAGGTAATTACAGATCAAAGAACAAAATGAAATGGTCAATAGACTAACATATGAAAGGTCATGTAATGAACTTATGTTTCTGCTTAATAGTGCTTGAGATGTAGGCTTAATCACAAACAAAGAATATGATTTTTTGTTGAACCAACACCCATTAATTCCAATTTTCTACTGTATACCTAAACTGCACAAAAGCATAACGAAACCTCCAGGGCATCCTATTGTCTCGGGCATAGGAGGACCAACTGAAGGAATCAGCAGATACATTGACTTTTATCTACATCCTTTTTTGACCTCATTATCCTCATATGTCCAAGACACTAGTAATGTGCTACGAAGAATAAATAAAGTAACAGTTGATCCTGATATGCTTTTATTAGTCCTAGATATGGAGTCTCTGTACTCCTCTATTCCTTACAAGATAGGATTAGAGCGGTTGGCGGGAATTCCAATGGTTTTAAAAGTGAGAAATGTAATGTATATGTATAAAGCATGAATAAGGGTTGTTAACCCAAAACATCACTATTTGATGTCTGTTTAAACAAAAAAAGAAGATTTCTTTATGTACCAGTGCTGTGGATATTTTCTTGGCACTATTAAAATAGGATTAGAAGCAGCTAAACACTTCTTAGGATTAATAGGAGTATAGGGAGAATACTACTTTTGTACTGCAACTATTGCAGTTTGTATTGACCAATAACATTTTTTGCTTTGATGGACAGCTGTACAGGCAATTTCGTGGCACAGCCATGGGTGCCGCATGTGCCCCCATCTAAGCATGTTTACATCTTGGTTTTTGGCAAACGTGTGATATCTTTCAGAAACTAGAGTAGTAGGTGGAGGAACATGTGGCACTATAGCTTAGATATGTGGATGACATCCTAGTGCTGTGGAAGGGTGACATTAATTCTGTAACACAATTTGTTGAAAAACTAAATCAAAATGATAAAAACTTATTTTTTATATGTTAGTGATAAGGAAGCCACATTTTTGGATCTTAAAATTCAAATTAAGGATGGTATTTTGCAGACAGAGATATTTAGGAAAGAAACTGCAACAAACAGTATGTTGCATGCAACTAGTCATCATCCCATTCCCTTTAAAAAGGGAGTCTCTGTGGGACAATTTTTACACTTTAAAAGGTGCTGCTCCACAGTGGAATCCTTTGAAGAGCAAGCCGCACAGATGGCACAGAGATTCCTGCAGCGAGGGTATTCCAAAAGACAGGTTAAAAAAGACTGGACTAGAGTAAGATATATGCACCTAGGAATCTGCCTTTGTTTGGCAAAAAAGAAACCCAGAAGGGCAATTCAGAAACCAGACTGATAACACGATATAACTCACATTGGGGCAAGTTACGAGAGATACTAAACAAGCACTGGCACATCTTAGCTAATGATGTATCACTAAGGGACTGCATATCGGAATATCCTTTATTAACAGCAAGAAGGTTGCCTAGTATTAGGGACAAACTTGTACACAGTGAATTTCAGAGGCAAATAAGTGGTAATTGGCTTAATAAATTGAGAAAACAAGGTGGCAGTGCTCCATGTGGCCACTGTGTATACTGTGGCTATGTGGAAAAATCATCTACATTTAGAATCGAAACAACAGGCCAAGTATACCATGGGGGAAAGGATTACAGGTAAAACACAAAATGTTATCTACCTATTACACTGTCCATGTTCCAGGTACTCTGTCGGTAAAATGACACGTGGAACAGTATTAGAGAACATAGAGATGACATTAAAAACTGTGATAAGGATAGTCTGGTAGCTAGACACTTCCAGAGATATCATAATGCAGATTTCTCCAAATTAAAAAAGATGGGCGTTGAACATTTGAAACCTAAAAGAAGAGGGGATAATCTGGACAAACTGCTATTGCAGCATGAATCTAGATGGATGATCAAGCTTAATACACTTGCCCCAATGGGGTTGAATGAGAAAATAGAATATGCCTGCTTCTTATAAGGTAATATAAGAATGGGCTATGGACTTGCTGTAAACTGTAATGTAAATGTGAAGAATGGCCATTGTCGGCTTAATTCATAATGATGAAAGATTAGTACATTAACTCTCATGTAGGTATTTTAAGTACGTATGTAAATAGTTAAAATGTATATATGTATATCACTGGGAAAATGTGACTGAATGACCCAGGGATACATGGTTAAAAATCAAGGTTGTTAATAAAATGGTGTCATCAGAGTATCTCATTTAAAGTTTGTGCCTGAAATAAGGCTGAATATCCTGTATGCAGTAATTATAACACTTGTTAGATGAACATCAGCTGTATGTACCTTTAAGGATTTGTCATGAGTAGGCAGGTTCTTAGTTCTTTTAAATGTATATAAAGGTATGCAACAGTATAAAAGTATTGCACCTGAGGCAGCCCTGAATCCAGCCCTTGAGGGGGATGGGCAAAAATCGTAATGCTGGATACGTAATCACATCAGCTGTTGCTGCTACATTAATGCTGGAAGAGGATGCCAACTTCATCGAGACACATTTACAAGTGAAGAGCCGCCTTACCGTTCCACTAAAAGCCATCCAAAGTAAGGAGCACAGTGCTGTGAGAGCTGACTGCAGAACAGGATGGTGGAGGGTAAGTTTCGTGGATGCAGTTTTGCTATCGGGTGTCAGTAAAAGTGTAAAAGTGTAACTTACATACGGCTAGATTTAGAGTTTGGCGGCCAAAGGGGTGCGTTAGCTACGCGTTTTTTTTCTTCTCACGCACCTTTTAAATACCGCTGGTATTTAGAGTTCACAGAATGGCTGGGTTTTCAGTGCGTTAGGCTCCAAAAAGGGAGCGTAGAGCATAATTTAACGCCACTGCAACTCTCGATACCAGCGTTGCTTACGCCAGCTTCAAAAACGTGCTCGTGCACGATTCCCCTATAGAAAACAATGGGGCTGTTTGAACTGAAAAAACCTAACACCTGCAAAAAAGCAGCGTTCAGCTCCTAATGCAGCCCCATTGTTTCCTATGGGGAAACACTTCCTACGTCTGCACCTAACACTCTAACATGTACCCCGAGTCTAAACACCTCTAACCTTACACTTATTAACCCCTAATCTGTCGCCCCCGCTATCGCTGACCCCTGCATATTATTTTTAACCCCTAATCTGCCGCTCTGTACACCCCCGCCACCTACATTATCCCTATGTACCCCTAATCTGCTTCCCTAACATCGCCGACCCCTATATTATATTTATTAACCCCTAATCTGCCGCCCCCAACGTCGCCTCCACCTAACTACACTTATTAACCCCTAATCTGCCGACCGGATCTGAACGCTACTATAATAAATGTATTAACCCCTAATCCGCCTCACTCCCGCCTCAATAACCCTATAATAAATAGTATTAACCCCTAATCTGCCCTCCCTAACATTGCCAACACCTAACTTCAAGTATTAACCCTTAATCTGCCGACAGGAGCTCACTGCTACTCTAATAAATTTATTAACCCCTAAAGCTAAGTCTAACTTTAACCCTAACACCCCCCTAAATTAAATATAATTTAAATCTAACAAAATAAATTAACTCTTATTAAATAAATTATTCCTATTTAAAGCTAAATACTTACCTGTAAAATAAACCCTAATATAGCTACAATATAAATTATAATTATATTGTAGCTATTTTAGGATTAATATTTATTTTACAGGCAACTTTGTAATTATTTTAACCAGGTACAATAGCTATTAAATAGTTAAAAACTATTTAATAGTTACCTAGTTAAAATAATTACAAAATTACCTGTAAAATAAATCCTAACCTAAGTTACAATTAAACCTAACACTACACTATCAAGAAATTAATTAAATAAAATACCTACAATTATCTACAATTAAACCTAACACTACACTATCAATAAATAAATTAAATACAATTCCTACAAATAAATACAATTAAATAAACTAACTAAAGTACAAAAAATAAAAAAGAACTAAGTTAGAAAAAATAAATTTTTTTTTACAAACATTAGAAAAAAATTACAACAATTTTAAACTAATTACACCTACTCTAAGCCCCCTAATAAAATAACAAAGACCCCCAAAATAAAAAAAATGCCCTACCCTATTCTAAATTACAAAAGTTCAAAGCTCTTTTACCTTACCAGCCCTTAAAAGGGCCCTTTGCGGGGCATGCCCCAAAGAATTCAGCTCTTTTGCCTGTAAAAAAAAAACATACAATACCCCCCCACACATTACAACCCACCACCCACATACCCCTAATCTAACCCAAACCCCCCTTAAATAAACCTAACACTAAGCCCCTGAAGATCTCCCTACCTTGTCTTCACCATTCCAGGTTCACCGATCGGTCCAGAAGAGGGTCCGAAGTCTTGATCCAAGCCCAATCGGGGGGCTGAAGAGTGACGTCCAAGCGGGCGCTGAAGAAGTCCATCATCGGGATGAAGTCTTCTATGAAGCAGCATCTTCATTCTTCTTTCTTCCGGAGCCATCATCTTCCAGCCGACGCAGAACATCCTCTTCTACCGACGCCTACTCGCCGAATGACGGTTCCTTTAAATGACGTCATCCAAGATGGCGTCCGTCGAATTCCGATTGGCTGATAGGATTCTATCAGCCAATCGGAATTAAGGTAGGACAATTCTGATTGGCTGATGGAATCAGCCAATCAGATTCAAGTTCAATCCGATTGGCTGATCCGATCAGCCAATCAGATTGAGCTTGCATTCTATTGGCTGTTCCGATCAGCCAATAGAATGCGAGCTCAATCTGATTGGCTGATCGGATCAGCCAATCGGATTGAATTTGAATCTGATTGGCTGATTCCATCAATTTTTTTAGGGGGGTGTTAGGGTTAGAGTTAGAATTAGCTTTAGGGGTTTAAAAATTTAGTAGAGTAGCAGTGAGCACCGATTGGCAGATTAGGGGTTAATACTTGAAGTTAGGTGTCGGCGATGTTAGGGAGGGCAGATTAGGGGTTAATTCTATTTATTATAGGGTTATTGAGGTGGGAGTGAGGCGGATTAGGGGTTAATAACTTTATTATAATAGCGGCGCGGTCCGGTCGGCAGATTAGGGGTTAATAAGTGTAGGTAGGTAGCGGTGACGTTGGGGGCGGCATATTAGGGGTTAATAAATATAATATTGGGGTCGGCGGTGTTAGGGGCAGCAGATTAGGGGTTCATAGGGATAATTTAGGTGGCAGCGGCGTGCGGTCGGCAGATTAGGGGTTAAAAAAATTTAATAGAGTGGTGGCGATGTGGGGGGACCTCGGTTTAGGGGTACATAGGTAGTTTATGGGTGTTAGTGTACTTTAGAGCACAGTAGTTAAGAGCTTTATAAACCGGCGTTAGCCCAGAAAGCTTTTAACTACTGACTTTTTTCTGCGGCTGGAGTTTTGTCTTTAGATTTCTAACGCTCACTTCAGCCAAGACTCTAAATACCGGCGTTAGAAAGATCCCATTGAAAAGATAGGATACGCAAATGGCGTAGGGGGATCTGCGGTATGGAAAAGTCGCGGCTGGAAAGTGAGCGTTAGACCCTTTAATGACTGGCTCTAAATACCAGAGGGCGGTAAAAACCAGCGTTAGGAGCCTCTAACGCTGGTTTTGACGGCTACCGCCCAACTCTAAATCTAGCCGATAGTCTGCTACGGTGGCCACTACCCTGGGCGTGTTGAGAACATGAAGTACCCAGAGCTTTGAGAACTTTGTTTCTGGATTTACTCAGTTCCACACTATCCGGAGCATGTCTGTAGACACTTTCATGCCCGGAGTTAAGAACTCTATCCTATTAGCCGGCTTAGGGTCATGCTAGCATGTGGGGTAGCTGTGTTACTGTGTTACTTTGGTCCTCTATCCTATTACACCTCTGTAGTGTTTTTCAGGTAATTTTATATAAGTGGTGGTTGACTGGGTATTTTGTATTTGTAATAAAGCACATTTTTTTTATACATAGTGCAGCTGTGTCCTTCTTTGGGAAACTTATAAATTGAGCTTCCACTATCTTTTATCAGTGTTCACATATACTTGTTGGGACTGCATGCACATGTATGTAGCACATAATATATTTATATACCGTGGGCACCCTATTTTGGTCTTTTTTCTCTGTATAAATATATGGCTATATATGTGTACATATGTACTTATGTATTTATATGTGTATATATATATATATATATATATATATATATATATATACAAACATATATACACATATAAACACATAAATATATATGTACACATATGTAGACATATATGTAAGTGCATTAGAACCTTTTCCAGTTAAGTAAATGAAAACATGTAAAACATATTTATGCAATATTCATATTTATTTACATTCTTAACTATCGGCTAGATTACGAGTTTTGCTGTATGAGTGAAAAAGCAGTGTCTTTTTCACTAACGCTGATATTACGAGTTTTGCAGGTTTAGCTGCACTGCACCCTTTTTTGGCCGTAACGCAACGTAACTACCGCAGCTTTTAAAAAGTCCTTTTTCAATGTGACTTCCACAGCGCAGTATTGCGAGTCTGCCTGGGAGGCCAAAAAGTGAGCGGTACAACCTATACCGTCAAGATCCATACCATAAACTGAAAGTCAGTAGTTATAGGATTTACGCTACAAAGTCGTAACATAAAACTCATAACTATAGTGCTAAAAAGTACACTGACACCTATAAACTACCTAGTAACCCCTAAACCGAGGCCCTCCCGCATCGCAAACACTAAAATAAACATATTAACCCCTAAACTGCCACCCCTGACACCGCCAACACCTACATTATTTTTCTTAACCCCTAATCTGCCGTCCCTAACATCGCCGCCACCTACCTATACTAATTAACCCCTAATCTGCCGCCCCCAATGTCGTCACCACCTACATTACACTTATTAACCCCTAATCTACCGCCCCTAACATCCCCGCCACTATACTAAAGTTATTAACCCCTAACTCTAAGTCTAACCCTAACCCTAACATCCACTAACTTTAATGTAATTAAAATAAATCTAAATAAAACCTTCTATTAATAACTTAATAATTCCTATTTAAAACTAAATACTTACCTATAAAATAAACTCTAAGCTAGTTACAATATAACTAATAGTTAAGGGGTTGTTTGTATTTTTTTTACAGGTAAAAGAGCTGATTTCTTTAGGACAATGCCCCACAAAAGGCCATTTTAAGGGCCATTGGTTGTTTATTGTAGGCTAGGGTTTTTTATTTTCATAGGGCTATTAGATTAGGTGTAATTAGTTTAAATATTTTATAATTTATTTTTATTTTGTGTAATATTTTTTTTTTGTAATTTAGATAATTGTATTTAATTAATGTAATTTATTTAATTGTAGTGTAAGGTTAGGTGTTAGTGTAAGACAGGTTAGGTTTTATTTTACAGGTAAATTTGTATTTATTTTAGCTAGGTAGCTAGTATATAGTTATTAACTATTTAGTAACTATTCTACCTATTTAAAATAAATACAAACTTGCCTGTGAAATGAAAATAAAACCTAAGATAGCTACAATGTAACTATGAGTTATATTGTAGCTAGCTTAGTGTTTATTTTATAGGTAAGTATTTAGGTTTTATTTAGATTTATTTTAATTGCATTAAAGTGGGTTAGGGTTAGGTTTAGGGGTTAATACCTTTAGTATAGTGCCGGCGACATTAGGGGACAACAGATTAGGGGTTAATAAGTGTAGGTAGGTGGCGGCGACATTGGGGGCAGCAGATTAGGGGTTAATAAGTGTAATGTAGGTGGTGGTGACATTGGGGGCGGCAGATTAAGGGTTAATAAGTGTAATATAGGTGGCAGCGACATTGGGTGTGGCAGATTAGGGGTTAATAAGTGTAATGTAGGTGGCGTCGATGTCGGGGGTGGCAGATTAGGGTTTAATAAGTGTAATGTAGGTGGCGGCAATGTTGGCGGCAGCAGATTAAGGGTTAATAATGTAATGTAGGTGTTGGCGATGTCGGGGGCGGCAGATTAGGGGTTAATAAGTGTAAGATTAGGGGTGTTTAGACTCGGGGTTTATGTTAGGGTGTTAGGTGTAAACATAACTTTTCTTTCCCCATAGGAATCAATGGGGCTGTGTTACGGAGCTTTATGCTACTTTATTGCAGGTGTTAGGCTTTTTTTCAGCCAGCTCTCCCCATTGATGTCTATGGGGAAATCGTGCACGAGCACGTAAAGCCAGCTCAAAGCAGCGCTGATATTGGAGTGCAGTATGGAGCTCAATTTTGCTTTACGCTGCAATATTGCCTGCTAACGCCGGGTTTTTGTAAACCTGTAATAGCAGCGCTAGAGGAAGGTGAGCTGTGGCAATAACTTGCAAGTTAGCACTGAGCAGCTCTTACCGCAAAACTCATAATCTAGCCGTATGTATTTACTGTAAATATTTCACATTCCAATGTTCTGTACATAGCAGAATATGTTTTAATTTTATATATATATATATACAATGTTCAAAAGAGAGCACTCTCACCTCAGTTGCAAATGCCAGGGTGCCAACAGTTATATATATATATAAGGACAAAAGGAGGCACTCGCTGGTCTTTTAATGAATTAATTTAATCTTTAAAGATTAAATTAACTCATTAAAAGACCAGCGAGTGCCTCCTTTTGTCCTTATATATATATATATATATATATATATATATATATATATAAAAAAAAAGTATATATATATATATATATATATATATATATATAAAATACTTTCCACACATTCTTGTAAGATTTTAGATTGAATAATTTTAAGTTCTGGATCTTTAACTGTGATATCACTAAATTTGTAATATTGAAGTTTTAAAAATGTTCCCTTCGTGGTCAGTACTTAACCAATTATTAGAGTACAGGATATAAACCAAGGAAAATTCCCTCTTAAGAAATTAAAAATATATATTATAAAGAGGCTTTATTGATAATGAAAGAAGAAAACATAAAGAGACCATAAGAATTAACTAAAGAGCTGTTAGGAGACTAATATGGGGGAATCTTTGCTCTAACTAGGCAGAACATACTGGAGTCTACTTCAGCTATTGCAACACATTTTTTTTATTTCTCACCTATGCAACATTGAGAATAATTTACTAACCATTAGCTAAATTTTATAAAGTCTAAGCTCCCCTTTTGGAGCTTTTATAAAATGCCTTTTAGTTTTTGCACCCAATAAATATCACTTTAAATTTGTAATTGCACATATCTGATATACAGTTTGATGTACACAGTGACATTTTCATTTATAGCACAGTATATTTTTGCTACAATTTGCTAAAACTTTATTCAGTAGTTCTATGATTCATTGATATTTATTTAATCTATAATGAAATATTTGAAAGTCTCCATTGCTCTTATATTATATTTTCCAAAAGGATATTTTTTGTAACTAGCTGTCTGTACAGAGTTCAAAACTCAGGGAAAATTCACTATGGTGAATTTTAAATTGCCTATAATATTCATAAATTGGTCAGCCAAAGGTAATGCTATTTTGAAAGTTTTACATAATAAGCATGACAAGAAGGTACCAGAAGCACAAAATTAAAATGCTCATGTGGCTTCAAGGTAAATACATTCTATTTTAAATAGGAAATACTTTGTTACCATGACAACATTATATTTCGTTTTTCTAAATATCCTAACTTTGTGAATGTATAATATAAATTTTATTAAGGACATAGAGAATCATATTTTGCATAACACTTTTTTTTTACTACTTAGGCAGAGTTTTAAAGCACAGAAAGTATAAACATAGTGATACAACATCGAAAACACAGCTATAAAAAAGAAAACTCTGACTATTTAATGTCTAGTTTGACTTTTGATGTAAACTCAAGAAAAAACATTAATCCAATTAAGTAGAATGAAGAAAACAATTCCAAATGAAAGGAAAAACAGTCTTCAATATGGTGAAGAGAAAAAGCTGAGCAATAGATTATAGAAATAATCAACAACAAACTTTCTAGAAATTCTTGAATTCTGAGAAAATGATGAAGATGCAGGAAGCTTGATTTTAGTCGATGAATCATGAGGTGAATTAGAAGTTTGAAGATGGCGGATTAAAGGCTGAAAAAAACAGAACAAATAAGCATTATTGTGTGTTTGATAAAATATAATATATGTATCAACTATATAAATATAACCATAGAAAAGTCAGCATAAGCAAATTAACAACCTAAAAAAGGAGAGGGAAGAAGGGAGGGAAAATATTTGTCTCTTTGTCGTTACGCTTAACAGAATTTTATTAAAGTCCAGAGGCTCATATTTTGCTAGAGTTGTAAGCAAAATAATTAAGAAAACAGTTGGTTGCATTGAGAATATATTGAAGGGAGAGGAAGAATCAATTCCGGCTTCTCACATTGTCAATTTAGCTAATCTTGCAACGGGGGTAGGAGAGACAGAATAATAGGGATGAACGAAGGAAACCAGAAGTTGTTTTTAGAAAGTATTCCTTAGAAGATTTCTGGATTCATAGACTCTAACACAGTGAAGAAGGTAAAGCACATGTTGTTCACCAAAGTATGGAAAGAAAATTGAAGTGGAGTAGGTTTTTGTTCTTTGAGAGATTTGAAAAAATAACTCCTTCAGGGGAAAACATCTTGTCATGTGTCATCAATTGCATGTACATCTGGTGCATTTGTGGACTTCCGTTTGCAGGAGGGGCTTGACGAGGCGTCTGTGTTTGGCGTGCTCTGTGATCCAGCTACACTCAGGCCACCGCCAGTTTATCCCAGGCCGTTGAGGCTGCATTTGCCCTGGCCAAGGAGCCTGTTCGGCTCGGAGGGGTGCTTTTTCCCTTCTGAGGAGCAAGTTCAGGATAAGGAAGTCCGCCAGCCATCAAGACTCAGTGGCTAGAGTCACGGGCGGTGCAATCGGTGCAATCAGCACAGAAACAACTGTATCTACTGCGGCAGCGCTCCCAGAACCCCGGTGACTGGAGGAAGGCGAGGCAGTTGACCCTGTCTACAACAGACTCGAGTCCCAGGATAGGAGTGCTGTGTTGGAAACGCTGCAGGGTGGACATCTGCTAACTTCGATTTCCACGCTTTGAAGAGGATATCGGTCCCCCTCCCAGAACCCCAGGAGCAAGGCTGTTAAATATACTCTTATATCTGTTTTTACTTATGTGTCAGCCTGCCATGGGATAGGAGGTGGGACAAGATCGAGGTTAATTTGCTGCTTGAGTCCCAGGGGGACATATGATGCTACCCGAGGAATTGGCTATTAGAAAGCAGTGAAGGAATCTGACATCAAGGGAAAGAAGGAGTCAAGATAAAGGGTCCCTATACCTATCAGTTGGTGATAACACCCCTCAATTTTTTCCCATTAACCTATTACATATTTATACAGTGGAACTATCATCTTTGCAATCTGAAATCAAGGGAATTGTGCTGTTTTCTCCTGTTTGGTAGGACAGGGGGTCTCCTGTTTTGAACTGTTATCTTTGCAATCCGAAAGTAAGGGAACTGTGATGCTCTTCCCTGTCTGGTAGGACTGTGGGTTCCTTTTTTCAAGTCACATACCTATCTGTTAAATACCCTGGATATATTACGAGTTGCTGGTTCAGGACTTAGCTAAGCTTATCAAAGGGAATTTTCTTGCTTGGAGCAGGGGATACCTGCAGGACCTTAGCTGCAATTTATATCTGCTGGGACTTGTGTTTAACGATTATAAGAGCTCTGGTTTCCCTTCCCCTTTATAGTTTATCTTTTTGATCTCATATCTCTGCTGCTGACACTATGTGTAAGAAGTGTTTGGTGAAGGTTAATATAACTCAGTTGCATACTCAGAAAACAAAAACGGAAAAAGTAACTATCTGTGTCTAGGCAAAGTCTCTTAAAAGTATTGAAATTTTAGCAGAGGTTAGAGCTATATAGTGTTTGCGTAAAATCCTTCGCTATGATATGATCCCTAACATTAGCAAGTTATAAGAATTATATATAGGAATATTTTATGCTATGTGTTCAATTTATCTGTATAATATATGATCCATATGGGCTGTGCTATAGAACAAATTCAGTTCAATTATCTGTACAGTATATGTGAAAAAACTTCCTGGTTCAACTTCTCTTTAGTAATAGGAGCATATATATTTTTCTACCTATAGTAATATCACAGTTAAGTCTATGTGGATTATACAAAGATCCTAGGTCTAAAATGTTGGCTAGGATAATTTAACTAAACCATCATTTTGTATGAGGGGCACTCTTTTTTCAGCTGGCTATAGATTTTTTCAGTAATAGCTGGTCAAACTGTCTAATATCATTGTGGAAATTGACTATCCAGGTTTCTCTTGTACCAGTCAGACATATAGTTTGTGACCATTGTGACATAGAGAATACTAGGTTAGAGTCTGCCAAATTTATTTGATTCAGAGTGGCCGCAGCAAATATTGATCCCTTTTAGCCACTTTAAATTATATCCTTTTCCTTTTTTTCTTTTCTCTTTCACACATATAGGCACTAATATTATATTTCTCTTTCCCTTTTTTCCCTTATTTCTCTTTTTTCTTTAATATTCACCAAGTGCACATTGCAAGTAGATCACACACAATCTTTTTTTTTTCTCTTTTTTCCCCTGCCTCACTTGGCAGCCTAACACTTTATTTTTTGTCCTTTCTTTTAGCACAAATTCATTATTTCACCCTACACTACTATTTGGTCGTACAACTCACTTTTGACCCCTTTTTTTTCTCACTTATCTTTTATGGATAAATTCTTAGGGATCAGCAGGAGTGATTCTGGTATAATGCCACCTAAGAGTAAGGATAGAAAGCCCAGGTCAAGTATTGGTAGCATAGAGACTGTGGCAACTGATTTTTCACCTGGTTGTAACACTCTAATTGATACTAATAACCTAGTCAAACAAATATCGGATTTATTCATGCCGCAATTTGAAGGAGTTAAAATAGAATTAACTACCTTAACAAACGAGCTTAAACTAGTATCTAGCAGACTTGGAGAAATTGAAAATAGGATCTCTGATCTAGACGATTTACAACAGGTACAACAATCCCGCTTAAATTCTCAGGCCAAAAGTATAGAAACTATGCAATCCCGTTTAGAGGATTTAGAAGATAGGTCACGGAGGAACAATTTAAAGATTGTAGGCCTCCCTGAGAGCCCTGAGTTCTCAGATCTTATGAAATCTGTACAAAGCACTTTACCAGGGCTGCTCGATATGCCCCCAACCAGTACGGAGATTATGGTGGAAAGGGTTCACAGACTGCGTACATATCAAAACAAAGAGAATCCCATAAAAGCTAAAAGACCAGTTTTGGTAAAACTATTGAATTTTCAGGACAAGCAGAGAATCTTAGCATATTATAGAAAGAAACCAATCGTAGAGATAAATAAAGATAGCATTTTATTATTTTCGGATTTCTCTGCTGAAACAGCCAATAGGAGGAGAAATATGGCCCCATGGTGTTCAAAGTTAATAAATGCAGGTTACCAAGCGACCATGATTTACCCTGCTAAAATTAAAATCTTTTCAGAGGATAAGGTGAAATTTTTGAACACAGTAGAGGAGGTTAGACAATTCTTGGAGAATAATAAAAATATAGTTGAATAATGTATAGGTATATATATCCAAGTTTGCCAGTTACTGGGTGTAATTTTTTATTTGACTGTATGTCTGTGTTTTCGTTCTCATTTTTTCATTTCCCTTTCCTGATTTTTTTTTTTTTCTTTTCTTTTTTTTTTTTTCTCTTCTTCTTCTTCTGCTATGGATGCTCTCTCCTCCTCCTGGGGTTACCGCTCTGTCCCGGTTAAGGTTGCATCTATTAATAGATTTAAGTTTTAAATTTTCATAGATCAAAAAATCAATTAGTTTATTATCCTGGAATGTGGGGGGGTTTTCCTCCCCTGCCAAGAGGAAAAAGATCATACATCATTTAAAAAGTTATAAACCAGATATCGTCTTCCTGCAGGAAACTCATCTGAGCCTGCAGGAGGCAGAAAAGTTAAAAATCAGCTGGATTGGGGAGGTGATTGCGGTACCAGCAGTTAAAAAAAAGAGAGGAGTCGCATGCATTTTTAATAAAAACCTTGATTTTAAGTTAATCTCGCAAGAGAAAGATGTGGAGGGAAGATATCTTATTTTGGAAATAGAGATTAACGAGTGTCAGTATACGCTATGTAATCTTTACGCCCCGAATGAATGTCAGCCACATTTCTGGGATGGGTTATATGCAAAATTAGTTAATTCCATAGACTCTCAACTGATTATAGGGGGCGACTTTAATAGCGTCTTTGTCCCTCAGCTGGATAGACTGAGAACGGGGGGCTCCTATAGATCAAGAAAGGAAGCTAAAATACTGACCTCCTTTTCAAAAGGCCTTAAATTAAAGGATATATGGAGAATCCAACACCCGGATGAGAAATTATTTACATGCGAATCGAAAGCGCATCGTACCTTCTCAAGAATAGACATATTTCTAGTGTCTGAAAGATTTTTGCAATTAGAGATAAAAACAGATATTGGGAATATAATTCTATCTGACCATGCTATTATATCTCTGTCTATCCAGCTGAGGAACAGGGGGGCTGGTCTTGGGGCCAAATTTTTCTATCCTAGTTTTTTATATTCCAATATTCCCTTCAGAAATTGGCTGACTCAGAAATGGAAGGATTATGTACATCAGAACAAGGAATATATTCCTAAAACAGAAATATTTTGGGAGGCCGCAAAGGCCCGCCTAAGGGGGGAAATTAAGGCATACATGGTTAAAAGGAAAAGGAAGATAAGAGCGAGGGAAGTTCAATTGACCAATCATCTTAGAAATAAATTTATTAAATATACTGATAATCCTAATAAGGACAATTGGGACTGCTATCAAAGGGCTAAGAGTGAGAGAGAGACTTTTCTATCTAAAAATCAGATACAGGAAGATATGAAAAACAAAGCTACATTTGGTACTTTCTCCCCGAAAACTGCTAAAATGCTCTCAAATATTTCCAAAAGTAAGAGGAAAAACAATTATATAGGAACAATTATATCAGAGGGTAAAAAGTAAAATACTCCGAAGGATATCGTTGAGCAATTTCAATTATTCTATCAGAAAATATACTCCCCTGCAGAGGTTGATCAAGAGGCGAAAAAGTATTTCTGGGAAAGTATTAAGTTACCAAAAATCTCCTCAGATCATTTAAATATCTTGAATAAAGAGATAACCACAGAGGAGACACTTATTGCAATTAAAGAGGCAGTTTTGGGGAAAGCACCTGGGCCCGACCAATTACCGATTGAATTTTATAAAATATTATCGGAAGAGATTGTTGTGATTCTCACAGATCTGTTTAATAAATATTTTCTGCTGCATTCTAGACCCTCTCGGTTCTTCACCGCCTCAAATATTACCCTTATCTTAAAGAAGGAAAAAGATCCCAATTTAATGGACTCATATAGACCAATCTCACTTCTGAATAGCGACTATAAGCTATTAGCAAATATACTAGCTAACCGTCTTAAAAAGGTTATAGGAGAAGTTATTCATCCGGATCAAACCGGATTTATTCCTGGTAGGTCAGCACAGAAAAACATTAGAAGGGCTATGACCATAATTGAATATATATTAGCATCCCATAGGACGGGGTCAGGGCTGAAGCAAGATTTTGCGTTGTTAACGGTTGATGCAGAAAAAGCCTTTGACTCTGTCCTATGGGATCATTTGTTAACGGCTTTAAGCAATTTTGGTTTTTCAGGTCACTTCTATAAGTATATTTCACTCCTCTATCAGAATCCAATTTCCTTTCTTAATATTAATAATATGCTATCTGCCCCAATTACACTGCACAAGGGAACAAGACAGGGTTGCCCTCTTTCACCATTATTATTTGATATAGCCATCGAACCTTTGGCGGTGAAGAGCCGAGAGATCTTGGAAGGTATAAGAATAAAACAGCATAAAGTTACGCTCTCACTTTATGCAGATGATATCCTCTTCTATATAAGAAATTCTACCAAAAATATTCCAATTCTAATTAATATTCTATCAGAATTCAGTAAATTCGCTGGGTACAGAATAAATCTTTCCAAGTCAGAGATTCTCTGGATTATAAAGAATAGAAATAGTTATATACAGAACCCCTTTAAATTAACTGATAAATCTATTAAATATCTGGGAATAAACCTTTCAGGAAACCCAGAGGAATGGTATGACATGAATTTTGCTCCTATTTGGAGAAGTTGTCTAGCCGAAATGTAGAAATGGAGCAAACTCCCCCTGTCACTTTCTGCAAAAATAGCATTGATTAAAATGCGAACGCTTCCAAAATGACTGTTTTTTATACAGAATATTCCCTCATTTCTGCATAAGGCTGATATTAAAAAGTTTAATTCGGCTTGTTCTACTTTTCTCTGGGCCCCAAAGAAACCCCGTATTTCACTATCGAGGTTAATGCATCCTAAAGATTTGGGCGGACTAGCTTTGCCAAATTTAGAAAATTACAATTTGGCATGCCTTGGCCGAATTGCCTTGGACTGGCTCACAGGGGCAAATTTTATTGCTAGTTCTGATGTGGAAGAGGGTATCATAGCGCCATATGCTCTCAAGGCATTGCTACATACTGCCCACCCAACAAAGGTCCGGGATCTCTTATTAAAACACACATTCTATAATGTTGTTCTTGCGTGGCATAAAATTTGTAAATTATTAGAAGTAGAAAATACACTTTCTCGCTATTTACCGATCAGGGGAAATCCTGATTTCAAGGGTGGTTGCAAATCATCAGCCTTTAGGAAATGGTCTGCTAATGAGTTGACGTTTATGAATCAGTTAGTAGACCCAGTCACAAATCATATAAAAACATTTGAATCGCTAATTAGAGAATTTCAGCTGGATAAAAGATCTTTCTTTGCTTATTTACAAATAAGACATTTCTATTACAGTAAGAAACCTATGGTCGAGGACCCCTGGACTCTGGGTCCACTAGATCCTGTTATTAACAGATTTGCATGGGGAAACCATTCTATATCATATATCTATAGATTGCTGATATTGAAGGAGGCAGAGATGAAGGTGGATAACCTTTTTTCTATCTGAAAATCAGACTTTCCTGAATTGGACAGGGGTTATTTCCAGGAGAGCTTTGATAGCAGCATGGCAATTAGAGAATCCCATTGTAAGCTTCTTAATAGGGCCTATTTAACGCCTAGTAAGATGGCCAAATGGAAGGGGGATATGTCTTGTTATAGATGCAATTTTCCGTCGGCAGACATATTCCATCTATTCTATGCCTGCCCAAAAATGATTAAACTTTGGAAACAAGTGGAATATTGGTTGAATAGATTTCTGCCAGATAGATTTGTATTGAAGCCTCTGGCAATCTTTTTCCTGGTGTCGAATAAAACCCATAATAAGCCTCTGATTAATACTTTAATTCTCCTAGTCAGACAGATGATACTTAAAGCATGGAAGGAGAAAAATGCTCCTAGTATAGCATCAGTTATAAACAATGTACAATATCAAATGTTATTAGAACTATATGATCCGCTAATATTTGAGGAAAACAAATTAAGAAAATTTTTTGCTAAATGGGATAAGCTAATTCTGAGCAGACCCAGTGAGGTCCAGTTACAGATATTAAAAAAAATTCGTAATTCACCGGCATTTTTACAATTAATCCTATCAGACAGTTACCCTGACCTTTGGAGACAATGGTTTTTATGAGGCGAAGGGGTGGGGGCCCCGGCGGAGGGAAGAGAGTTAGGATAGGTTCTCTTTCTCCTTTTTTTTTTTTCCTCTTCTTTCTTTTTTTTCCCTTTTTTTTTTTCTTTTCTTTTTTATGTATGTATGGAATTCTAATAAAGAGAGAAAATAGAGGAGCAGACTCTGTTTGAGATTCTAAGATGATGATATATGTATTGTTGTCATGCTTATTGTGTTTTTGAGAAATCTAGATTGTTAAAGTGATGACACATGTAATGTTGTTATTTTCATTGTCTCTTGAAGCTTAATGTTGAAGCTGTATATGATATTGAATGCCTCAATAAAGGAAAAAATAAGTATAAAAAAAAATTCCATGTGCATCTTAGACTCTTCTATGGGAAAGCAGTAAGATGGAGAGCTTGCTGAAAGTTGTTTGATAGAGAGCTGGTCATTGTCAGACCATGACTGAGTAAAATAGAGAAGAGTAAGGAAGTCTGCAACAAGTTGATATCCTGCTGGGACAGCCGAACAAGAAAGACTAAATGATCTATAGGCAAAGCCTGAGTCATAAAGGTGGTGAAGAAAATGTATTATTTGAGAAGTAGGGGCTGAAAGGAATACGTTTATTTGTTTTTACATAAACAAATCATTTTCTTGTTTATGGAGCCCAAGATCCCTGGATAAGGAGTTCATTCCCTCCCAAAAGGCCTTCTAGGAAGCAGGATTCCCAGGGATTGTAAAAAACCAACTAGACATAGGGATCCTTGAATAACTAGAGGATGAAGATAAGATGAGGATTATCACTGGGAGATCTAAGCTTGTGGCACGTATCAAGTGCTTTATATATTGTGAGTACAATTATCTACTGTGTGCGTGGAGACCTAGTTACACTGATGTGCACTACTGTGGCGCCTTCTTCTGCTTTTTTGTTTTCATATATACAGACAAGTATGTGCAAAGATATATGTACAAATTCTAGCATTACTAAGCTTTTAGAAAAAAAAAATGAGATAAAAGCATATCATGACTTATAGAAATACAAATACACATTAATTTATGTGAAGGTATCATAACAGATTTTTTTGTATAACAAATAAATATAAAAATAACTTTCTATGAGATATTGTTTGTTGAGGTATAAATGTAGCTATTTCTTGGACATTATCAGTTGTAAAAATAAAAGATTAGCTTTAGAGAAATGTGCTTGTTCATGGACAGTAATGAAGTGGTATAAATAAAGTTGAGAAAAACCCGTATAACCGCAACATTGATGACTGTTAGTTAACAACAGTCCGATGCTCTTCGCACCGTACTTGACGCGTATGTTTTTGACTGCTTTTTTTATAAATAAGAGTATCGTATTCAGATCCACGTCAGTGATGTCTGGAGAGCGTATTGACGCCGGCGAATGCACTCAGATTGACGCTTTGATAAATTGACCCCATGGAGTTGTGTGTACATTCTGTGAGGATCGTTCCTTGGTTTGGAAAAGTCAGGGATTGTGCCATGGCAGTAGTGAGCTGGAGACTCTAAATATCAACTTGTTTGATATGCACTACATTTTGTTTGGTGTCAACAATATTGAGAGTAGCCATTGTAATTGTTTTCATTTTGCACATATCTAGGTTGGCAATATCACACTATGCGGCACCCCTTTGTTGCTTCCAAATGTTGACAGCAGTGTTTTCTGGACCATAGAAGAGGTAGTCGCTTGTTGGGTGATACACTGAATACCAGACAATTGAACTATTGGGACTTAAAGTTTCAGTCTTGGATAATTTACAATTGATTGATCATTTCATTTTAACTGTTAATTAAATTCGTATTGTAATTTTTTAATTTTTTTATTTATTACAGTTGATCACCCCTGGACCAGATAACAAGTGGAGCGCTATTTAACACTCCCGCTTGAGCGTTAACTGTCGGGTTGCACTAGTATTATGAGTTCAAAGTAAACTTTTCGCTCACGCGTTCACCCAAAACGCATAAAAAGCCAAACTCAGAATATATATATATATATATATATATATATATACACACATGATTATATATAGGTATACATATATACAGATATATTTATGAATACCTAATTTTTAAATACATAGAACATATTCTGCTATGTACAGAACATTGGAATGTGAAATATTTACAGTAAATACACAGTATAACACTTTAGTAAATATGAATATTGCATACGTATGATTTTACATGTTTTCATTTACTTAAAGTGAAGGTAAACTTTAATGAATGAAAGCCAGTTTTTTAAAAATACTCTTAAAAACAGGGGCACTTTCATTCATCAAAGTTTACAAAGCAGCCGTTTTGATTAAAAACTTACCTTTTTTTCTTTTCACAGCCAGAGCAGCTTCCACCTCCTGGAAATCCTCTCTTCACACATCAGCAATGACTAATCCGGCTTCCTCCAATCACGGCTTTCCCCCCAGGGTAGTCATTGTCTGAGGCCATGCTGTGATTGGAGGAAGCCGGATTTGTCATTGCTAACATGTGAAGAGAGGATTTCCAGGAGGGGGAAGCTGCTCTGACTGTGAAAAGAAAAAAAGGTAAGTTTTTAATCAAAACAGCTGATTTGTAAACTTTGATGAATAAAAGTGCCCCTGTTTTTAATAGTATTTTTAAAAAACGGCTTTCATCAAAGTTTACCTTCACATTAACTGCAAAAGACTCCAATGAACTTATATATATGTCAATACTTGTGTACAGATCTATTTATGTGTTTATATATAGATATATATATATATATGCTTATAAATACATAAGTGCACACACACACATATATATATATATATATATATATATATATATATATACTGTATAAATATATATATATATGTGTGTGTGTGTGTGTGCACTTATGTATTTTTTATTTTTTTATGTATTTTTATATATATTTTTTATTAAATGAAGTTATTATGAGTGTGTGTACATTGTAATGTATTTTTGATATGTTTTGGGAGACTTTTTTGTTTTGCAAAACAGATAGAACTCTGAGGTCATGCTAACCCCATGCATGTTAACTTGAATTGCACTCAAGCAATCACATTTACTTTCAACTTGTAATACGAGCAGAAAAAACGTGATGCGTGCAAGCAGCCGCAGAAAAAAAACATAATTCTCATGCGTAACTATTAACGTGCCACTCATTATTGGGCCCAATATATCATTGGCTGTCTTTTGTCTTTATTGTATCCAAGTTCAGTAAATAAAATAACAGCTTTTACCTCTCTAAAAATATTTTTCCTGCTTTAAACAGAACATATTGGCTTTTACCACAACATATATTAATACATGTTAATAAACAAGATAATTTACTAGTGTTTAGAAGTTAAAACATTTTGATTATAGGGGGGCGTGTCCAAGCAGCGGCTCTGTGCAGTCGCACTCTTCTGTAGCTCCGGGAGAAATATCAATAATCCGCCGGTTATTGTTATAACTCTACAGCTTCGATCACTACTACGACAACTACAATCAAAGTTACAATCTCAAATGCTGTATTAATGATCTCGGAGGTGGAATAGGACGATTAAGGCCTGTAGCGGCGGCAACTTAACAGGCAACGTCTCCCCCCCTGGATTCCAGGGGTGCCTAGCCAGAACTGATTAACTCATCTAACTTCTACAATCTTGTGGATTACTTCAAGCCTTTCTTATTATATATAGGGATAAGCCCTCAAACAGCGCATTCACACAGCAGGCGTAGACGCCGACATCAGCCAGCTACCATGTGGGTCGAGGACTCATCAGCCGCTATGGATATCCGGCTCTCTAAAATTGAAGCCCTGCTGCAAGCACTGATAGACAAAGCTCCTTCGGAGCAAGACATACAGTCTCTTATGGAAAAAGCAGGAGCCACTAAAGTTGTGGAGTCGACGCCGCAGCAACCTGCAAGGAACTAACCTGTTTTAAGCCTGAAGCTCGAGGAAGACGGACGAATTACCAAGCTGAGCGACAGAGCACCTCAACTACCAGGCATCAGCCTTAACATAACCTTGTCGCTAAAAACTAAAGGCAATATACGTGGAGAAGTGGACACTCCGATCTGGCATAACAAGCAGATTACAAACCTCTACCCAACCTCAGACCTGCCTAACCTTAGAAACATTGCTACTTCTAAAATGGCGCCTGAAGCAGCATTGAGCAGTCCCCATATGGGGAAACTGAGTATAACTCACCCAAAACTCGGCATTAGCAGGCAGAGCAAATCTCCTACATCTACCAAGTTTACAGCTCCCGCCGGTTCAGAAAAACCTTATGCATGGGCGAGATGGGATTTAGAGTTACCGTGGTCACCACGTGGGCCTGGAGGGGGCTCCGAGGTAGAGACGGATCTGGAGACTTTCAACACACCTACCCTGCTTATGTCTCCGGATGGTAAGCTAGACAGTATTTGGCATATGGTTGGCACTGAGGCCTGGTGTGACTCCTCAGGGACTATGAACCACGTTAAAACATCTCCCGACACTGCCACTGTTAGACATACGATGCTTTTGAGGGGAGATGTACAATCTTGCCCAGATACCTCACTGGAAGATACGGTTGCGCTGACTGGCATGCTTAAACATTCTGGGGGTTGACAGCGCACCTGAATTGCATATTTAATAACAGACTTTCTGTGAGATAATATTGTTGATATGTTTGAAACGTTAGATGAACCGTTTAGACTTGTGACCAATGTTTGTTCTGAAGCTTGGTAGTTCTGAATTTATGCTTAATAATACATATGTGAAACTGGCTCACTGTGTGGGGATTAGAACTGCGGGGGGGGGGGAGGCCACCTGCATCATAGGTAGTTTGGTAGCAGAAAGAAGGCTGTATGGTGTGCTGTTAACCATATTAATGGCATATATATCAAACACACATCTTTTCGCCTCACTCGCAGCCGACGGCCGTGGTGGCGGGTGGGGGGACATGTAACTATTATATAGATGAGTTGCTGCCTTTTGTTTGTCACTGAGTGCGCCTGGCAGCGCAACATTGAGCCTTCCCCGGCCCGCAGTGTTCTTTCTATATTATTGCTCAGTTGATTGCTCTGCTTATAACCCACTGCTGCAAGTCCACCCAAATACCCCAGGGCCCTGACATTATAGGAAAGAATTAGGCTACCTTATACTCCTGGGAAGGCAAATTTCCTTAATAGTAGACATGTGCGATTCGGTTTGAATCTCCGAATTAAAATAGTGCCGAATCTACCGAATAAATCCAAATTACTTCGGATTTATTCGGTAGATTCGGATGGCCATGGATTACACTAGTATTGTACAGTATATTAGGTTATATCACTCTGCTATGGGTTACACCTAATGTACAGTACATAATACTAGTCTAATCCCACCTAACACTTACCGAAATTCTGAATTTCCGAACCGAACCGAATCAAACCGAATCCAGCCGAATTTATTTGAATCCGAATGAATCCGAAACAAATCCGAACCAAATTTATTTGAATCTGAATGAATCCAAAACAAATCCGAACCGAATTGATTCAAATTTTTCCGAATTCGAATCACTCCGAACCGAAATTCGAAAAAATCTGAATCGATCCGAACCGAATTTTTTCGCCATGCACATGTCTACTTAATAGTATGAGTGCTCCTTCCCTATGGTTGGTCTGAATAAACTCATTGTGAGGCCTACCCAAATGTATTTGAGGCTTAATATAGCATCCACTTATCTAAATCTTTTTTTTTTTTTCTACCTGAAAATAACAGTAGTAGGTATTATGTATAAGATCTCTGGCTATTTGTGTCTCCACTGACATAAGTTCTTCTGTGTTGTTTTGTCTTTTTCTGTTTGTTATGTTGCATCTTACCCCTGCATACCCCCACTATTGTTTAAAAGTGATTTTGTTTAAGGCCCAAAAGTGGTCTGAAATGCTAAATCTGGGGATAAGAAAGAGGTACACTGAACTAGAAAATGTGCTTCTAAATCATGAGCCCCAGCATTGAGTATGGAGGACAGACTTTATTAGCATTATGTACTTTTTGCTTAAAGCTTCTTTATGATCAACATAGGAGATCAACTTAATGATATATTGTATTATGACATTTCTGATGTGTGCAATGTACTTGCAATATATGACATGTACCACTGTATGATATGAATAAAGCTTTTTTGAAACCTTAAAAAAACAACAAAAAACAAAAAACATTTTGATTATAAAATTATCAAATATGAAACTTTGCCATGGAAAGATTACGGCCTTGATCCCAATTTATCACACTTTTCTCAGTGTTTTTTTTGGGTGGGGGATTTTTTTTGAGGTGATCACAATCACTGATTTTTGGGTGTTCTGAGCCGATAACACATCCTATACTTGATGAGACAGTCCTGATCAAGGTGATCACAATCCAATTTCTTGATACATTTCAACAGGTCTTTCAGGACTATTTTCAACTTATACAAATCAACACCTAAGGGCACCTAATAAAGTGGCAAAATGGCTTTTTCAACATATTTGTTTGTATATTTGAGTATTTAAAGATGAAATGGAATAATTCTATTATGTTGTATATGTGCAATGGTCACAAAATCATATATATATATATATATATATATATATATATATATATATATATATATATATATATATATATATATATATATATATATATATATATATATATGAAGGAAAGCACTCTATGGTCTTTTAGTGAAAATTTAATAAATCAAGCGTGACGTTTCGGGGACACACTCCCCTTCCTCAGACAAACAAAAAGTGCATTCAACTGAAAATTTAAACAAAATAAGCCCCTCCCCCAGTGAGAAAATTGCACCAAAATTAAAAAAACAGTTGTCATGGTGATCCTCAATAAACAAGTACTGGCTAACTCAAGCCTAGTGCAGAGTGCAAAACAGAAGAGCTCTATATACATAAATCTTTACAAAGAGCAATTAATGTGAGCAGTAAAGTATGAAAGAAACATTAGTTCTCATAGTGTGCTAAATTATAGTGACATCAGAACCATATCATCGCAAAAGAGTGAAAATATGCATCTATTAAACATCTAACACCCTGGTTGAAGTGAATTATACAAAGACTATGATACGTGTAGTGTCTGGTGATTACTAGTGTTAGTAAACAACCTAGATGGGCACCGGATATCTTTAAACATCACAGATCGTATTTGGGTATTACCAACAAAACTTACAGAGACATCCCATTCCTTACAATTAGACTCTGTTACTAGAGGATTATAAACTCTATCCATTTAGTCACTGTTCAATACCTGTTTGCTGTATTCGATTGCGTGGAGCATGGAGTGGTGGTGAGGGACACGCTCATCACGGCCATGTTGTGACGTAAGCACTGGGCGCCATACCACACTCAAGGTTAGTTACCATAACAACCTTATACACAGATTGCTCCGCGCCATGACTCACTCAGAGCAACCTTATACGCCAAGCCGCCGGCAGGGAAGTATAGCAATGACCGATTAGTTCATATATATCAATTCCATACTCAATTTAAAAATCCAATGATCAAGTCAATTCAATAAACAGTGACCCGCTCATCACAGTGCCCAATCCAGACATCCACAACAATCCGCATACCATTAACGCTACTGGTTGTCATAGCAACCGCAAATGTAAGTCTGATGCTGGCCTGGGTTCAGATTAATTATATTGCCAATTAATCATCGCAGGGGACCACTACATATATGGGCCATAACCTAGCGGAGTACATCTAACACAACATGTCTCACATGTAACATATTATAATCACTGGAATACACCGGAAGGTCTATGTGCTCCGATTATGTAGTATCTACATTGGTGATTAATCCCTAGGTTATGTCTCAATAACCTGAGTTCCTCAAAGGAAGGAGTAGATCCATTAGTTGATCTACTATATGAGTACATAACCTATAAGAGACGATGTTGCAGAGAAAGTGTTGCACCCAACACATAACCAATATATAGTGTGATCTCAAAGACTAAAAACAGCACACCAAAGCAACATAACCAGCAACAAAGATAACATACATAAGCTCAATGAGAAATAATAACTGAGTGAAAGTCCAAACAAGAATAGACATAAATGAATATAAATACATACAAAATAATGATAACATGAATAAATGGATAGGATAAAATAAACCACATAAGATATAGAAAAGCCATAAATCAAATGAAATAATAAGAGCATAAATATAAAATAGAATAAAGTAAAAAAGAATAAAGTAAAATGAAATAAATAAAAAGAATAAAATAAAATAAAGTACAATGAGATAAAATGGAGTGGAATGAAGAGTGATAAATGAATAGAGATGCCCAACCCAAAAATGGCAGCAGAGGAAAACCCCCAGAGATAAGCACCAAAATCATGACAAACAAAGAGGAAAAATAAGACTAAACTCAGAACCCGAAAGTGAAAACAGTAGAGTGTATAAGGTAGAAAAGGAAAAGGAGACCAAAGGAAGAAAAATATAAAAAAAAGGTCACCTGAATGTGTGAGCAGGTATAATGGATCATGGACTCCCAGATCAGGTATAATGGATCATGGACTCTCAGATACTCAAAGATAATGCAAGAATCAATATATGTCCATCTGAGATCCACAAAGTCCACCTAATACGATCATCTTGGTAGAAACATCTTGGTCGTAAGTCCCCTGGGTTCACAAAAAACAATGCCAGTCTAAGCTGACATTGAGGCCCCTCGGGCGTAGTGTGTTCAGCTTGTACATCCACTTAGATTCTAATTGTAGTAATGTCCGGTGTCTATCCCCTCCTCTTGGGGGTGCAGGTGCATGGTCAATGATCTTGAACCTTAAGTCCTGGACACTGTGTCCACTTATGGCAAAATGGTGGGCTACTGGTTGGTCACTACCTTGGTTCCTAATTGCAGCCCTGATCGCTGATCTATGATTGGCCATGCGGGTGCGGGCGTCGTCGGACGTTTTTCCCACGTAAAACAGCCTGCACAGGCAATTGATGAGATAGACCACAAAGGGTGTAGTGCAAGTGAGGTAATGGTGTATCTTGTAATTGAAGTTTGTGTCCGGATGGCGAAAGGTGGCTCCAGGGATCATGGAGTGTCACGTGGTGCACCCTATACATCGAAAGCATCCCTTCTTATTATGAGATAGCCAAGTCCTGTTATCGTAACAGTGTACTGGGTCCATCACCACCAGTTGATCTCTAAGGTTTCGATTTCTTTTGAACCCAACTCGCGGGCTATCCCAGTCTCCAAATGGTAGTGTTGGATCACTTTGAATAATATACCAATGCTCCTTAAGTATGTGTCCAATATGTTTAGTATCAGGACAATATTTTGTTGTAAAGGTCATACGTTTAGTGGCCATTCTCTCTTTCTTTTCTTTGGCATCATCTTGTTCGCCCATACACTCGAGTAGGTATTGCCACTTGTATCCCCTGGCCATGAATTTCACCGCCATGTCCTGGAGCTGTGTTTTCTTGGTCTCCTTGTTGGTATTATTCCTAGTCACTCTGGACATTTGGCCTTTGGGGATGGCTCTCAGTAAGGATGTAGGGTGACAACTGCATGCATGTAACACAGAGTTCCTATCCGTTGGTTTCTGATACAATGTTTTTCCAATGTTATTGCCATCCCTAAAGATGCATAGGTCTAAGAACTCAACTTTGTCTTCGCTGAAACACATCTTGAATTTGATGGGCTGTTCTAATTCATTCAATTCAAGGAACCATTTCTGTAATGATTCCCTTGAACCCCTCCACACCATGAACAGATCATCTATATACCGCTGGTATATAGCAATTTCTTCTTTTTGGAACACCTTCATGATTTCTTCCTCATAAAATTCCATGTATAAGTTTGCGAATGAAGGGGCAACATTCGAACCCATGGCGGTTCCTTTTATTTGGCAATAGTAAGACTTCTCGAATCTGAAATAATTCAGCCTCAGGCTCAGCTCTAGAACCTGCAATAGAAAATGAGCAGGTGGACCCACATAAGGGTATCTATTCAGTGCTCTCGCAACCCTATTGATGCCCTCTTGTTGTGGTATGACTGTGTAAAGACTATTTACGTCGGCAGTGACCAATAGCCACTGATCCTCCAGCCTTATGTTCTTCAATTTTTCTAACAAGTCCATAGAATCTCTGGTATACGATCTCATATTTTTGACAAGGGGCTGTAGAAAGAAGTCCACAAATTGGGACAATGGTGATGTGATGGACTCTCGGGCAGACACAATAGGCCTCCCTGGTGGTTGAGTTTGATTCTTGTGTACTTTAGGTAGAGTATACAAAATAGGGCATTTAGGATATTCAGTTATTAAAAAGCCCACTATCTTCTCATCAATCCATCCCTGCATCACACCTTCCTTCACCAAGGTATCAATTTCTTTTTGGAATTCCTTTGTCGGATTTCTTTGGAGTTGTGAATAAGTCATGGTGTCACTAAGTTGGAGCATAATGTCTGATCGATAGTACTCATAGTTCATTTATATACAGAAAGAAGTGCACTCACAGGAACGAACTGGATCAATACCATTGTTAGCCTGTTCTATGGCAATTTACCACCTGGGTGCAGCTTTTTAGCCCAGTAATGCTTTTCACAAAGAACTTTCCTGTAGTATATCAGTCTGATTCCGCCTATTACGGTTAGTCCAGCGCCAAATACCAGGCTCCCATGGAGACATAGGAGTCCTATATCATTTTTTTACTCAACAATAAAGGTGTTTCACATAAAAATGTATAATCGCAAACACATAGTTAAAGTAGGAGCAACTGGCTTCTAAAATAAGCTAACCAAAACAGGTTTTTCTTTACTTCTGTATTTCAACATGTTTCTTACAGTTGTCTAGGATAACAATTGGCAACTTGAAACTGGTAATTAGCGCAACAAGTACAAACCAGATAATTATCTGCCTTTAACACTGCAGCAATCAATCAATTACCTCATTCTAAATGCTATAAAAGTGTACCAATATGACTTGTGGGCACACCCTCTGATGAAGTGAACACAGGTTCACGAAACGCGTAAGGGCACGCCCACTTGTGACGTCACTTCCAGTCCGGCAAGACCGCAACGTTCCAAAGCGTATTACAGCAAGCCTGTCAGACATAGGTCTGTGAATCCGGCGCCATCCTACAAAGTGGAATACCTCAAAGGAACTAAAACCACTCAGTTGTTCAAAGAAAATCATCAGGTATTTTCCACCATCAGTATTATCAACCATTACCATTAACTTTGTGCAAACGGAATTTCACAGCCTAATAAGTGGCACACTCTGTGACTTCTCATCGTTTGTTTAAAGAGGCACTCATCTCAATCCCCTTCTTTGTTGAAATAAGTTATTCACAGTCTCTTTGTGAGAACAAACCAACATTGTTTTGAGACTTTTTATACATTAGCACAGACATATTGTATGTTTTGTGCTTTAATAAAGGATATCTGTTTTTACCACATACTCACATCTGAGCCTTTTCTCAAGGAATCTACCATACTCCAGAGAGGGGAAACACATTATTGGTTCCCTAAAAACCACAGTATACTCCTGGAAAAGAAAGGATTTAACTCACAACATGCAGATGAAATTCATCACTGGAAGTTAAAGATACCATACTTCATAGAGGAGAAGAATATCCCAAAGGCACCAAAAAGAAAGAAGTACCATACTCCAAAACGTACCAAACTCCAACTGGTCACCAAGGGGCAAACATCTTTAACACAGACAGGGATAATTCCCTCCAATGCTCCTCACATACTTCACATGTTTGAGGTCTTAAAAGGTGAGCAACATTCTTACTTTTTGTACTATATTGTTAACTAGTATATTCATACTGCACCATAAATTCTTTTCTGTTTATGTTTCCTCCATTCTATGAGCGCTACAGTTTGGAACCCTCAACTCTCACTCTTTACAATTCATTCCATTGATGATAGTGGAATCTCCAGACTAATCTGCCTTTGAAATACATCAGGAGAAACTCTAAAAAGCACAAAATAAGTATTTGCATAACACACAGCGCAAGCCAAAATACCCTATCCATTTCACACATATATATATATTTATTTATATACAGAAAAAGTGCACTCACAGGAACGAACAACTGGCTCAATACCATTGTTAGCCTGTTCTATGGAGATTTACCACCTGGGTGCAGCTTTTTAGCCCAGTAATGCTTTTCACAGAGAACAACTTTTCTGTAGTATATCAGTCTGATCCCGCCTATTACAGTCAGTCCAGCGCCAAAATACCAGGCAATTCCTCTCTGAACAAGGAACACAGCAACCCCAGACGATCGTTTCGGCCTTCATTGGGCCTCGTCAGTGAGGTGTAGCAGTATTCCTCTAAGCACACTGATCAAGGAGTCCACGTCTGGTTGCCCCTTTTTCCCATTGGGAGACTAAATACATACAGAAAGAAGTGCACTCACAGGAACAAACAACTGGCTCAGTACCATTGTTAGCCTGTTCTATGGCCTGTTCTATGGCGGAAAGGGGCAACCAGACGTGGACTCCTTGCTCAGTGTGCTTAGAGGAATACTCCTACACCTCACTGACGAGGCCCACTGAAGGCCAAAACGATCACCTGGGGTTGATGTGTTCCTTGTTCAGAGAGGAATTGCCTGGTATTTCGGCGCTGGACTGACCGTAATAGGCGGGATCAGACTGATATACTACAGGAAAGTTCTACTCTGTGAAAAGCATTACTGGGCTAAAAGAAGCTGCACCCAGGTGGTAAATCGCCATAGAACAGGCTAACAATTTTATTGAGCTGGTTGTTCGTTCCTGTGAGTGCATTTCTCTCTGAGTGTAGATTTATTCATATTATATATATTAGAACAGACTGTATAGTACATGTCTTTAATAGACAGATACAAGATATCTCGTAAAGCTATTGAGATCTATGTGAAATGTAATGTAATGGAAATCCCAATTGCAACATCTAGAAATTGTGTTTAACAATCTCCTTCTTAAAATATGTGTGTTTATTTCTGTGCTTTTAATTTACAGAGCTTTTGGTTTTCTATCTACAAGTGCATTGTTGTGAATGGAATTTAAATGTTTTTCACTCTTCACCGTCTTATTTGCTGGCAACTGAGATCTTTTTAAAGAAAATAATAATGAAATCACAAAATTGTATTTTGAATAATTGTGATTTACAACATCCGGGATTCTCCATATTGTTACAGTATTAGAATTTGATCAAAACCAAACATCATTCTGTACAGTGAGGCTTGGGAAATTTTGGGTAAATTTAAGCCAGTCTTTTCCCAATATAGGGCTGTGGCGCAAATGATTGTGTGATCTATTTTCAATCCGCTGATATTAGAAGTTCTTACGCTTCAATCCTTAGATTAAGAGCTGGGGTAAGTTGTTTTCCAAAATTAAAAAGTGTCACTAAACACATCAAAAATACATTATAAAGTACCTTACACCCATAAATAAACTATTAACCCCTAAACCAACATCCCCCCACATCGCATAGTACCAAAATAATCAGTTAACCCCTAAACCACCACCCCCACATCCCACTACCTAAATAAACTGTTAACCCCTAAACCACCATCCCCCCACATCACAATCTACCTAAACAAACTATTAACCCCTAAACCACCATCCTCCCACATCGCAAAATTATAAACTAATATCTAAACCACCCAAATTAACCCAAATTAAAATACCCCTAAATTAACTAAAACAAATCCTAACTACCTAAAAAAAAAAAAACTTACCTGTAAAATTAAATAAAATCCTAACGTTACCTAAAAAAAAAACACCTACCATTACTGAAAAAAATAAATATCCTGCCATTACAAAAAAATATACTTCCATTACAAAAAATAAAAAACCTAACACTACAAAAAATAAAAAAACACCATTACAGAAAATAAAAAACAAAATTACAAAAAAATAATAATCAATCCTATTTTAATACCCATTTAAAAAAAAAACACCCCAAAATAAAAAAAAAATATTCTAAAAATAAACTATCAATAGCCCTTAAAAGAGCTTTTTGTTGGGCATTGCCCTAAAGCGATCAGCTCTTTTGTTTTAAAAAACACTAACCCCCTAACATTACAATCCCCCACAACCCCAACCTCCCAAAATTTAAAAAAAAAACTAACTAAAAAAAAACTAAATTACCCATTGCCCCGAAAAGGGCATTTGGATGGGCATTCAGCTCTTTTGCTGCCCAAAAATAAACTCCTAATCTATAAAAAAAAACTCACTAATGATGATGGGTGGCGCTCCATCTTCATCCATCTCCATCACAGGTCCATCTTCACCCTGGCTGAGGTCCATCTTCTAAATTCGGTGTCGGTGGCGAGGTCAGCAGCGATGGCGGCGACAATGTCAGTTGTCTTCTTCAGATCTTCAACACGGAGCTTCCTCTTCATGCTGTCTCCAGCCACACACTGAATAGTGAATGCAAGGTAACCCTTTTATATAGGGGTACCCTTGCATTCCTATTGGCTGATTTGAATCTTCAAATTAAAATCAGCCAATAAAATGAAAGGAAAAAGGAGCTCTATATTGAAGATCTGAAAAGGACCACTGACGTTTCCACCACCATCTACGCTGACATTGCTTACGTCACCGAAGTTAGAAGATGGACCTCACCCGGGATGAAGATGGAAGAAGATTGACCCACGATGAAGATGGAGCACCTCCGGGATGACGATGGAGCACCACCCATTATCATCGATGAGTACCAACTTTGGGGTAAGTGCTAGATTGTTGTTTTTTATAGATAGGGTTTTTGTTTTGTTTTTGGGCAGCAAAAGAGCTGAATGCCCATCAAAATGCCCTTTTCAAGGCAATTGGTAATTTAGTTTTTTTTTAGTTAGGCTTGTTTTTATTTTGGAGGGTTGGGGTGGGGGGGGGCTAAAATTTTAGGGGGTTAATGTTTTTTAAAGCAAAATAACTGAAGCTTTAGGGCAATGCCCTACAAAAAAGTCCTTTTAAGGGCTATTGGTAGTTTATTTTAAGAATAGGGTTATTTATTGGGGGGGGGGGTTAAGGGGCATTAGAATAGGATAAAAAAATATTGTAATGGTAGGATTTTTTATTTTTCAGTAATGGTAGGTTTTTATTTTTCAGTAATGGTATTTTTTTTAAGGTAAGTTTAGGTTTTTATTTAATTTTACAGGTAAGTTTTTTTTTTAATTTTAAGGTGTTTAGGATTTTTTTTAGTTACTTTTGGTGTATTTTAATTTGGATTGAGTTAGGGTGTCTAAGTTTAGGGGTTTAGATGTTAGTTTATAACTTTTCAATGTGGAGAGATGGTGGTATAGGGGTTAATAGTTTATTTAGATACTTTGCGTTGTGAGGGGATGGTGGTGTAGGGGTTAATTGTTTTTTAGATACTTTGCGATGTAGGGGATGGCGGTATAGGGATTAATAATTTTTTAAGGTACTTTGCGATGTGGGGGGGATGGTGGCTTAGGGGTTAATAGTTTATTTAGGTACTTTGCGATGTGAGGGGATGGCGGATTAGAGGTTATTAGGCTAGGGGCTTATGGTAGGGTTTTAGTTTTTCTCTATTAACTTCTATGGGAAATGCGAAAATGCGAGGTCAATTGCACAAGTAGGGTGTTAGTTTTTTTTCCACGTCTTTGTCTCCATTGATCACTATGGGGGAACACATGCACATGCATGCAAAAACTCAGCACTGTATTTTTGTGCTTTTTGGGTGACTGCTAGCACAAAATAAGTTTTTTTTTCAATTTGTAATACTAGCGGAACCCAAGAAGCACAAAAAGCCTAATGCTAGCAATGCTTTTGCTAGTGATAAAATTTACCACGTCACTTGTAATCTAGCCCATAGATTATGAGATCTGTTAAAATCTTGTTATTGAAGATGATAGGGAAAACTGGAAAAAATTACCCACTCAATTTCCACAGCTAAAATTACATGAAAAGGAGACAAAATAAATTATGAAATAATGAAAATATATTACAAAGTTGTTTCATTACCCATAACTTAACATTTTATATAAAAACCTCAAGCTGTTTAATGTCTCTTGCATTAAAAAAAATATAATGATTGGCCACTAATGATCAAAGTAAATATGATTATTAGAAAGCTTATTTATAATTACACTTAAGTGCCTGGATATTGTCAAATATAAAAGTATGGTATTGGAACAGCCAATAGAATGCAAGCTCAATCCTATTGGGTGATTGAATCAGCCAATAGGATTTTTCCTACCTTAATTCTGATTGGCTGATTGGTGCAATGTTAAATGCGGAGAGCGTATTGCTCTCCGCATTTAGCGAGGTCGATTGTCGGATCAGGTCCGCAAGCCCTTTGATAAATTGGGGCCATAGTGTTTAATATCCCTTTAAGGAAATCATTACCTGAGCTTCCATGCCATGTTTTCCCACAGGAATTCTGATATATTGGAATTAGTTAATTTGATACGGCTTTTGCTGTAACAGTAAGCATCTAACAGCATTTAAGACATAACTTTACTTCCTTGTCTGAATAAGAAATACAGAAAACCATGTATTAATTCCCTGTATGGTGTAATGTTCCTCTCATCAGTGGAATAAGATTGGATCTAAAGGCAAGGAAATATTTCCTGACTCCAAGTGCTTGAACTATAGGCTGATAAATAGTATGGGCTGGAATAAATTTCAGCATTGATCTGAAAGATAATCCTCTTCACAACAACCAGGTCCTGGGGTTTTTTACTGTCAGATGTTTAAATGAATGTCAGTTTCTTAAAAAAAAAAAAAAAAAAAAACAGAAAGAAAATAGTGAAATTAAAAAAAAAGAAGTAATTACGCCAAAGGGAAAAAGGAACATAGTTTTTTCTTTTGTTGTTGTTGTTGTTATTGTTAATACACTGCAGAAACATCCAGGAAAAAAAAGATATGCTGTATACAATGCATATTTATTTACTTAATTACTAGAAACCATACCTTGAAATTGAAGAATGAATCATTTTTATTGTTATACGCAGAAAATTAAACATGTACAGTCTGCTATAATTTAACTTGCTGTGCAAGAAATCTATAGAACATTTTCAATCAATATTTTGTACTTCATGCTAGCATGATCATGTAGGGCAAGTGGGGAAAAAGACAGCTGTAGATATAACTACTTGTTCAACTTGGAAAGCTTTTATCCTGCAAATGCTGCGTAACAAATTGGGAATACTTAAGGCAGCTGAGAGAAATAGTCCGTGCCAGAGCATTTATTGTATTCAGAACAAGGCTGCATGAAATATACTGATAAACAAAGAAAGGACCAGTGATAATATTTGCCCACACACACATTTATATTGAGACTGCAATATTAAATTAGTGTCATAGCAGACAGCTACAGAACATTTTATTCCTTGTTCAGATTTATAAATGTTTATAAATTACTTTTGTCTTAATGATTATTTTGAGTTTACGCAAGATTGTGACAAATGCATCTACTCCTACCCATCAGATTTTCTGTGAGGAAATGTCATTTACATTTTGTGGTGATTATTTTTTTGTTAACTTAGTTTAAAAGAAGTATTTTATGGATTAGTAAAAACATTCAAATTAAAAAGACAGTAAAGTCAAACTTAAGGTTTATTGGTTCAGATAGTGCATGCAATTTTAAATAACTTTCCAACTGACTTGTATTATCTAATTTGCTTTGTTCTCTTTGTTGAAAAGCATACCTAGGTAGGCTCAGTAAAATATTACTAAAACTATTGCAGTGCACATACAATCCCTGGAAAATCCAATGGTAACCACGTTTTATAATGGTCTTTCATTTGAGCTAGGAAATTGAAAAGTCCTATAAGACATGTCAGGCAAGAAAAGATAGACACCCAGAGCTGTGAAAATGAGTCCAATAGGATCCTAAATTGGCACTATGTGGAGGGCAATTTCAGAAATAGATAATCTATCTAGATAGCACAGCCAATAAAAAAAAAGGGAATTTCACCTCTGGGGTACTTGCATGGCCAATTCCTGGACTGCTTGTTTACAACTCCGCCTGCCCATGACAAACTTGATCACTTTCTCCATTATAATTGCTGCTTCAAAGGCCTCAGTCATGCCAAAGCATACATGTTTTTTTCCAGCACGGTCAACCTACACTTTTCACCTCCAGCGTTCAAATCCGTGCCCCCAGTTTTAAGCCAGATCGGGTTCCAGTCACATGTCCACTAGCCTACACAAACACAACCGTATGAAAATTACCTCAGGAGCAAACTTCAAAGCTAAAGTAGCATATACCAAAGGACATGTGAAGAAATGTTTGGAGGTCTTCCCTTGGTGAGCCTCTAAACATTTCTTCATGTACTTTGGCATGTAAGGCATGTCACACATGTGTTCTCCTGGATTGGAATAGATCATACAATTCATTTAAAAAAGTAATATTATGAAATATTGATAAAACAAAAGCTGTGCAAATAGTGTTGCTGTTTCATGAAATCAATAGCTAGTAATACTTCTCTAGTGTAACCAGCTCCTGAATTTACTCTGAACAGGGGTGTATTTTGGTTTAGCTCAATAAGGCCTGTGCCTAGTGTACCTAGTGTAGCAGGATATTGGGGGGGGGGAGTAATTAACTGTACAGTACATTTGTGAGAAATATTGTGTATATATAAGGCAAATATGAGGTTAAATGGCTTGAGCTGGGGAGTTTTGGGGCAGCAGATTTCTTAGTGCCTGGAGCTCCATAAATAGGTCCCTGACTCTAAGGTGCCTTTTCTAAACAGAATACAAAGCACAAACGGCCCCATTTACGAAAAAGCAAGCGGACAAGCTTCTCAACTCGAGAAGTTTCTGCTCGCCTTCACTACATACGGGCAGCGAATGAACAGGATCTGCTGCCCGTACGTGTAAGACCTCCTCTTCTCTCATGTGACCAATCACGTGAGAGAAGGGATTGTCAATCACAGAGAGCAACTGATTTTCCCTCGCCACTTCAGAGGTGACGTAGAGTGTCATCGGTCTGTGGATATATTCTTAAAAAGGGGGCGGACCCATGAAGTGTCGGCGAGTGACGATGTGTCTCCCATAGGAAATAATAGGGATTGCAGCTCTTGCAAAACTCCCCCGAAATTGTAACATCGGCCACAGTTATGCGTATCCTAAAACTAACGTATCCTAAAAAAAATGCCCACCCCATTTTAAAAAACCCTATAGTAACACTAAAACCTACACTAAAAATTGCCACTAGAAGGGCATTTTGTGGGGCAAAAAAATAAATCCTATCCTAAAAAAGATTGCCCTGGAAAAAGCATTTGGTTGTGCATTGCCCTTAGAAGGGCATTTGGTAGGACCTTGCCCTGAAGTCTAATAGCTCATTGCCAAAAAAAAAATATTATAAAAAAATCCTAATCTAAAAAAATCCCTATTCTAAAAAAATCCAATCCTAAAAAAAAACTTAATTAAAAAAAATATTATAAAAAAAAGATTCTCCTTAAATTGCCCTTTAAAGGCACACTGTAGCTAAAAAAAAATATTTTGTGATTCAGATAGAGCATGCAATTTTAAGCAACTTTCTAATTTACTCCTATTATCAAATTGTCTTAATTTTCTTGGTATGTTTATTTGAAAAGCAAGAATGTAATTTTAGATGCCGGCCCATTTTAGGTGAACAACCTGGGTTGTCCTTGCTGATTGGACAGCACCTTTAAACAAGTGCTGTCCATGGAACCCACAGTTTGCTGGCTCCTTAGCTAAGATGCCTTCTTTTCAAATAAAGATTGAAAGAGAATGAAGAAAAATTGATAATAGAAGTAAATTAGAAAGTTGCTTACAATTACATGCTCTATCTGAATCATGAAAGAAAAAAATTGGGTTCAGTGTTCCTTTAAGTGAACATAGCTCTTTTAATCATAAAAAGTCCTATTCTAATAAAAATCCTAAATTAAAAAAAATCCCTATCCTAAAAAAATGCCCTGATAATAGAAATAAAAAATGCACTTTTGTTCATTTCAAAATCTACTTTGATGTTAGTTTTATAAATTAGTTATATTTTGTGGTAAATATTTTCCATAAAATGCCTGAATTAAATTTTTTAGCGTGTGAAATATTCTTCACACTTTGGGTATCCTTAATTAGAAAAACGTAATTTTCCTTTTTAAGTATCATAGAGAATATGTCATCACTGTTTGATATTAATAAAATAATATTTAAAAAATACATTTGATTTCAATATATTTCCCTTAAATTTCCTATCTATTCAAGAACTTCATCTGTGAAAATAGAATACTGTTTTTAAGTATCAGTTGATTTTTGTTTCCTGGGAATTTTTCTCACTACAAAACAAATATTTAATATGTAAAAATATCATATCAAAAATAATTATCAATTCACAAATAATATATATTTTGAATTCTTAAAGGGACAGTCTAGTCCAAAAAAAACTTTCATGATTCAGATAGGGCATGTAATTTTAAACAATTTTCCAATTTACTTTTATCAACAATTTTTCTTTGTTCTCTTGGTATTCTTAGTTGAAAGCTTAACCTAGGAGGTTCATATGCTAATTTCTTAGACCTTGAAGGCCTCCTCTTAAGAATGCATTTTAACAGGTTTTTCACCACTAGAGGGTGTTAGTTTATGTTTTTCATATAGATAACACTGTGCTCGTGCACGTGAAGTTACCTGGGAGCCATCACTGATTGGCTAAACTGCAAGTCTGTCAAAAGAACAAATAAAGGGGCAGTCTGCAGAGGCTTAGATACAAGATAATCACAGAGGTAAAAATATATAAATATAACTGTGTTGCTTATGCAAAACTAGGGAATGGGTAAACAAGGGATTATCTATCTTCTAAAACAATAACAATTCTGGTGTAGACTGTCCCTTTAAAGGGCTTTAACATATTTAGGCAAATCTAAAATTACTTGAAGATTTTCCCTTGTAAAAAATGGAACTTATTTTTTTTTTCAAAGCTAGTGGCTCTAATATCAGAAATTTGGGAACTTTAGATAGTAACAGTGAAAAGTCTTTAAAAGCTTACAGTTTTAATTGAAAATGTCTTATGGATTTAGAATGATACATTATGCATGTATGGGCTTATTGCCCAGGTTTCTTTGCATACTCAGGATTTCATTACTTTGATTTTCATTGGAACAAAAAATAATATTTCCAGTAAGTAATCAATCTTAGTGCTCTAAAAATATCAGTATTATGAAGAGAGTTCAGAATGAAAAAAAATTATCATTTCCCCATATTATCTGCCATTTTCATCTGGAATAGTTTAATTTCTTATGGAAAAGGAAAATATCAGTCTATGGGCTCCATGTACTAAAAGGTGTGCGGACAACGTTCTCAACTTGACAACTTGTCCACAGTCCACACGCCTTCAAGGCATACGGACAGCGGATCCTGTAAGTCTACTGCCCGTGTGTATCATGTTGATTGACAGGAAGGGCCTGTAAATCAACATGAGCTAAAGTGTTCAGGATGATTTATCTCTGTAAATTCAGAAGTGTCTGAGACTTTAAGACTGCTTTTTACACTGTGAGTATCAGGCTCGCATGTGCGAACCTACCCTACAAACGCTTATGCTGCTTAGTACATGGAGCCATATTTGCCTTCCATTAGGTCTCTCAAACACTACATCATGTATAACATTTCTTTTTTAACCAGCCTTAACTCATTGAATATTTTCTGAAGATATTTTATAAATGTATATTAAATATCTAATCTATAAAATTATTGGTTTTGTATTGGTCACCAAGGCCTTCATAACAGTCTATTGTCTGTTTTTTGTCTGTCAAGCTGCAGATTTTGATCAATTTTGAGGGTTTTCTGGGGGTTTTTGGACCCAAAAATGTATTATTGGCTTGCCCGAAACAAAACCAATTTTACATTATATCTTGAACAGCAAATAAGAACTGCATAAAACATGAACATATGCAAAACATAACCACAACATCTATAAATGTTTGTTTTTATTTCATACTTCCATTTTCATGATTGCAATTTACATTGTTTGTCTTTTTGACATGCTTTTTTTTATTAGCAATAGTTTTTTTGTGTTCAGGATTTAACCGTTTACAGTTTCTTCTTGTTTTTTGGCAATAAAGATCTTTTGCAGGGGGTTGGAAAAAAAATCAGATTTAATAATCATGATTTACGGTATCTAGAATATTGTGTCTTTATCTTCTTACAGTAATATAAGTATTACAAGGTTCATAAAATATATGCTATGTATATATTTATGTATTTATATGTGTATATATGTATTTACAGACATACTGTATATATACACATAAATACATATGTACAAACATTGCAGTCAAGTAGATGAAAACATGAAAAAGCATATTTACGCAATATTCATACTCAATAAAGTGTTATACTGTGCATTTACTGTAAATATTTCACATTCCAATGTTCTGCACATAGCAGAATATTTTCAAAGTATTTATAAATAGATATTCATATATATATACACCTATACCTATATATAATCATCTCTCTTTCCTTTCTCTCTTTCTCTCTCTCTCTCTCTCTCTCTCTCTCTCTCTCTCTCTCTCTCTATATATATATATATATATATATATATATAGGTATAGATATATATTTTAGCAAAATTTAATCAGATATATGTAGAAATATGTATTTATGAATAAATTGAACATATTCTTAAATGTGAAGAACATTTGAATGTGAACTATTAATATTTTCATGCCAGGTTAGCGCACTTGAGAATATGTGATCAGGGTTTGTGCACAAGTAGGGTAATTTTCTTCTACTTTTTTGCCCCATTGACTTATATGGGGGCATACATTACCACAATATTCAAAGTTTGGCTTTTTGTGCGCATCTGGTATGCGCTCAAGTGAAAACATTTTACTTTCAACTTGTAATACGAGCAGGAGCATTAAATACTATTCCACTTGTAATCCTGACCTTAATGTTCCACTTGTAAGACTGAGCACATGATAACTCACCCTCGTTTAGTGATTGTGCTCTACTTGTGATCTAACCCTTTGTATTTTTCTATATTGTATGCGATTACTTTGCTTGGTATTTTTTTTATTTTTATCTCAAATAGAATATTAAAACACAACACAAAAAGAGGGCTCTCTCACTTATGTGTTGAGTGTAATATGACAAAAACTGGTGGTTTAGGAACTGAACATGTATTTAGATAATGGTTCACTGATAAGAGTAGCGGCTGGGCAGGTGCAGGAACAGTCAGTCACTTGTTATACAAGTAAGTTACTATCTACCAAAGTAGCAACGCTTACCATCTTAATGCAGGAACCAGGCACACACCTGTGGGTTGAATGCAGGAGGATCAGGACTCGGTTTCCCGTGTTTGGGGTTCTCCAAAACTCTGAATGCCTGTTATGCAAATCTTTAATACTGCTTCTCCTTTCTGAGTTTTAAAGCTGTACACTGCTGCGAGTGACCAGCTAGTGCCTCTGTGGTAGCCCAAAAAACTGGGAATCTGCAGAGATACTTTCTCCTCATCCGATAGGAACACTGCGCTCTGACACCCTAGGGTATGAGTATCAGCGGGCCAATCCTCTCTGCCACTTGTAGATGTGTAGAACTTCGGGCACTCCTGATAGGTCCTGCTTCCGCTCAGCTCCAAATGACCTTAGGGGCTTTAGTGAAATTCTCCCACCGGCTGTGCTACACTAGGATAGGTTAGTGTAAACAGAGCTCAAAAGTTAAAGAGTACCAGCCGGGAGTAAAACATGTGAATTTTAATGGTATTAGTTCAAATACAAATAAAACCTGGAAACTCAGGCTGTAACAATGGAGGTCAGCAAGATAAGTGCATCTGACGCGTTTCGGCAGTTGCCATATTCAAAGCTGTTAGATGAATGTAAAAGTAAGCAAACATTTAAAACAAAAAACCTCCTCCTATTGGACAATCCAATAATTGCTTACTTGACACCATATGAGCTTGTATATGTAATGCATATGGCGGCAGTACAACGTACACACACAGAAAATTGTTCTCCTTGTAATGGATTGCAGAAATCAATGATACATACTATAAAGACAATGACAAGAATGGAAACACAGAGAGGTACAAAAAAATGTCAGTATCCTAACAAACTAAATTGTGATAAGGGACCACAGATTACCTAAGAGTTCCATACAACACTGACAGGTATCAGGTATACATAAATATTAAAGCACCCTAATAAAGTTATGTGACATGTGTGCACAGTTAAGGTGCTGGAAATATAATTAAAATAATGTTCCCCCATAACAGCACATACGAATGAGGACAATATTGCTACACTCGGATCATAAATTATAAATAATTGAAGGGGCTATAACTTGACTTGTTAATAAGGACTACTTAGGGTGGCAGTCACAGAGTGTAAGTAGTTCAAGTAAGTTCTATTTAAATGTGAATTTATAATATTTTCAAGGTGCCCAGAAGTAGAGGCTATCAGTAAGTAAAGTCACCTCTTGGGGTCCATGTCCCCTTATTACTTTGGGACAGTTATCCAAAAACATACAAGCTGAAACCTAAAAAATGAGCTCTATGGTAAAGCATGGAAATAAGCTCAACTTAATATTCACTTTTGTGACATAAAAGAGGTGATCCACCAGTGCTATAAATATAATTAACTTAGGATTCACTGCTGAACAGGATAACCAATCTAAGTATCAATATGCTATGCTTGTTTAGGTTAGTCAAGGGCCATGAAAATACTGAGATTACAATAAGTACTAAGTCCCTCAAGTACAGGTAGAGTCAGAGATTCAAGTACAGTAGGCAAAACTAGCGGGAGAGAGAAGGAGACCATTGGGGAAGGAGCTTCTATTCCCAAAAATGTATCAGGTCATAATCAGAATTTAGACCTTTGGGATATCTGGTTTGAAGCTTAAAGATCCAAAAGACCTCTCTTTTCCCCAATAGTCTCTCTCAATCTCCCCCCTATTGGGTGTTAAGTCTTTTTCAATGCAAGTCCACCTAAATGTAGCAGCACTTTTAGCGTGAAACTGTGCAAAATGCTGGACTAGGGGAGTACTGGCCGTACCAGATTTAATACTGGACAAATGTTCCCTGACCCTTGATCTCACTTCTCGAGTCCCACATACCACTTATCACAAATTACACAAGTGATTAGATAAACAACAAAAGTGGACCTACAATTTAGACAGGAACATTTTTGGAAGGTATGACCTGTAACCGAGGATTTGAATAATTCCCCTGTCTCTACTCTTTCACAGGCCGCACAAGTACTGTTGTGGCACTTGAACATGCCAAACGTGGTCAACCAGGAGGACCTATTTCTCACTTGTTTGGGTAGTTTGGTTGGGGCCAGTATGTTACCCAATGATTTGCCTCTTTTATAGGCAAATTTGCAATTTTTCCATGTTAAATTGGCTAAACCATCATCTGCTTTCAATGGCGGGAAGTGTATTTTGATAATATCACAAATACTGTGGTATTGTTCGGAGTAATCCGTAATGAATAAGACATGATCCTCTATTGAGTTCATAGCCTCACTTTTGGGTATCTTTTTGCCCAGCAGATCTGCTCTTTTGTAATTTTTCACTGATTTTTTGGCCTCATTGATGACACGGTCATTGTACCCCCTCTCTTTGAGGCGGGTCACAAAGTCACTTGACTGCTTTTGGTAGCTATACTCATCCAAAAAATTTAATTTGAGGTGTATAAGCTGGCCCTCCGCTATACCCTTAAATACACTCTTCGGGTGACCACTGGTGGCGTGCAAAAGGGTATTACCCAATACAGTTTTTTCTGTAAACATTGGTGGAGACCAGGTTGCCATCAAAGTCTATCAAGGTTATGTCCAAATAGTGGATGCTATGTGGATCCCACTCATGGGTAAATCTGATTCCTACGCCATTCACATTGAGATTTTAGACAAAAGAGTCAAGATCTTCCTGGTTACCTTTCTAAATGAACAGGAGATCATCAATAAATCTCCTATATAGAACAACATTTGAGTCAAAGGGGTTTCAATCTCCATAAATGTGGAACTGCTCCCACCACCCCATAAAGAGGTTGGTGTAGGAGAGGGCAAATTTTGCCCCCATAGCAGTACCACAAATCTGGAGATAGAATACCCCTAAAACTCAAAGTAGTTGTGTCTTAAAAGAAAGTCTGTGACTCTCCAGACATAATCACACAGTTCTGCATTGTCCCTATGGTATTTCTCCATATAGTACGCTATTGCTAAAATTAATTTTTCATGGGGAATGTATGAGTAGAGCACCTTAACATCAGCTGTTAACCATTTATACTCTTTGTCCCAAACTATCTGGGAAACCAAATTCAAAACATGTGTTGTGTCACGTATATAGCTCCATAGTTTAGTGACCATGGGCTGTAGAATCTGATCTAGCTATTCAGACAGATGTTCGAGTAAAGACCCTATGCCGCTCACTATGGGTCTACCAACAACATTTTCCAAAGATTTGTGCACTTTGGGTAAGTGGTTAAAGATTGGTGTAACAGGGTTAGACACTAAGAGGTACTCACTGGTATCTTTGTCGATTAGGCCCTTGTACAGACCATTGTCAACTAGATCTCTTAACTTGAGTTTGAATAATAACGTGGTATCCGAACTCAGGATCCTGTAGTCATGTTGATTGGTTAACTGTCTAAGGGCCTCATCTACAAATTTTTCCTTTTCCATGACCACCACTGACTCACCTTTGTCAGCGGCCCTAATGACAAGGTCAGGATTGGAATTCAACTTTTCCAATGCCTCCCTTTCGGCCTTAGACAGGATGTATTTAAGTTTTTTCTGTTTGTAAGCAAGTTTTGTTAGATCTGTCTTAACTCTTTTCTGGAATTTCTCTATGATATTACCTCTACTTTGTAAAGGATAACAAGTTGATGGGCATTTAAGTTTAGGAATAAAGTCAAAACTGGGAACACTTTCTTTCCAGGAGCCACTGACTAATGACTCCAAAACTGACAATCCGCAAAGGTCTTCAAAATTTAAATTGCTTATGTCAGGTAAATTATGATCACTAAGTGAAGCAGTGATGTCAGTACTGTCAATTTCAGCTGTGGCCAATTTAGTGGAAAAATGTTTCTTGAGTGTAATTTTTCTTATGAACCTATTCACATCTAATAAGGTATTGAAAAGGTTAAAAGAATTAGTGGGTACGAATCCTAAACCTAAACTTAGGACTTTGTATTCCATGTCATTAAGTGTGTGGGAGGATAAATTAATTACACAATTTATTGATATCTTGTTTGCCTCTGGTTGGTTCTCAATTGATAACCCCCCTTGTATGCACCTTTTTTTTATCTTGCCCCCCCGTCTGGCTTTGGGGGGAAGGGAAACAACCTGATTCAGTTCTATTTGTTCCGTGATATTAGGAGTTTTGGTGGGATGTTGTGTGATAGTTTCCTGTGGGGCATATCTTGAACTAAAGGAGGGCTTCTTGAGTATAGAGGGGGGGTTATATGTTCCTTAGGTATAACTGTCTGTTGAACTTGTTGTGTATAAGACCCACTCTGGCCTGACTGTGGTGTTAAATATGGTAAATTGCTCCATGCTTCCTCTTCGCCTGAGCTATCACCTAGTGAATCCGTCTCACTATCGGTAAAGGGGATTCTTCTGTTTTGTCTGCCCCTTCCTCTGCCTCTATGCCTCCCTCAGATCCAAAGTATTGGTTGAATTCTTTTCTCTTTTGAAATTTCTCTTTTCTGTTCCACACATATACGGTGTTGTTCGTGTAATCTAATTGGTCCCGTATATATTTGTTATGTTTACGTTCTAACAAAATATTTTTAGCTTCTGAAACAGCATCTTTTAGCAACATATTACATTTTGGGTAATCAGAGTTATTATTATTTTGTTCAATTCATTTTGTACCAGGACAATTTTACCAGACATCTCTTGTAAATTCATCAGTTTAAACGAACACTCAGATAAAGTATTGTTCCACAGATTTATAATATTTTTGTTTTCGGTGGGAAAAGTGGGATACTTATCTAACCTCAGTCCTCTGGCTATAATCTTAAGCTTTAAATAGCTCTCAAGTGTCCAAACGTCCCATTTTAATTTATTTTCTTTCAGAATGAGGTATTCCATTTTGTCAAATAAAGCTGAAAGAGAATATATGGAGTGATCCAGTGTAAAAACTGTGTTTGCATCTTGACTAATAATGTCCCTTTCTTGTGCATTTCTTAATGAAAAAAGTTCAGTGTGAGTCTGGGTGCTGTGCTGCAGCAGCCCGTGCTTCCATAACTTTTACTAGCCTCTGGCTTTCAAGCCCCAATAACAACAGCAAACACTGAAAGAAGGCTTGACCAATCACCTATCTTAAAAAAATAACACAACAAGAGGGCTCTCTCACTTATGTGTTGAATCTAATATGACAAAAACCAGTGGTTTAGGAACTGAACATGTATTCAGATAATGGTTCACTGATAAGAGTAGTGGCTGGGCAGGTGCAGGAGCAGTCACTCGTAATACAAGTTAGTTACTATATACCAAAGTAGCAACGCGTACCATCTTAATGCAGGAACCAGGCACACACCTGTGGGTTGAATGCAGAGGGATCAGGACTCACTCGGTCTCCCATGTTTGGGGTTCTCCAAAGCTCTGAATGCCTGTTATGCAAATCTTTAATACTGCTCCTCCTTCCTGAGCTAAAGATGTGCGCTGCTGCGAGCGACCTGCTAGTGCCTCTGTGGTAGCCCGCAAAACTGGGAATCTGCAGAGATACTTTCGCCTCATCCAATTGGAACACTCCGTTCTGACACCCTGGGGTGTGTGTATCAGCGGGCCAATCCTCTCTGCCACTTGTAGATGTTTAGAACCTTGGGCACTCCTGATAGGTCCTGCTTCCGCTCAGCTCCAAAGGACCTTAGGGGCTTTAGTGAAATTCTCCCACCGGCTGTGCTACACTAGGATAGGTCAGTGTAAACAGAGCTCAAAAGTTAAGGAGCACCAGCCGGGAGTAAAACATGTGACTTTTAATGGTATTAGTTCAAATATAAATAAAACCTGGAAACTCAGGCTGTAACAATGGAGATCAGCAAGATAAGTTCAGCTGACGTGTTTCTGCAGTTGCCGTATTCAAAGCTGTTAGACAAATGTAAAAGTAAGAAAACATTTAAAACAAAAAGCCTCCTCCTATTGGACAATCCAATAATTGCTTAATTGACACCATATGAACTTGCATATGTAATGCATATGGTGGCAGTACAATAGAAATAGAATATTATACATTACATTTTTCTATCTTGTTGCTGGTTAGTAAAAAAAAATGTATTTTGATTTTTTTTTCTTTATTTGTTTTTTTTTTTAACAACATCCTTGTCATAGAATGGTTAAATGTATTAAATTTAAAGCTAGTGTTCTATTTTCTAAGAGATAACGTTTCTTTCTCTAAATAAATTGATGAATCATTTTGATCTTCCTTGGGTTGCAATTACTGCAAATATGTTGGATGGGAAAAATTGCTTCTCCTATAACTGTCACCTTTAATTTTAACAGACATAAATTGTAGCAGAGTGTGTCATATTTAATTTTTTTAGCTAGATTATTTTGACCCTAGCATTTAAATGCTCCAGTATTTATGACACACTGAGGAGCATTTAAAAAACAGGTCCTATTGACATGCAGAAGAAGAATTTCTTATTGTGTAATAGTACTCTGTTTCATAATATATTATATCTAAATTAGTCTAAAAGTAATAGTTATGGTTATGTGATGTTGTTAATCTACACCTGATTTTAATATTGGGTAACAAAAATAGATATTGCATGACCCACATTTATATTATAACAATTTACTGGTCTATACTGTATAATTATTTTTATTCCAAAATAGATTTTTCATACTGTAGAAAATATTTTGTCAGTGAGATAACGAATTCCTCTTTTACAGCCACTTATTTTTATTTTAACATACATTTGCCTAGATTTTTTGGACAATATCTATTTTAATGCTTAAAGGACCATTCAATGCAGTAGAATTACATAATTAACAAGTACATAATAAAAATACAATGTAATAGCATTTCAAATAAGCTGTAAACATTTTTTTATGACAGATTTATTGTTTCTCCCATTTTCCAGCCCCTTGTATTATGTGACAGACATCAGCCAATCATACTGAACCAAATAGAGAGGGAGAGACCTCACTAAAGACTGCACATATAGCACTCTGAGCCTGGACTCATAGTGGAGAAATTGGGAATGTTAAAATATAACCTTTATTTTATACATTAAAATTGAACACTCAATTAAAAACAACCTAAGAGTTGTGGGCCTATTCCTTAATCCTCAGTAAGCCTTTGATATATCTAAAGTACTTTGAAGGATAATGTGTAGGCGGGAAGTTATATGTGAGACCACTCTTCAATAAATTTCAAGGTAATAAAGGGTTAATATTCTTGCATCAGATACACACATATATAGGTATCTTAGTAGGCTGATGCCCTATCCTTAGATATTGGAGTTGGGTTCAATGCTAGTGGCACTCAGTGAACTCAGAAATAAAAATAGAAATTGTTTGAATATTTCACTTTATTAATATAATCAACTTCAAATTGTGTTATACTTGAGTATAGGATGATGTGATTTTCCGAATATTCAGATTACACGTAACAGTTTGTGAATCTGTTTATGCTGATTATATCGTTGAAATTCAAATGAATGATATAAATCTGCTTAGGTCAAGTAGTTTCCACTATACATTTAATTGTTATCAAAATATTTTCCAAAACCTCACTCTATAATATAGTCCAGGTGATCTATTTGGCACATAAATGTTATCAAAGTAATATGATGGTAACTTGTTTCTATTTGATAGCTTTTCTATATCTAGGATAACACAGATCCTGTAACTAGAATGAATATAGTAACATTATTGTTTGATGTCATAAATGTAGCAGTAAGGTTGTTACAATATTGTCTAAGCACCACACTCCAATGGGGAATGCCTGTTGGATGAGGTTATTTAAAAAAATACTCCTTCTATTAAATCCAATGCTTGTGATATGAGTGTGCACATATAAGTAGCTAGGTGTAATAGATTTCTTGCGCTTAATAACTCAGCCGGTATAAATTTGCTATATGTTTATAGCTATTAAGATAACAAGATCTTCTTCACATTGTTACATATATATTAATGTCATATTATTTCCTCATATAGAGGTGACAATAATAATTGTGTTTTGAATTGGACAAATAAGTAGCTAACTTTCCTTGTCAGTATATATCCGCTCTATTATACAGCTGTAGCGATATTACAATCTTCTTACACCACTTACTGCAGTACTATAAATATACTTTATTCACTCTTATAGTGGTTTGGTATCTTATGTAATTCAGTGTTACACTAAAATTACTACATCGTGATCTGTGTGAAATACTCCTATACAGGATACTTATTTTCTAGAGTTAATTATAAAAAGCAGACAAGTAGATTCGCTATAGTAAGTCACATGAGTTTAGTCTTGGCATACATGCACCATTAACTATAGTTATTTGGTTTTGGTTAATACACTTTTGTAATAATAGCCAGAGAGGTTGGATTTTGTAATGTAGCAACAAACGCTAGAGAGATAACCGCTAAAATGGTTCCTCTGGTTGTGAGTACAACTAAGCATAGATAGTTCCCCCTAGTACGGTATCTTAAAGATACCTCCTTGCGGGTAGCCTATTGTAAGTAACCCTTTGCTAAATCACTTTTTATTGTGGTCTAAGTTATAACTAAATAAGAGAGCTAAATGTGACTATTAGTCATTCATTAAAGCTAAATGTTTTAGGTCAAACCTGCCTAAACAGGCCAACAACTCTTGGTAAATTTTTAAAAATGAATAGAGCTCCCATACGCTCTATAACCCCCTGACCGGTTTCGCCCGTATAGGGCTTTTTCAAAGGCCTTTGAAAAAGCCCTATACGGGCGAAACCGGTCAGGGGGTTATAGAGCGTATGGGAGCTCTATTCATTTTTTAAAATTTACCAAGAGTTGTTGGCCTGTTTAGGCAGGTTTGACCTAAAACATTTAGCTTTAATGAATGACTAATAGTCACATTTAGCTCTCTTATTTAGTTATAACTTTTACCACAATAAAAAGTGATTTAGCAAAGGGTTACTTACAATAGGCTACCCGCAAGGAGGTATCTTTAAGATACCGTACTAGGGGGAACTATCTATGCTTAGTTGTACTCACAACCAGAGGAACCATTTTAGCGGTTATCTCTCTAGCGTTTGTTGCTACATTACAAAATCCAACCTCTCTGGCTATTATTACAAAAGTGTATTAACCAAAACCAAATAACTATAGTTAATGGTGCATGTATGCCAAGACTAAACTCATGTGACTTACTATAGCGAATCTACTTGTCTGCTTTTTATAATTAACTCTAGAAAATAAGTATCCTGTATAGGAGTATTTCACACAGATCACGATGTAGTAATTTTAGTGTAACACTGAATTACATGAGATACCAAACCACTATAAGAGTGAATAAAGTATATTTATAGTACTGCAGTAAGTGGTGTAAGAAGATTGTAATATCGCTACAGCTGTATAATAGAGCGGATATATACTGACAAGGAAAGTTAGCTACTTATTTGTCCAATTCAAAACACAATTATTATTGTCACCTCTATATGAGGAAATAATATGACATTAATATATATGTAACAATGTGAAGAAGATCTTGTTATCTTAATAGCTATAAACATATAGCAAATTTATACCGGCTGAGTTATTAAGCGCAAGAAATCTATTACACCTAGCTACTTATATGTGCACACTCATATCACAAGCATTGGATTTAATAGAAGGAGTATTTTTTTAAATAACCTCATCCAACAGGCATTCCCCATTGGAGTGTGGTGCTTAGACAATATTGTAACAACCTTACTGCTACATTTATGACATCAAACAATAATGTTACTATATTCATTCTAGTTACAGGATCTGTGTTATCCTAGATATAGAAAAGCTATCAAATAGAAACAAGTTACCATCATATTACTTTGATAACATTTATGTGCCAAATAGATCACCTGGACTATATTATAGAATGAGGTTTTGGAATTTTTTTTGATAACAATTAAATGTATAGTGGAAACTACTTGACCTAAGCAGATTTATATCATTCATTTGAATTTCAACGATATAATCAGCATAAACAGATTCACAAACTGTTACGTGTAATCTGAATATTCTGAAAATCACATCATCCTATACTCAAGTATAACACAATTTGAAGTTGCATATATTAATAAAGTGAAATATTCAAACAATTTCTATTTTTATTTCTGAGTTCACTGAGTGCCACTAGCATTGAACCCAACTCCAATATCTAAGGATAGGGCATCAGCCTACTAAGATACCTATATATGTGTGTATCTGATACAAGAATATTAACCCTTTATTACCTTGAAATTTATTGAAGAATGGTCTCACATATAACTTCCCGCCTACACATTTTCCGTCAAAGTACTTTAGATATATCAAAGGCTTACTGAGGATTAAGGAATAGGCCCACAACTCTTAGGTTGTTTTTAATTGAGTGTTCAATTTTAATGTATAAAATAAAGGTTATATTTTAACATTCCCAATTTCTCCACTATGAGTCCAGGCTCAGAGTGCTATATGTGCAGTCTTTAGTGAGGTCTCTCCCTCTCTATTTGGTTCAGTGTATTGTACAACTGCACAGCACCATCTTTTCTGCTATCATAAGTATAGAAACATTAACTTAGTGTTTTGTTACTCACTGCAATTATAGAAAAGGCTGCCGGAGTGGTGCTACTGTATATGTGTTGTGGTATCAGCCAATCATAGACTGGTATACGTATACCCTGTGAGCGTGTGCACATGCTCAGTAGGATTTTGTTCCCCATAAAGTGTGAATATAAAAAGACTGCAAAATTTGATAATGGAAGTAAATTGGAAAGTGTCTTATAACTACATGCTCTATCCGAATAATGAAAGTTTATTTTGACTTGAATGTCCCTTTTACTTAAAATCCTCGTTCATTTGCTACTCTATACTGAATAGGGATGGGTGGTAATTCATTGGTAAAATGTTTAGTCCTGTGGACATTAGTTTTGGACAATCGAATGCTGATAAGAAAAAAAATCCATTAAAATTCGGATTCTGTTCATAATTAGGTCGAATATCCAAATTCAAAATTTCAAATATAACATTCAATTTAACAATTCAGAAGTTTCACTGTTCATGTGGTAAGGAGTTATTTGACACATAATAGATACAAATATATTGATTCCAATGTTTCTATTTCGAATATTGCATAAATTGAATTTTACCTTTAAAGATAGTATTAGAAATACTATAACATTAAATGAATGTTAGAATGTTGTACAAACATTCGAAATTCAAAACGAATGAATGAATGTTTTAAAATTGGTTTTATTTTTTTAATGTTGCAAAACATTCACCCATCCCTAATACTGAATTAAAAAGGCCTGCTGTTTGGTAAGGTAATTTGGGATTTATATTTGTTCTTCTATATCAAAAGGTGGAAGTGTTTTATTTTGATTGACAATGTTTAAAGGGACATTCCACCTTAAATAAGAATGCTTATTGGTGCATTTCAATTTTAAATAGAAACATTTTTGTAATATTTATGTATTAGCAAAAATGCTTCTAGTAAAATCTGTAGCTGTTTCACAATTGTATTTAAGTATGCTCTGTTCACTAGCATTTTAAACACAGCACTTTCTCAGAGAGCCTAAGGTGATTCTATCGTCTTACAATGACTCAGTTTGTGAATTGCTGACATCATAAAAGTCCCACTGGCGCTCTGAGCAGCTGCAGTATTAAAAATGCTAATGACTGAGAATATCTAGCTATGCCTCACATGCACGTGTAGAGAAAAATGTTAACACTAAAACAGTGATAACGTTTACTAGACACATTTTTGCCAATACATTTATGTTTCTTTTCAAAGATTTAAATAATCTATGTGCAGTTCAATTTTAACCGGAATATCCCTTTAACTATTGGGGATTTAGGTGTTAGGTGGCAGTTTATAAGAAGTTGATCTCATGGGAGGACTTATTTATTTATTTAAAAAAAGAAAATGACACTAGAGAGTGTGTGTTTGGATATTGTAATGTTGAGGAAATAGCTGCGGGGGAATATTGGAGGTTAATCTATTGTTAAGAGAGGAAATGCACTAGGAGAAACCACATTTTATTGGGCTGCTGCTGTGGTTGGGATCATGTTGGGGAATAGTTTAAGAGGCAGTTTTCATAGTATATAGGCCATAGATTTTACCTTCCTTCAACTGTTAATGGGACACAAGTCAACATTTGCAAAAGATAGATGCAATTGAATCAACTTTCCTTTTGACATCAAATATTTAATTTGCTTTGATCTCCTTTGTTCATGAGGATACCTAGGTAGGCCCAGTAGCAGAAATGTACTACTGTGAGCTAGCTGCTTACTGCTGGCTGCACATATTTTTTCTTTTGACACACTCCTGGTTGCGTATTGCTGCTACTTTAAAAGGGGATACCAAATAAATAAAGCAAACTGGATAATATAAGTATATTGGAAAGCTATTTAAAATTGTATATGCTTATACTCAGAATCATGAAAGAATAATTCTACTCTAGGTTTTATGTCCCTTTAAAAAGCGGTACAATTTGACTGTTTGCCATATGTTTTTATACTCAGACTCTCTCGTAATTTAAGAAACAGCAATTGCATAATGAGAAACTAAACGTGGATTAATTTATTACACTAATTTAAAACCCTGATTGTGGTTTTATTTATAGTTGTATTATTTATTTTTATTTATAGTTGTATTATTTATTTTTATTTATAGTTGTATTATTTATTTTTATTTATAGTTGTATTATTTACTTTTATTTATAGTTGCAGCTGAAGTGTAACTTAAGTTCCTTTTGAGAGTAGTCAACCATTAGGCATTTTTGTTAGCAAATATTACACCATACACATGGCACATAGTATTTTGGCAGCATAGAACCTAATACAACACATGTGTGCATGCACATGCACAAGCACACACACAACAGATCTTCAAAAAATTAATTAATATAGCTTGAATGCATGATGAGTGGTTGTACTGCGAGGGTGAGAGGGAGTATTACAGTAGAGAAGTGCTTGGGGATTAGGGATATAGGAATGATGATCAAAGTACTTTTTGAGCTATACTGACAAGTGGTATAGCCAAATCCCTAACATGGTGAACATCCTACTCACGCTAAGTGTGGGCAAACTCTCTTATTGTGCACGGCAGCAAGACATAACTCCCTAAACTGCAAAGTCACCATGAGCTTCAGACCACCATCAAACAAGGACGTCATTACAATCAGCTGTTGCACCATAGGACCTGGCTCTGTTACTCCAGCTTCGGGAAACAGGATAAAGTAGAGCTGAATCTCAGCATAGCAGGACTTGGGTCTTCCACTCCCATTGCTAATTAGCTAATTGGACCAAACTTCTCATTTGTACTAACAATCTTCATGTGCCGGGTCTCCAATCCATCAGCCTCCAATAATGGAGTTCTCTACCATGCTGATGGAAGGTCACATCTGTCAATTGTTGAATCATTTTTGACAGGAACCAAGGCGTTAATCTCTTGAGCAGAGACTTGTAGAATCCTGGCAGACTCCTGCTGACAAGGGATTCATAGTAATTATTTTCTCCATCCTCTGAACATTCTTCAGTAGCAGCAATTTTAATTGACAAATCAGGTAGTTATCTTCTATTTTCAGCAAACACAATTTGAATGCAGTAGAATGGTAAAAGGTATAGTTTAGGCTTTGTAGCTATAAGAGATCTTGAGCATAGCATATTAGTAGAACACTGCTAAGGTTTCTTAAGTAGGTAAAGACCCCAAAACAAAATATCTGGCACGGAGGGCTGACAAAACACAACACAGTCTAAAAACTCTTTATTTTGGTCAGGTTTATTTTAGCTAGATTTTCCTTGTAGTATGTGTGGAAAAATGCAGAAATAGCTGTTTAATTCTGAAGAAATAAAAAAAAATCTGCAGGAGCCAATTCTCAGTGCGACCATCAAGATGACCACTGATGGAATTCCCAAGCCTCAGTCTTTGTACAGTTAAATTTATAAAAGCTGATAGAGCAAAATACATCAAGTAGGGAAAATAAAGCTGGCAAAGAAGATGATGGATTGGAGACAAACACAGTCAAATGTCGGCAAACAACACTACTTTTTGTATGGTATTGTAAATAGGGCTCCCTCAATTGATGGGGAGCATTGCATAGCCTCAGCCAAAGGTTCCATCATTAGTGCAAAAATTAATGGGGATATAGGACATCCTTGATGGATGGCATTAGTAATATTAAAAGTAGAATAACTAAAGTCTAAACCTTGGACCAATGCTAAAGGGGGTGAATAAGTCAGAACCATATGTTAAAATGTTTGAAAAAAAAAAAATATGCAAGACTTCCATCATATATGACCAAACTGGACACAAGGTTAACCCAGCCTACATGCTTCTATAAAAATGTTTAAAATCATATTGGTGTTATCCGGACCTAGACATTCCAATGTAAAGTCAACTTGATCTGGGTTAACCAGCCCAGGAATGATGCCTTTAAAGCAATTAGCTACAATTTTGGCATACAATGTGACCTCAAGGTTCAACAAGGATATTGGCCTAAAATTTGTGCAACCACTGGAGGCTTATTAGGCTTTTGTAATATGATGATAGATGCGTGTAAGAATTCTGCTAGGAACATTCTTGTCTGTCCAGTTAAGGAGAAGACACAAAGTAGTGGAGCTAATTGTGCTGAAAATGTCTTATAGAAGATCTCTGTGTATCCATCTGATCCTGGAGATGAGTGGTTTCAAATTAGAAATAGTGGCACTAATTTCTTCCACAGCAAAAGGAGAGTCTAAAAAAAGCCAGGGAGATGGAGCTGTGAGAGAAATGAGCTAATATAATCAATTGTAGGGGGATTGCCCAGCTGAAGAACTTAGATTGTACAACTGGGGATAATAAATTGCTAATTCTTCCCCAATATCTTTGAGATGTGTAAATATTCTGCTCCTTGCTCGAAGAAATGGAATACAGGCCTGTACAGTCCTCTCCCACAATTTTCTGGCTGATAAATAGTTAACTTTATTACATTTACAGTAGAACAAAGGGCTAAGATTGATGTAGCTTGGGTTTTTATCCCTATGGATAAGAACGGCTACACCTTTTGATTTTTGTATACTTGAGGCTAATTCTATCACAGGATATTAGGGAAATTTCAGTGGGAATGGAACCCCAGCCAACCAGTGGGTTTCTTGGACTAAAGCCACCTTGGCTTGTAAATATTTAAGTGATCGAAAAAGAAGACTACGCTTTTTGGGGGAATTGAGACCCCTTACATTGTGGGAAACACATGTAATTGACATATCGATGGAAAAAAAGGAAAAAAAAAGTGGGAGGGGGAGGAGAGGAACTTTCTCTTCCTCTCTACCCCGGTGGGATAGGAAAAGGTCACTAAAAGTCAGGAGAGCCCAAAAACAATGGCTGCGCCAAAACCTATAGTATAAATGAAATAAGATTAATAGTGGTATTTATGAGAGAAGCCATGTATCTGGTTATAGATTCAATTCCAGAGTACTATGAAAAATGAGGCGAAGAGAATAGTCCAGCACACAACTGAAGCTGGGTGCAAAGCTGCAGCTGGTGACCACACAACCCCGCAATGATATCCAAAGATTCCAAAAAGACAGCAGCACTCCAAAAATGTTATTCTCAATCAGAGGTTTATTGCAGAATCAGCAAACAACAGCAGCAATGTTTCAGACTTACATGTCCTTATTCATTCTATGCAAACATAATTTCCTTTACACCTTTGTTTTTGTAAAAGATATCCTGGTGTATGATATTTCCTCCATGTCTGTTAGTTTACTTTGGTTTGAATATAGATTTGTGTTCACATTTGAGTTTTTGTAAAACATGTACCTAAATATGGTGAATGTAACTGGTTAATTAACTTAGGAGGTGTGTCCTACTGATGGTTTAAAAGGTGTAAAGGAAAGATGTATGCATAGCATGAATAAGGACATGTAAGTCTGAAACGTTACTGCTGTTGTTTGCTGATTATGCAATAAACCTCTGATTGGGAACAATTTGGAGCCAGCTGGACAATAACAAATGGCCGTCACAACAATGAAATTTAAAACAAGATAAATACATTGATATTAATTTGGGAAGGGGGATAGGAGGAGGATCCTTGAAGAGAGAGGGTGAAAAGAAGAAAAATATGTCAAAGTCATAGAGGGATGCAAGAAAAAAAAGAGGGGAAAGCAATATTGCAACATTTTCATCAATGTGACATTTAAACTGCTAAATTAAAAAACTTTTGCCTGATAAATATATTTCAAACTTCACAATAACCAAAGCTCAAAAACCAAAAACTCAATGTAAAACACTGGATGGTTATTTTACAAATTATAGAGGAATAAAAAAAAATGGGAAGGGGGGGGGGGGGGGCGTGAAGGGGAATGTGAAATTAATTTAGAATGCCCTTAATGAAAATCTTAGAATAAGTTTGTAGAGGGTTACATGGAATTCAAATAGTATAACTATATACCAATAAAGTCGTCATAAACATGTCCTAAATTGGAACTCTAAAGTTTGGAGAGAAAAAAAGTGAGAAAAGAAGAAAGGCCTTAACTGCTTCTCAAATAATCCCCCACTCTCTCCCATCTGTCAATAAAGTTAAAGTTGAAATAACGTTAACAGTATAGAAAGAAAGAGCGTAAAAAAACTTTCAAAACAGTACATAACCAGCAATTAAGATAGGCACAATGAGATATATTTAACAATTTGACCATTCTATCTTCTTTGCAATAGTGTAGAGCGAGTAAATGTGTTCTTCAAAAACTTAAAACTGGAGTAGAAACCAGGTAAGTCTAGTCAGAGTCACGTTTCTTCCTTTGGGACAAGGGTTCCAAGCCCTTAGAGGACTTTTGGTTAAAACTTGGTTTGTTAGGCTGTGTTTTATGGTTGCTGAAGTAACAACCATAGTAGATTAGGTGGATTTAAGTTTGTAGTGACTGACAAATCGGTTGTAACTTAGGTGGTTGAATTTTGTTCCATGGGTACTGATAGAGTCCTAAAAGATGCTGTTGGTGAACTTTGACCTGTAGCAGACAAAGAAGCATTTTAACAAGTTGGTGCCTTGCATAATGTTACAATATCCATTTGGTTATCCATAAGGATAAACAGCTTTGTAGGGAAGCCTCATCTCTAGCAAATGTTGTGTTGTCTCAATATTCTGGTGATGTTCCCAAGGGTTTTCCCTTGTTGTAACGCACGTGGGGATAGATCTCAAAATATTCTCAAATGATTTAACTTTTCCAGAAGTTCAGGAAAGCTCTTTGTAGGTGTTCTTTGTAGCTGTGAAAATTTAACCTGACAGTTGGTCATTAGGAAGGCCACACAACATAAGGATCAGTGTGTGTAAGATCACCAGCTACTAACATCTCCAGTATCGCAGAGGTGTTGGAGTTGAATCAACCCAAACTGATTTTTACAGGGTGATTGAAAAGCCCTGCTCTCAATTGGTTTCATGAGAGTAGGGGGTCGGGCTGCACAAGCAAGTGATAATGCAATGATAACTGTAGGTCCCAAACATGGGTGGACAAGATTTCTGGCTTGGAACTTTGCATATCTGCTTTTTACTAAAGGGGGCTGAACAGCAAGATTATATGTAAAAAAAAGATTTCAGAGGAACAGATGTGGCATTCTGTTAGCAGTCTGATAAAACAGATTAAAAAAAAAAATCAGCACCATTATCTTACCGATTTTTCTTAGAAGGAACAAATATAATGATGATATGTAATTAGACCACTTGATGCTACATTTTACAAATATTGATTAAATAAAGTAAATCAACAAACACAGAGCTTGAAAAGAGAATGTATTTTATGTATGTATTCACAATCCATCAGAGATCAATTAAGCAGTCATTGTCGATTTAAAAAAAAAAGTTTGTTAGTTCCGAATGGTGGATCAATAATTTACATGTAAACGTAGTATTTCATTTAATTGGTAATTCAATAATACACAATAGGCCTATTTGTTAAATCCACATTAGAAACCTGGTTCTACTGCAAAATACAGAATAATTCACACAGCATAGTAGCTCATCAACATATTTGACTGTATCCAATATACTTTAAATCATTGGTCTGTTGATGCTTTGAATATCGGGGCCTAAGTGAGAAGAAACACGCAATATGCACATGATGAGGCAGAAAAGTCTGCTTGATTGACAGGAGTACAACTCAGAAAACCAACTACTGTTGACAGGGTTGGGCTTGCACAGTGTAAGCAAACTAGAACAAGAGGGTGGGGTAAATGGATTTATTGACAGCAAATGTTGGGGATTTTTTTTTTAAATACACCTGCTCATCTAACAGGCTTTTATAAGCATAGCAGAGGCTTCTGCCTACAACTAACAGCATATACATGTTCAAAACTGCTGTAATAAACGGTTAAATGAAAGCTTAGCTATATAACAAAATTATATATTTAGATCAAACTGTGAAATGGAAAATCAAATATGCAGATCTTTTCTTGTGTGATCATCCAGGCTAGGAAATGTGCAACAAATTTGCATTTCTCAAATCTAATACTTAATTAGATTCTTTACCATTAAAAACTCTAAAATGATATTGGGATAAATAACCTTATGAAAGCAGGATTTCATGGACTTTATCTTGCTTTTATATAAAAAAAATTGCTATTTTTTCAAAACTGGATAAAAAAAGATAAATAGTAAGGGCCAGATTACAAGTTAGTTTGAGCTCTTCTTCGAGCGTTAAAACCACTAAAAGTATTTTTTTTGCGCTTGGAGACGCGTTCGTATTACAAGTTGAAATTAAAATGTTTGCGCTCTCGCATTTGTAACTTTCTGGTAACAAATAGGGGTCAATTTACTAATGTGCGAGAGGACATGATACAATGTAGCGTATCATGTCCGCTGCACATTAATAAATGCCAACAGCATATGCTGTCTGCATTTATCATTGCACCAGCAGTTCTTGTGAACTGCTGGTGCAATACCGCCCCCTGCAGATTTGCGGCCAATCAGCCGCTAGCAGGGGGTGTCAATCAATCCGATCGTATTCGATCGGGTTGATTTCTGTCCGCCGCCTCAGAGCAAGCGGACAGGTTATGTAGCAGCGGTCTTTAGAAGGTTTGCCGGAAACACGGGGCATCAAGCTCCGTATGGAGCTTGATAAATTGACCCCATAGACCATGAGAAGTCGCAAATGCAAAATCGCATTCCCCACCGACTACACATAGCAACATATTCTACACAACATGTTCTACACATAGCAACATATGTTCTATTTATTCTTAAATAAATATTTAAATATATATCTGCTGGATATTTTTGTACAAATATACATATATATATATATATATATATATATATATATATATATATATATATATATATATATATATATAAATAGGTATAGAGATATAGAGATATTTCTTTCCAATGGCATGGAGAGTCCACAAATATATTCAATAACTAGTGGGAATTCAACTCCTGGACACCAGGTGGAGGCAAAGAACACCCCAGCAAAGCTTCAAGTATCCTCCCACTACCCACAATCCCCAGTCATTCAGCTGAGGAATTATGGAAATAGAAGAAGACACAAAGGGTATAGAGGTGCCTGAGGTTTAGAAAAATGACAAAAAGCTGTCTTAAAAATAAGGGCGGGTCGTGGAATCTCCATGCCAGGAAAGAAAATAATTTATCAGGTAAGTATAAATTATGTTTTCTTTCCAATGTCATGGAGAGTCCAAAAATCCATTCAATTACTAGTGGGAACCAATACCAAATTTGAGCCCACAGAATGGAAGGGAGGGATGCACAAGACAAGCAAACCTAAACTGAATATATATATATAATCAATGTAAATATTTGCATAGGAAATTAGCACATCTAGGCAAGTATCCCCACTTGCTTTTCCCCAGAAATAACTCATATACAATGTTACCAATGCACAAGAGAATTCTGGTTAAGTTATGCAAATTAGATATGCAAATGCTCAGTTTTTTTTGCTTCAAAATAATACTGTTTTAACACAGCTATCCTTTTAACAGTATTATTACAGCAAACCAGAAATCACTCACTAGACAGCCTGTTTCGTTATTTTTGGAACTCATCAGTAGGAGATAGATTTCTGGTTGCTGCATTGATAAATCTTTTTATCTCCCCCCATAATTTTAATGAATTTTGGTTTAACCTTGAAAATAGCTTTATCAAGACTATTCATTCTTTTCTCCCTCTAGTTCAGGAGGGTCAGTTTATGACCACTATAGACCTAAAGGATGCGTATCTTCATGTGCCTTTCTACAGGGAACATTTTAAGTTCCTGAGGTTCGCTTTTTTGGATCAATATTTCCAATTTGTAGCCCTGCCTTTTGGCCTTTCCACTTGCTCCTTGAATCTTTACGAAGGTTCTAGGGGTTCTTTTGGCTGTGGCCAGATCTCTAGGGATTGTGGTGGCTCCTAACCTGGATGATATCTTGGTCCAGGCAAGATCCCATACAGATTCTCTGTTAGCTATTCCCTGCTCTCACGAGTGGAAGGTGAATCTAGGGAAAAGTTCCTTGGTCCCAAGTACCAGGGTATGTTTCCTGTGGACAATCATAGTATCTATGAATAATTTTTTGATGGAGGTCAGAAAATCCAAGCTTCTGGAGGCCTGTCTTTTTCTTCAATCCTCTGTTTATCCATTGGTGGCTGTATGCATGGAAGTAATTAGTCTCATGGTGGCATCCATGGATATTATTCTATTTGCTCGCTTTCATCTGAGACATCTACAGTTATTTATGCTTAATCAAGGGAACAGAGACCACTAGGATCTCTCTCAGAGTATAGTTTTAGATTCTCAGACAATGATGTCTCTGTCTTGGTGGATCTCCCAGGACCATTTGTCTCAGGGCACTTATTTTCTGAGACCATCTTGGAAGATTGTGATCACGGATGCCAGCCTGTTAGGCTGGGGAGCAGTTTGGGTGTCCCTAAGAGTTCAGGGACTTTGAACTCAGGAGGAGTCTGCCCTCCCTATAAATATCCTAGAATTGAGAACAATTCTCAATGCTCTATCAGCTTGGCCTCAACTGAGTTTAGTCAGGTTTATCAGATTTCAATCGGACATCACTTTGTGGTGTATATCAACCACCAAGGAGGAACTCAGAGTTTGTTAGCTATGAAGGAGGTGACTCACATTCTTCATTGGGCAGACTCTCACAATTGTCATCTCTCTGCCATTCATATCCCAGGAGTGGACAACTGGAAGCGGATTATCTGAGCAGGCAGATGTTTCATCCAGTGGAATGGGCTCTCCATACGGAAGTTTTTTCAATGTTAACCCTCAAGTTGGAAGTTCTGGAGCTGGATCTGATGGCATCTCATCTAAATGCCAAGCTTCCAAGATATGGAGCAAGATTAAGAGATCCTTAAGCAGTTCTGGTATATGCCCTGGCAGTGCCATAGGATTTTGGTCAAATTTATCTTTTTTCCTCCGGTTGTCCTCCTTCTTCGGGTAATAGCTTGTATCCAACAGGAGCAAGCCTCAGTGATTCTAATAGCTCTAGCATGGCCTCGCAGAACTTGGTTTGCGGACCTAGTGAGGATGTCTTCATTTCCTCTGTGGTAATTTCTCTGAGGAAGGATCTTCTACTTCAGGGTCCCTTCCTCCATCTAAACTTAGTTTCTCTGAAGCTGACTGCTTGGAGATTGAATGCTTCGTCTTGTCCAGACAAGGTTTTTCTGTGAAAGTTTTTGAGACTATGATTCAGGCTTGTAAGCCTGTTACTCGCAAGATTTAATATAAGGTATGGCGTAAATACCTTCATTGGTGTGGCTCTAGGGTTTATTCTTGGAGTCAGGTGAGAATTCCCCCATATTTTGTCCTTTCTTCATGAGGGCCTGGAGAATGGTTTATCAGTCAGTACCCTAAAGGGTCAGATTCCGGCTTTGTCGATTCTTCTGCAGAAGTGTCTGGCAATTTTATTAGATGTTCAATTTTTTGTCCAGGCTTTGGTTAGAATCAGGCCTGTGTTTAGGTCTATTGCTCTTACTTGGAGTCTTAATCTGGTTTTTAAAGATCTGCAGCAGGCTCCATTTGAGCCTATGCATTATGTTGATATCAAGTTATTGTCCTGGATGGTTTTGTTTCTGCTGGCAATTTCCTCTGCCCGTAGAGTTTCGGAGCTTTCGGCTAAAATTAGGATTTCTAACTAAGGTGGTCTCAGAATGCAATATTAACCTATAAATTGTTGTTCCTTCATTGTTTCCTAATCCTTTCTCTAAGGAGCGGTTATTTCACAATCTGGATGTTGTGCATGCTTTAAGGATCTATTTACAGGCTACAAAATATTTTCATCAATCTTCTGCTCTTTTTTGATGTCTTTTCTGGTAAACGGAGAGATCAGAAGGCCACGTCTTCTATACTCTCCTTCTGGTTGAGAAGTGTTATTTGATTGGCTTTTGAGACAGCGGACAGCAGCCTCCAGAGAAAATTATGTCTCTCTCCACTAGGACTGTTGCTTCCTCTTGGGCCTTTAAAAATTATGCTTTTATGGAACAGATTTGCAAGGCAGCCACTTGGTCATCATTGCATTCTTTTTCCAAATTTGATGTTTTTGCCTCAGCTGAGGCTTCTTTTGTGAGGAAAGTTCTTCAACCGGTGGTGCCTTCTGTTTAGGTTTGCCTGTCTTGTGTATCCCTCTCTTCCATTCTGTGGGCTCTAGATTTGGTATTGGTTCCCACTAGTAATTGAATAGATTTGTGGACTCTCCATGCCATTGGAAAGAAAACATAATTTATACTTACCTTATAAATTCTTTTCTTTCCTGGCATGGAGAGTCCACGACCTGTCCTTATTTTTAAGTGAAGGTCAATTTTGATGAATTAGTGCCAGGTTATTAATAATCCTATTAAAAACAAGGGCACTTTAATTCATCAAAATTGACATTTCACCCATTTTCTTCAAAAATGTACCTTTTAATAGATATGTGCATTACGAAAAAATTCGGTTCAGTTCGGATCAATTCAGATTTTTTCGAATTTCGGTTCAGAGCGATTCGATTTTGGAAAAATTTGAATCAATTCGGTTCGGATTCGTTTCGGATTCATTCGGATTTGAATAAATTCGTCTCGATTCGGTTCGGTTCAATTCGGAAATTCAGAATTCAGTGGGATGTGCTGTGTATTAGACTAGTATTATGTACTGTATATTAGGTGTAACCCATAGCAGAGTGATATAACCTAATATACTGTACAATACTAGTGTAATCCATGGCCATCCGAATCTACCGAATAAATCCGAACTAATTCGGATTTATTCAGTAAATTCGGCACTATTTTAATTCGGAAATCCGAATCGATCTGAAATCCAAATTTTACTAATTTGGCCGAATTTCTGAATGGATCCGAAACGAATCGCACATGTCCACCTTTTAATCCTGGCAGCTGCTCCAGCGATTCCCCTGACCATCGGAAGTCTCTGCAGACGTCAGAAATGACAAATCGTGCTTTCTCCAATCACCGCTTCTCCCCCAGGGGAATCTTGGCCTGATGCAATGCCGTGATTCGAGGAAGCCAGATTCGTCATTTTGGACCCGCAAAGATGGCTTGCGGCCGGTGGAGGAAGTGCTGGAGCGGCTGTCAGGATTTAAAGGTAAGTTTTTGAAGAAAACAAGTGAAATGTCAATTTTGATGAAATAAAGTGCCCTTGTTTTTATAGGATTATTAAAAACCGGGCACTAATTCATCGAAATTGACGTTCACTTTAAGACAGCTTTTTGTAATTTTTCTAAACCTCAAGCACCTTTATACCCTTTGAGTCTTCTCTTTCCATAATTTCTCGGCTGAATGACTGGGGATTGTGAGTAGTGGGAGGATACTTGAAGCTTTGCTGGGGTGTTATTTGCTTCTACCTGGTGGCCAGGAGTTGAATTCCCACTAGTAATTGAATTGATTTGTGGACTCTCCATGCTAGGAAAGAAAATAATTTATCAGGTATGTATAAATTATGCTATTTAGGAATATCTATTTTAAAATACATAGAACATATTCTGCTTAGTGCAAAATATTAGAATGTGAAATATTTACAGTAAATACACAGTATAACACTTTATTAAATATGAATATTGCATAAATATGATTTTTCATGTTTTCATCTACTTGCCTGCAAAGAGCTTCAATGCACTTATATAAATAAATATATATATATATATATATATATATATATATATATATGTATACATATTTATGTGTGTGTTATATGTATATATATATATATATATATATATATATATATATATCTGTAAATATATATCTATGTATATGTATATATATATATATTTATATATATATATATACATATAAATACATATCTACAAACATATAAATATATATATATAATTATATATAGATATATAATTTTATATATATATATATATATATATATATATATACACGGTGAAGGAAGGCACTCACTGGTCTTTTCATCAAAAAAACTTTATTGAGCGTGACGTTTCGGGGACACACTCCCCTTCCTCAGACAGGGAGTGTGTCCCTGAAACGTCACGCTCAATAAAGTTTTTTTGATGAAAAGACCAGTGAGTGCCTTCCTTCACCGTATATATTTACCTGCTGGCACCCTGGCATCAGGATTTTGAAAGTGAGAGTGCTCTCTATCTACATATATATATATATATATATATATATATATATCATTTTTGGTGTTCCAAGCACTCCTTGTATTGTTAGTCTTCCTGGGAGCTCTCCATAATATACATGTAGAAAGTCAAGTGGAAGAAGAGGCATTCACAGGTCTTAATTTCCAATATTTATAACTTTATTTCTGCAAGATAACATCATAGGATTAAATCAATCAGGGACCTTTGTCATTACTGTATCAACAGGTTTTAGTGTCTTACATTCAGGAAATTAAGACCTGTGAGTGCTTCTTCTTCCACTAGACTTTATATATGTAACCCCTTCCTTATCTATCTTTGCTGAGAATGATACAGGTTGGACGGTCACTTTTGACGCTGTGGCTTCACAGGAATGGCCTAAGTCTCCGCTGGAGTAGGGAGTCTGGGACATCTTGATTAATGTAACATACAGTGCCTCCACTCAGTGATACAATTCTCAGGGAACCCACAACACTGAGACAATGAGTTCCCCGCAACATGCAATAATAAACAGAAGCAGATAATAAAGTAACAGAATATATTTAAATGCAAATAGAACAACATATAAATAACATAACAGTCCCACACTTTGCAGGGTACCCTTTTTCCCAAAATACACTGCTAAGTAAAGTCCCTTGTGGTGGTGCACAATGGGGCCCTTAGTAAGTTTCAGATATCTGTTTAGTGTGAGGGATAACTGTAACTGTTCCACTACCTGAATCCTCCTGTAGAATGTTCTAGAAAAGGTCTGGCTGCTGTCTCTGCTGCTTGCTTTTCCACTTAAGTGCTGACAGTCTGAAATGACAGCTCACTCTAGTCCTACTGTAGCTGCTTCTTACTGTGACATCAGGCTGAGTGTTCACAGCATGCAGGGTCCTGGATGCTTTATTTCCACTTAAGTGCTGACAGTCTGAACTGACAGCTCACTCTAGTCCCAATGCAGCTGCTTCTTACTGTGACATCAGGTGTTCACAGCATGTAGGGTCCTGGATGCAGCCTTTATCATCCCAGGCAGAATCACACACACACACATCTTTTAGCAGCCCTGAACAGCTCTGACTAAACTCTCCTCACAGGAAGTCTCTGAAACTGCCAGCCTCTGATTGGCTCTCACTACCATGTGATGCAGGGTTGAGCAAAGGGCAAAGTGCAGTTAATCCCTGCAGCAAAATGACAAAGGTCTACATTCTCCCCCTGTAAAATTCCTGCCTTCCACTGGCAGGGTAGATACATTAAATAATTAAACATCACTCTGGCACAAGTAACAAACTAATCTAATACAGCTGTGTTCCTGTACCTAACAATTTATTCAAGGTGTCAAGGGCATGTAATACTTGTATTTCCTTGGAGTGGGACTCTTGCCAGTATGTGGGTTCCCCTACTCGGTCATAAGTGAATAATCTTGGTGGATGCCTATGTCTTTGACTTCCTCTTGAGTCTCTTTGTGGCAACTGTTAAATTCCTCCAGAAGTAGATCTTCTCACTGCTCTGTTTGGAAAAGGTGCTATAGCTTGATGCCTAGGTCTCCCCATAGAATATGTATCTGTGTCAGTAGATCTAGGGATGAAGTTGGGGCTTTCAGGATTAAGATCTGACTGAGGAGAAGCAACAGGAGGGTCAGAAGCTTCTTGCTGAGCATCAGGAGGTGTTCACCACTCTTGATCTAAACCTGAATTGTCATTGTTTCCTTCACTAGAATTATCTGCTTCCTTCACTTCTGGTTGACCAACAGGTAACAAATGATTTTGATGCATGCCTTAATTCGGCCTTCAGGCCCTTTTATTTTGTATACAGGAAGTCCTGGAAGCTTGGAAACCACTTTAAAAAGGGTGCCTTTCAACCAGTCAGCGAGTTTGTGTTTTCCAATAATACCTAGGTTTTTAAGGAGTACCTTATCCCCTGGCTGAATTTCACTATGCCTGACTTTACCGTCATAACGTCTTTTGTTATTTTCGTTAATCCGGGAACTAGCCTTCTCTGCCAGGCCATAGGCTCTTTGTAGACTCTGTTTCAAGTTGCAAACATACTGGTAATGTGGGACATGGGCCATTCCATCAGAAGAGAATCAAACTGAAGATCTATTGGAAGCCTTGCTTCTCGACCAAAAAGCAAGTAATAAGGAGAATATCCTGTAGATTCATGTCTTGTACAATTGTATGCGTGAACCATGTATTCAACATGCATACTCCAGGTTCTTTTCTCTGTATCGTTAAGGGTCCCTAACATGTCCAACAGGGTACAGTTGAACCTTTCAGGAAGAGCATCCCCTTCAGAATGGTAAGGAGTAGTTCTGGACTTTTCAATGTTTCAAAAGTTCTTTTATGAGTCGGCTTTCAAAGTCACGACCCTGATTAGAATGAATTTGGCTAGGTAACCGGTAGTAAATGAAAAACTTCTGCCATAGCACTTTGGCAACTGTGGTGGCTTTGTGGTCTTTAGTAGGGTAAGCTTGAGCATACCTGGTGAAATGATCAGTCACTACCAGTACATTTTCTACTCCTGCTGAATCAGTCTCAATACACAGAAAATCCATACAGACTAGATCCATGGGGACAGAGCTCTTTAGGTGGCCCATTGGCGCAGCTCGGGTAGGTAGAGTTTTCCTCTGAATACACCTTCGGCAATTATGACAATGCCTCTCCACAGACTCTCTCATTTTTGGCCAGAAGAAACGATCTTGCACCAATCCAAAAGTTTTGTCCACCCCCAGGTGTCCATGTTGGTCATGCAAGGATATTAGTACCATTCTTCTATACTTTTCTGGTAATACCAACTGTCTTCGTCCTGGGTGATCATTATATTGAATGAGCCTATAGAGAAGTCCCTTCTCAATATGGAAACGGCTCCATTCTCTCTTGAATAGTTGTTGCAACTCAGCAGGTAACAGTTCAAGTATTTTTGGCACCCATTCTTAGCAGCTTTTAATAATGGGCCCACTGTTGGGCCTTGAGCTTGAGTTTGTTGTTTATCCTCATTACTGATGCTTGTCCACTGGGGCAGGTTATCTGGGTAACAAATAGCCTCTGGAACTGCCTCAGCACTACAACTGAGTGAGTCGATGCATCTCAATTCAGAAAAGTTAACCCACCCATCTTCAGTGATAGAGGTCTGACACAATGCCCTTACTCCAAGGCCAGGAATTTCAATCCAATCTTCTTTATCTGTCTCTGGAGGAAGTCCAGGTCTCCGAGATAAAGCATCAGCTCCCACATTAGTAGATCCAGGCTTGTATTTCAATGAGAAGCTATAGTTGGACAAAGCTGCAAGCCAGCGATGTCCAGTGGCATCTAGTTTAGCTCTGGTCAAGATAAAGGTGAGGGGATTGTTGTCGGTCCTCCCCTCAAATTCTGCACCATACAGGTAATCATGTAGTTTATATACGATAGCCCACTTCAATGACAGAAATTCTAGTTTATGCACTGGGTAATTCTTTTCAGCTTTAGACAAGCTCCGACTAATGTAGGCAACAGGCCTCAGCCCCTTAGGATGTGTCTGGTGGAGAATGCCTCCAAGCCCTTCCATGCTGGCATCTACATGAAGCACAAACGGTTTCTCAAGATCTGCATATGCCAGTACAGGAGCTTCAGTCATCTTACTTTTAAGTAGCTGAAAAGCCTCTTCACAGGAATTAGTCCACTTATCTCCTATGGGTTTCTTGGAATGCAGGCTCTTCTGCTTGGCATTCTCTCCAGGCTCCAATTTCAGAAGATTGTGAAGACTTCTGGCTATCTTGGAGTAAACTTCTACAAAACGACGGTAGTAACCACAGAACCCCAAGAATGAACGTAGCTCTTCAATATTCTTTGGTCTTGGCCAATTTACCACTGCTTCTATTTTTGCTGGGTCTGTGGCCACACCTTCTGCAGAAACTATATGTCCAACATAAGTCACTGAGCTTCTTGCAAATTTGCATTTGTCAACTGATAACTTCAGACCTTCAGCTTGCAATCGATCTAACACCCTCAGCAACCGATTTTCATGTTCTTCAGGGGTTCTTCCAAAAATTATTATATCATCCAGATAAACAAGGCACTCTCTTGGACTAAGGTCCCCAAGGGTCTTTTCCATTAATCTCTGGAAAGTTGCTGGGGCCCTGGTAATCCCTTGTGGCATACGGGTAAACTGGTAGAAACCCAAAGGGCAGATGAATGCTGTTTTCTCTTGGTCTTCTTTTTTCATGGGAACTTGATAATATCCAGAGGGGAGATCCAATACACTAAACCATTTGCTACCAGATAGAGCATTCAGTTGATCTTCTATTCGGGGTAGTGTATACTGGTCAGGAATTGTTTGTTTATTTAAAGTTCGATAGTCTATACATAATCGCACTGAGCCATTCTTTTTCCTCACCACTACAATGGGAGAAGCATAGGGACTTCTAGATTCTTTGATAATGCCAGTATCTTCCATTTCTTGCAAGATGTTTCTCACATCCTCCACATCTCGTGGTGCTATACATCGAGACCTCTCACGAAAGGGAGCAGAGTCCATCAATCTTATGGTGTGTTGTGCACTCTTGCAACACCCTACATCCATGTCTTTAGTTGAGAAGACTCCTCTTCTGGGTTTTAGAGCTTTAAGCAATCTCTCTTTCCATTCAAATGGTAAATTTGAGTCTTCAAAATCAATCTCCAATTCTCCTGAGGAGTTGACTGCTGGTTCTATGGGAAGGGCAGAAATAGGGGTTATTTCCTCTAAGAGGTGAAGGATTCCCAATTCTTGACAATGATCAATATGGACATCTCTTGGGGACAGATTACAGACAGTTACTACAAAAATGCCTGTTGTGCCTTTCTGCCAGTCCTTGACTTCAGGCATAATCATCCAGCCCTTTTGAATGTCCTCTTCAGGAATAGATTCTACACAGAAGATCTGTGCACAATTAATCATACCCTCCTGTAAGGTGGGTACAGCTTTAACAGATTTAATTTCTCCAGGTCATAAAGTTAAAGGCTGGGGGCCCCAGTAATGGAACTGCCCAGTCAGTGATTCTTGAGCTAATTTGGGACATTTGTGTCTTAGGGCAGGCTCCAATTCAGCTATCTGATTAATGGATATATTTCCTACCTCTTGCAAGTAGGATCTAAGCAAGTTTCAAACCATACTAGTGTTGGTTCCCAGGAGAATTGAGAAACTTGATTGTTTAGGGGTAGGGCACAACAGAGCCTCCACATCCATGGAGCAAGTCTTTCCAGTGTTCAGTTGTGGGATGACAATCTGCACTCTGACTACTCCTTCTACTGTACAGGCTTGTGAACCTAGCCCCCATAAACTGACAACTTCAGCTGTGGCAATAGGTAAGTGATGTAGGTGAGCATCATAAAATGATCTGAAGATAATGGTCACCTGGGATCCAGTGTCTAGTAATGCAGAAGCTGGGATGCCCTCAACCATAAGTGATACCAGTGGCTTGGGTCCAACTCTGATACTTGCAGCTGTTTCCAGGCTCTTAATGTGACACTTCTTCCAATGAGTCCATTTTTTTTCTAGAAACTTTTCTTTTGGGTAAGGTATCTTTGACAAAGGTTTCAACCTGAAGAACATCTTCTTTATGTGTACAATGGGATGCTATATGTCAGGATTCCATTTCATGTTTTACTTCTCTCACTTCTCATCACATGGTTCTCTCACTTTCACATTACTTAAGGCTCCACCTGTCAGCAAACAGGTGCTTAGTTATTTTCATTAGCAGGAGTAACAGCTTACACGCAGTCTCTGAGCTGCATTGATTTTCTCAAACCAACTGCTTTCACAAAGGACTGTTTGCTTGGATTACTCTGGACTACTTTCTACAAGGATTACATCCCCTGAAATATCCTGTTTGCATCCTTGGACTTACAGCTAAGTTACCTCTTAACTTTATTCCATGCATACTATTAGAGAACTTAACTGCTGAATTGTTATTGTACACATTCAGCATCACTCTTAATTTAACCGGAGCTGACAGCCGCTGCAGTTTTCTAAAATACTCTGCACACTATTTCATACAGGGGAATCACTCTCTCCATTCTAACTTCATAATATATATGCTGCGTTAAGAACAAGACACTCTGAGCTCCAACATAACAAGCTTGAACTGAAGCAGTTCTAACTATTTCAAAAATAAAAACTGTTACTTTGTTTTGCAACCGCAAGTCCGGGCATGTTGCCAAATTCCTCTCTTACTCTGCAACAGCTGCTCTCAATAAACTCCACTACAAAATAGCAGCTACAAGACAACTGAAGCATTCTCTATGATTTGTTAAAAGTATATCTCTTGCAAAACAAGCTTACCTCTTACAAGGATTAACCCAACTCTCTCCTGCATTACATGTTTATTTAATGTAAGCATAAAAAAAGAAATTTTGTTTTTCTCAAGTTCTTTAATTTAGAAGCATAACTTTCTTCTATCATTTTTTCATTATTTTTCCATACTGTGCCAGTCTAACAGTATTGGAAATATTGTGCTTAGAAGGATTCATGTTGTGATAGTACTAACAGCATTGAACCTCTAACTTATTATTAATTCACCACAGGTTTACTGGTCTATGCTCACCTAAATAGCCCAAAAACCCTGGTGATACAAAACAATAATTTGATCTGCAGTTGCGTTCCACTTACATAGTTGAAATAGACTTTACATAATAACTAAGCCTCACAATGGAACCAGCAGATCTCCCAACAATAGTTTATAACCTTTCTAAACAAGTGGATGAACTTAACCAGGGTCTTAGGGATTTAAAAGTAGAGAATGAGACCCTTAGGAAGGTTATTTAAGATACAGTTTCTAGCAAACCTGTTCCTGCACAGCCTGTTACTGAACCAATCATTGCTCTGCCAGATTTATTCCATGGTGACAGACGTCAGTATCGTCAATACAGAAATGCTTGTGTACTAACATTTAGTCTGAAACCTGTCACATATCCTAATGACAGGACTAAGGTGTTGAGCATGATTACTTATCTACGTGGGGAACCCCGCATTTGGGCAGATACTTTGTTTGAGTCAAACAGCCCTCTTCTATCCTCTTTACAGTCCTTCCTTGCTGTTATGGATGAGTTATATTCAGATTCCAACCTCCAACATACAGCGGATGATAAACTGAGGAAGTTAAAACAAGTCAACCGACCAGTCGAGACCTATATCACTGAATTTAAACAACAAGCTATTGATTCCCAATGGAATGCAGTTGCTCTTAAAAGTCAATTTAGATTAGGTCTGTCTGATCAGGTAAAAGATGAACTTGCTCGTATAGATATCCCAGACTCTTTGGAAGCATTTATGAGATTGGTTATGCAGATTGATAGGAGATTAAGAGAAAGAAAGACGGAACGCCAGCACACAGAGCCCTCCTATAAAAGGCCTTCTCACCCCATTCAAACAACTTCCACTGCTCATTCTTCTAGCAGTGCTCCAGAGGCTATGGAGATTGGCTTCATTCGAGGCCCCCTCACTTCTGAAGAAAGATTCAGATGTAAATCCAAGGGTCTTTGCATGTATTGCGGTTCCGCTGCTCACTCTGTTCAGGATTGTCCATCTCTACGCAAGAAAAAGAACCGTAAGTCATTTTCTAGTTTGACTTCTCTATTGGTATATGACAAACCCATTCACTGTATTCTACCCCTCTCTTTCCAGTGGGACTGCAAACAACTGAAGAAAGAGGCCATAATTGACACAGGCGCACAAGGAAACTACATGGATGCTTCTATTGCATTAACAAATAAAATACCACTCATAAAAAAATTGTCTCCTGTTTTTATTCGAGTAGTGGATCAGTCTGAAATTTCTTCAGGACCTATAATTCAACATACCATCCCCATTCTGGTTACCACCTTCGACTCACATCAAGAATATATCATGTTTGATATTATCAGTTCTCCAGTCTTCCCTATTGTCCTAGGTTTACAATGTCTTCAATTGCATGAACCAACATTAACTTGGAGTTCTCTTGACATCAAATTTAATTCTAAATACTGTCAACAAAGTTGCTTACATCCTACAACTCTTTTACATATTACTGAAGTGCCCAGTATCCCCAAAGCTTACGACAAATTTAAAGAAGTCTTCAGCAAAAAGGAGGCAGACAGCTTACCTCCTCATCGGTCCTACGACTGTCCTATTGACCTCAAACCAGGAACCACACCTCCATACGGCCATCTTTACCCTCCCTGTCAACTAGAGTTGGACCATCTTAAAACCTATTTAGATGAAAACCTGAAAAAAGGCTTTATTCGCCCCTCTGTTTCACCTGCTGCAGCTGGTTTCTTCTTTGTCAGAAACAAAGACAACTCACTTCGACCTATAATTGATTTTAGGGAGTTGAACAAAATAAACATCAAAATACCTGTTCCCAGTAAAAAAATAGCTGGCTTATTTATCGGACCTTTTACAGTAAGCAATATTGTTAATGCCAATGCAGTTATTCTTGATCTTCCGTCATCATTGCCTATTCACCCAACCTTCCATGTCTCGCTCCTGAAACCGGCTTCCTCTACCTCAATGACTAAACCTATTCTTCCCCCTGATCCGGTGACCTTGGATGTTGACATATTTGAGGTCCAAGACCTATTGGATTCTAGATACTACAATGGTCAGTTTCAATACATTGTGAGGTGGAAGGGTTTCTTGCCAGATGACGACACTTGGGAACCGCACACCCACATAGACGCTATCCACATAGACCCAGGCATCAAGCTGAGGATCGGCTTCCTTGAAGGGGGGGCTTATGTCAAGATTCCATTTCATGTTTTACTTCTCTCACTTCTCAACACATGGTTCTCTCACTTTCACATTACTTAAGGCTCCACCTGTCAGCAAACAGGTGCTTAGTTATTTTCATTAGCAGGAGTAACAGCTTACACGCAGTCTCTGAGCTGCATTGATTTTCTCAAACCAACTGCTTTCACAAAGGACTGTTTACTTGGATTACTCTGGACTACTTTCTACAAGGATTACATCCCCTGAAATATCCTGTTTGCATCCTTGGACTTACAGCTAAGTTACCTCTTAACTTTATTCCATGCATACTATTAGAGATCTTAACTGCTGAATTGTTATTGTACACATTCAGCATCACTCTTAATTTAACCGGAGCTGACAGCCGCTGCAGTTTTCTAAAATACTCTGCACACTATTTCATACAGGGGAATCACTCTCTCCATTCTAACTTCATAATATATATGCTGCATTAAGAACAAGACACTCTGAGCTCCAACATAACAAGCTTGAACTGAAGCAGTTCTAACTATTTCAAAAATAAAAACTGTTACTTTGTTTTGCAACCGCAAGTCCGGGCATGTTGCCAAATTCCTCTCTTACTCTGCAACAGCTGCTCTCAATAAACTCCACTACAAAGTAGCAGCTACAAGACAACTGAAGCATTCTCTATGACTTGTTAAAAGTATATCTCTTGCAAAACAATCTTACTTCTTACAAGGATTAACCCAACTCTCTCCTGCATTACATGTTTATTTAATGTAAGTATAAAAAAGAAATTTTGTTTTTCTCAAGCTCTTTAATTTAGAAGCATAACTTTCTTCTATCATTTTTTCATTATTTTTCCATACTGTGCCAGTCTAACAGTATTGGAAATATTGTGCTTAGAAGGATTCATGTTGTGATAGTACTAACAGCATTGAACCTCTAACTTATTATTAATTCATCACAGGTTTACTGGTCTATGCTCACCTAAATAGCCCAAAAACCCTGGTGATACAAAACAATAATTTGATCTGCAGTTGTGTTCCACTTACATAGTTGAAATAGACTTTACACTATATGCCCAAGCCCATTACATCTAAAACACCTGAGAGGTTTGTCATGTTTATTATCCTGGGTAGTTAAATTGATATATTCACAATTTCTGGGTTGATGTTCTTTTTTCTCTTTTGTACTTTTGATTTTCTGGGAACTGTCCTGAGCAGAGGATTTCTCAGGAGCTCTTATCCATGAATGAGTGAGATGAGTCTTCTCTATAGTCCTTATTTCCTTCATTACTTCAGCAAAAGATAGAACCTTTTTAATACATAAAAGATTCTCCAAGGTGGCTGCACAGGAGTCTCCAGGTAGTGTTCCTCTAAGGAGCTGTTTGCACCTGTATATGTCAATTTCAGATGCGGGAATGATCCCTTTCTCCACTAATGTTCCTACTATGAGTTCTACTCTCACAACATAGGCTGACAGTTTTTCACCTTTTACTTGAATTGAATTTGCATATCGTTCTCTCAACTCAAACTCATCTTCTTCCTCTGCATATGCAGTCATTATAATTTGAAGGAGCTCTGATGCAGAAGCTTGAGGATGGATAATTTGATGGTGCCTTACCAGGTCTAAGGTCGGACCTTTTAAACCTTCTATGAGCCTTTGTCGTTTCACATCCTCAGAACAAGCCCATTCTCTAAGAAGCTGCAAAGTAGTGTCTCTCCAGGATTTGAAGCACTCTTCTCCAACAGGAGTAGGGTCAATCCCAGAGAAAATCTTCAATCTCTTCTAATTGTGAATGTGTTGAGCTTGGGTCAATTCCACCGCTAATTGTTTAAGTATATTTGTTATGGCAGAAGAAATCTCTTGCTTAGGAGAATCATTCTTTAGTCTCCTTTGACTTACTATAGAACTGCCTTCAGAATCATTTACATTTAAATCATCTTCAGACTCAGTGTCACTATTTTGAAATATCAGGTCACAATTATCAACCTCCTCGTGGTCAGAATCTCCTTCTGGGTATACTATCAGGCACCCTTTAGGGTCTGCTCCAGGTATAGGGATTCTAGTTGTTCCTTTTTCTGGATTTATATCCTGGTCCCCCTGAACAAGGGTCACACCATGAGTTCCTATTTTCTTAGCCTGAACTATGGCAGGGTTTTCCAACCCAGGGATCAGTTTTAGGGCATCTATAAACTTCCTCCGGCTGAGTCCAATAGGAGTTTGCACAGCCACAACCTTCTGGGGAGGAACCCTCATTATTCTAGCCCACTCTCTAACATCTCTGGGTGATGGAACAGGGGTCTTGCTTAAACATTTCTTACTGTCCCAGTTCATCTCAGCGTTGCCTCCATCTGTAACCCCTTCCTTATCTATCTTTGGTGAGAATGATACAGGTTGGACGGTCACCTTTGACGCTGTGGCTTCACAGGAATGACCTAAGTCTCCGCTGTATTAGGGAGTCTGGGACATCTTGATTAATGTAACATACAGTGCCTCCACTCAATGATAACAATTCTCAGGGAACCCACAACACTGATACAATGAGTTCCCCACAACATGCAATAATAAACAGAAGCAGATAATAAAGTAACACAGAATATATTTAAATGCAAATAGAACAACATATAAATAACATAACAGTCCCACACTTTGCAGGGTACCCTTTTTCCCAAAATACACTGCTAAGTAAAGTCCCTTGTGGTGGTGCATGTTGGGGCCCTTAGTAAGTTTCAGATATCTGTTTAGTTTGAGGGATAACTGTAACTGTTCCACTACCTGAATCCTCCTGTAGAATGTTCTAGAAAATGTCTGGCTGCTTTCTCTGCTGCTTGCTTTTCCACTTAAGTTCTGACAGTCTGAAATGACAGCTCACTCTAGTCCTACTGTAGCTGCTTCTTACTGTGACATCAGGCTGAGTGTTCACAGCATGCAGGGTCCTGGATGCTTTATTTTCACTTAAGTGCTGACAGTCTGAAATGACAGCTCACTCTAGTCCCAATGCAGCTGCTTCTTACTGTGACATCAGGCTGAGTGTTCACAGCATGTAGGGTCCTGGATGCAGCCTTTATCATCCCAGGCAGAATCACACACACATCTTTCAGCAGCCCTGAACAGCTCTGACTAAACTCTCCTCACAGGAAGTCTCTGAAACTGCCAGCCTCTGACTCTGATTGGCTCTCACTACCATGTGATGCAGGGTTGAGCAAAGGGCAAAGTACAAAGTGCAGTTAATCCCTGCAGCAAAATCACAAAGGGCTACATATATATATATATATATATATATATATATATATATATATATATATATATATATATATTCATAGATATACATATGTTGACATGTGTGTGTATGTATCTCTATGTCAAAGCCCTTTGCAGTCCTTTTTTTTCTAACACCTGAGAAATCATATCTTTAAGCACTTAAAACTTTTTATTGCAATATGGCCTAGATTTGGAGTTTGGCGGTAGCCGTGAAAACCAGCGTTAGAGGCTCCTAACGCTGGTTTTAGGCTACCGCCGGTATTTGGAGTAAGTCAAAAAAGGGTCTAACGCTCACTTTTCAGCCGCGACTTTTCCATACCGCAGATCCCCTTACGTCAATTGCGTATCCTATCTTTTCAATGGGATCTTTCTAACTCCGGTATTTAGAGTCGTGGGGGAAGTGAGCGTTAGAAATCTAACGACAAAACTCCAGCCGCAGGAAAAAGTCAGTAGTTTAGAGCTTTCTGGGCTAACGCCGGTTCATAAAGCTCTTAACTACTGTGCTCTAAAGTACAATAACACCCATAAACTACCTATGTACCCCTAAACCGAGGTCCCCCCACATCGCCGCCACTCGATTAAATTTTTTTAACCCCTAATCTGCCGACCGCCACCTACGTTATACTTATGTACCCCTAATCTGCTGCCCCTAACACCGCCGACCCCTATATTATATTTATTAACCCCTAACCTGCCCCCCACAACGTTGCCACCAGCTACCTACAATAATTAACCCCTAATCTGCCAACAGCAAAGCGCCTCTACTTACGTTATCCTTATGTACCCCTAATCTGCTGCCCCTAACACCGCCGACCCCCATATTATATTTATTAACCCCAAATCTGCCCCCCACAACGTCGCCTCCACCTGCCTACACTTATTAACCCCTAATCTGCCGAGCGGACCGCACCGCTATTATAATAAAGTTATTAACCCCTAATCCGCCTCACTAACCCTATAATACATAGTATTAACCCCTAATCTGCCCTCCCTAACATCGCCGACACCTAACTTCAAACATTAACCCCTAATCTGCCGACTGGAGCTCACCGCTATTCTAATAAATGTATTAACCCCTAAAGCTAAGTCTAACCCTAACACTAACACCCCCCTAAGTTAAATATAATTTTCATCTAACGAAATTAATTAACTCTTATTAAATAAATTATTCCTATTTAAAGCTAAATACTTACCTGTAAAATAAATCCTAATATAGCTACAATATAAATTATATTTATATTATAGCTATTTTAGGATTTATATTTATTTTACAGGTAACTTTGTATTTATTTTAACCAGGTACAATAGCTAAAATAGTTAAAATAATTACAAAATTACCTGTAAAATAAATCCTAACCTAAGTTACAATTAAACCTAACACTACACTATCAATAAATTAATTAAATAAAATACCTACAATTACCTACAATTAAACCTAACACTACACTATCAATACATTAATTAAATACAATATCTACAAATAAATACAATGAAATAAACTAACTAAAGTACAAAAAATAAAAAAGAACTAAGTTACAAAAAATAAAAAAATATTTACAAACATCAGAAAAATATTACAACAATTTTTTTTTTTTTAATAATAGTTTTTATTGAGGTTCTTGAATAAGCATACAGACAATTGCAAACAATAAAGTATAGGACTTAACATAGCAGTAATATACATCATGCTCCTAAAGTAAACACACTCTGATTGACTCTGTTTCAATGGAGCCACTGAGATCTAAGACATAAATACATCCAACGTCCTAATAAATGATTACAAACCCATCTGATGCTAAACATAAAAAGTCAAACATAATTGGAAGAAAGACCTCATATTTTCAAATTTCTTTCCTGAGATACCTCCCTTGATGATCATTCAAAACATCTTGGATTTAAATGTCTGCAAAGGAATCGGTTAGGTAGATACAATACCAAGGTGAACACTATATGTAAGCTAAAAAAACGTATAGGCGTTACTTAGGGGGGTATAACACCCTGGCGAATGTAAGATGCAAACTGAATAATTGTGGAGGTGTTGCTTAGGGAGATATACCAATCAGGTAAATAACAGATGTAAATTAGATAATTAAATGGGAGTTGCTTAGGGAGATATACCAACAGGGTAAACCTCAAATGTAAACTCAGTATTTGTATAAGGATTGCTTAGGGAAATAGAACAGCAAGGTAAACATCAACTGTGAACTTAGTATTTTATTTGTGAGAAAGAGATTAATACTAAACAATCTTGCGTAGCTTGGGAGGGGAAGCGATGCTAATATAATTGTGTATTGCAAGATATGATTGTAAGAGGGGGAAGTAAGGTGTGGTATTGGCTAGAGAAACCACATAATTCACTCTCCTGAAATAGGAGGTATATTAAAGGAGGGGGGGAGGGAGGTGGAGGTTAAGCATGTTAGGCAGAATATATAAGCAGGCGCTGTATCAAGTCTAGGAATGACGCAAGCGCCTTGCTGTATGAAAAAATTCAGTGGGCGCATTATGTGCTAGCGGTCATATTGTATGCGTGTGTGGGGAGGAAATGGCAATTCAAGAATGTTAGGTAAACATATAGGCAAAGCACAATAACTCAATCCAAGCAATAAGTATATACTAGCATTTGCACTGTAGAGGAGAACTGTAGTTCTCTTTTCCCCTAAGTTGGGACCTGACTACTGAGTGTGGGCCCTACACCCAGCGCAGGTAACCTGAGGCATCTGGGGGACATTTATGGTAGAAGGGGGGGAGCATATGGTGAGTTCTAAAAATGGCTAAACAGGAATAAACCTGCTAGGAGCAGAGCCTATATATCATATAGCTGATTGGAGTAATTTACCATATAGCCCAATAACATCGACACTTAAAACCTATCTACTCCAGCATTAGTGTTGTCATTCAAAGCTCCTCAGGACCTCTTTCTCTTCCTCCCCCTCCCCAACACCCGTCCCATCCTAGCTGAAATATATCTATGATAGAGAACTACATACTTCTAAACTGGTTACTGCATTTAAATGAATAAATAAAAATAGATGCGCCATCTCGGCCGCTGACGACGCATCATTAACAAGAACAAATGTAACCAGACATTGTGACAAAAATATAAATATAGATATATGAAGGAGTGGGAAAAGGGAGGCATACGTAGTGTTGTCATATATTATATGGGTAACAGAGACCTGAGGACAACTATGTCAGAACGTAAGGCTAAGAGCTGGACATCAATGTGGCTAAAAATATAATAAGTTACAATAAATAACTGGCTAACACAGAAGAATATATGATATACTTAACACTTAGGGGTGTATATAGGGAGATAGTGTTATGTCTATCCGAAATATAACATAATGACAGCAGACTCAATCAGTACCAAGCATTCATTCAGATAGATGCATAAAACTCTGGATGAACTAGAGTATTGAGATCCTTATTGACAGTAGCAGTTAGCAGAAGCGTTTGATCTCAGGAACAGAGTCAATATTCTAAAACTTCAGACCGCAAAGTCTTCCTATGAAGTTCCTGTTAGAGGGATTGCATCGTAGTGGGAATCCAGGGGAAGTTTTTGGAGAGTTATAGGGACGGTGAAAAAGCGTTGCCTTACTCCACAAGATTGTAAAGAGATCTGAGGAGGGTTGCAGCGAAAACGTTCATTGCAGTATCGGCAACAGCTCTTCTCAGCTGAACGGACTCATCCCACTCCTACTCGCCAGACTTTACAGTGTCTTGCAGCGTGTTGAAATTTGCAGAAGAGTGAACTGAGTAGCCAAGACAGGGCTCCGGGCCATCGCAAGCCCTGGGACACAGATGTGATCTCTATTATGCAGACCTGAAGTAAGTGCCGCGTTTTCAAGCATGTGGGAGACCTCTCCAGCTGTATCTTGTCAGTATAGGGCAGATCTATCTGGATAAGGTCACTGCTGAGAATGGTCTTGTATGCAGGTCCAAGTGAAATACAGCATGGCGCTGGCTGCTGCCCTTGCGTAAATAACTCTGCAGCGGGTAGAGGGTGTCCCCTCTGTAAATCAAGCGCCTCCGCTTCATAGGTAATATTAGGTTGAGCTCTCATAGTAAACCGTATGCAAGTACTCTCCTCCTCTAACTTCTCAGCCTTCCTGCTCAAATTGGCGGCGCCGCAAGGTACATTCAAAGTTCAGACGCCATTATGCATGAATGTTCAAATGCCTCCCGATATCCTTTCAGGAAATCCCCGATCACCTCAAGGAGCTGTGTCGCTGTGCCCATGGTAAAGTTCTTCTGTGAAGACATTTATTGCCGGTATTAGGGTAGCAGATGGCGAAATTTACTCATCAGTCAGGCTCTCCCTAGGGGCAAAGATGGCCGCTCTTGATGTCACTGGCCTGCAGAGTAGATGGAAAAGTGATATAAATGTCTGCCAGGAGCGCTCTGCTGCTAGATTTTTCAGTATGTAGGTTCCTTAACTTCTAGGGTTACACCATCAGATAGTTAGATAGGTCAGAGCGGTCGCAAAATTTAGTTTTTATGTAGAAAAGTTCAGGAGCTATTGCAATGTGCGACCGCTCTGTGTGCCAGTTGGCTCCTCCTCCATATTACAACAATTTTAAACTAATTACACCTACTCTAAGCCCCCTAATAAAATAACAAAGACCCCCAAAATAAAAAAATGCCCTACCCTATTCTAAATTACCAAAGTTCAAAGCTCTTTTACCTTACCAGCCCTGAACAGGGCCCTTTGCGGGGCATGCCCCAAAGAATTCAGCTCTTTTGCCTGTAAAAAAACACATACAATACCCCCCCCCAACATTACAACCCACCACCCACATACCCCTAATCTAACCCAAACCCCCCTTAAATAAACCTAACACTAAGCCCCTGAAGATCTTCCTACCTTATCTTCACCATACCAGGTTCACCGATCGATCCAGAAGAGCTCCTCCGATGTCCTGATCCAAGCCCAAGCGGGGGGCTGAAGAGGTCCATGATCCGGCTGAAGTCATCATCCAAGTGGGAGCTGAAGAGGTCCATGATCCGGCTGAAGTCTTCATCCAAGCAGGAGCTGAAGAGGTCCATGATCCGGCTGAAGTCTTCTATCAACGGCATCTTCAATCTTCTTTCTTCGGGAGCCATCATCTTCCATCCGACATGGAATATCCTCTTCTCCCGATGCCTACTCGCCGAATGACGGTTCCTTTAAATGACGTCATCCAAGATGGCGTCCCTCGAATTCCGATTGGCTGATAGGATTCTATCAGCCAATCGGAATTAAGGTAGGAATATTCTGATTGGCTGATGGAATCAGAATCAAGTTCAATCCGATTGGCTGATTGGATCAGCCAATCGGATTGAACTTGATTCTGATTGGCTGATTCCATCAGCCAATCAGAATATTCCTACCTTAATTCCGATTGGCTGATAGAATCCTATCAGCCAATCAGAATTTGAGAGACGCCATCTTGGATGACGTCATTTAAAGGAACCGTCATTCGACGAGTAGGCGTCGGGAGAAGAAGATGTTCCTCGTCGGATGGAAGATGATGGCTCCCGAAGAAAGAAGATTGAAGATGCCGTTGATAGAAGACTTCAGCCGGATCATGGACCTCTTCAGCTCCCGCTTGGATGAAGACTTCAGCCGGATCATGGACCTCTTCAGCTCCCGCTTGGATGATGACTTCAGCCAGATCATGGACCTCTTCAGCCCCCCGCTTGGGCTTGGATCAGGACATCGGAGGAGCTCTTCTGGATCGATCAGTGAACCTGGTATGGTGAAGATAAGGTAGGAAGATCTTCAGGGGCTTAGTGTTAGGTTTATTTAAGGGGGGTTTGGGTTAGATTAGGGGTATGTGGGTGGTGGGTTGTAATGTTGGGGGGGGTATTGTATGTGTTTTTTTACAGGCAAAAGAGCTGAATTCTTTGGGGCATGCCCCACAAAGGGCCCTGTTCAGGGCTGGTAAGGTAAAAGAGCTTTGAACTTTAGTAATTTAGAATAGGGTAGGGCATTTTTTTATTTTGGGGGTCTTTGTTATTTTATTAGGGGGCTTAGAGTAGGTGTAATTAGTTTAAAATTGTTGTAATTTTTTTCTTATGTTTGTAAATATTTTTTTATTTTTTGAAAATTAGTTCTTTTTTATTTTTTGTACTTTAGTTAGTTTATTTCATTGTATTTATTTGTAGATATTGTATTTAATTAATGTATTGATAGTGTAGTGTTAGGTTTAATTGTAGGTAATTGTAGGTATTTTATTTAATTAATTTATTGATAGTGTAGTGTTAGGTTTAATTGTAACTTAGGTTAGGATTTATTTTACAGGTAATTTTGTAATTATTTTAACTATTTTAGCTATTGTACCTGGTTAAAATAAATACAAAGTTACCTGTAAAATAAATATAAATCCTAAAATAGCTATAATATAAATATAATTTATATTGTAGCTATATTAGGATTTATTTTACAGGTAAGTATTTAGCTTTAAATAGGAATAATTTATTTAATAAGAGTTAATTAATTTCGTTAGATGTAAATTATATTTAACTTAGGGGGGTGTTAGTGTTAGGGTTAGACTTAGCTTTAGGGGTTAATACATTTATTAGAATAGCGGTGAGCTCCAGTCAGCAGATTAGGGGTTAATGTTTGAAGTTAGGTGTCGGCGATGTTAGGGAGGGCAGATTGGGGGTTAATACTATTTATTATAGGGTTAGTGAGGCGGATTAGGGGTTAATAACTTTATAATAATAGCGGTGCGGTCTGCTCGGCAGATTAGGGGTTAATAAGTGTAGGCAGGTGGAGGCGACGTTGTGGGGGGCAGATTAGGGGTTAATAAATATAATATAGGGGTCGGCGGTGTTAGGGGCAGCAGATTAGGGGTACATAGGGATAATGTAAGTAGCGGCGGTTTACGGAGCGGCAGATTAGGGGTTAAAAATAATATACAGGGGTCAGCGATAGCGGGGGCGGCAGAATAGGGGTTAATAAGTGTAAGGTTAGGGGTGTTTAGACTCGGGGTACATGTTAGGGTGTTAGGTGCAGACGTAGGAAGTGTTTCCCCATAGAGAACAATGGGGCTGCGTTAGGAGCTGAACGCAGTTTTTTTGCAGGTGTTAGGTTTTTTTTCAGCTCAAACAGCCCCATTGTTTTCTATGGGGGAATCATGCACGAGCACGTTTTTGAGGCTGGCCGCGTCCGTAAGCAACTCTTGTATCGAGAGTTGCAATGGCGTTAAATATGCTGTACGCTCCTTTTTTGGAGCCTAACGCAGCCATTCTGTGGACTCTCAATACCAGAGTTATTTTAAAGGTGCGGCCAGAAAAAAGCCAGCGTTTGCTACGCGGGTCGTTACCGACAAAACTCTAAATCTAGCCGTATGTGTTTTAATACTTTTTATTAGTGTTATGAGTGTAACTGTACTTTTACATGTATTTTTGATGTGTTTTGTGACACTTTTGTTTCGCATAACAGTTAACCAGAGCTCTGAGGTTGCGGTAATTATTCTAGTGTAAATCATAAATGCGCGCACACGTTTGCACAAGTTTAGCGGAAATGAACTTGTCCATAAAAAATCTGCAAAAACCCAATTTTGCTTGCTTGTAAATTGTAGCTCTCCACTTCTAATCTAGCCCTAAAGGGGTTGTATTTATCAAAAATATGATAAATTATAACAAATATCTTTTTAATATATAATAACAGGTGCATTGGAAGGGGTTATTGCAAAATGAATTATAACATTTTGCATACAAACACAATGGCATAAATTCAGTAAAGCTGTCACACTTGTCTCCTAGCAACCAGGGATGTATTGCATCATCTTTTTAGGTCAAGTCTTGTTTTACTTTTGTTTAGGTGATACCATCCCAAAATATATTTACTATATTCTATATATATTTAACATATTTTCAGTAATAAGCTCTTAAATGTGGTACCTCCATAGCATGGTTATGAGTTTTTCCACACATTAATTATAGATAGATATTTTGACTATATGAATCAATAAAGGTTGCATTGGCAAGACTTCTTTTGACAATCACTAAGTAAGCCTGAAAGTTCATAAACCTTAAAAATACACCTCCAAGGGAGGAGGGCAAGGAGGTGCTTAGAGAACCTTAGATACAACAGGTAACAGTTTACTGCAATTTTTTACTTTAACTGCTTATGACCAATACAGAGCAAGAATAGGAGTGGCAGCAACAGGCAACAGAGTAATTGGACAAGGTGGGCTTTGCCTAATTTTTTTGTGTAGCTCTTAGCCCATCTGCTGCCAACATTAACCTAATTCTACCTTTGCACCTGTCTTGCCTGATAGTTGTAAACTCCTTCCTGTACAACTTCTGTCTTCTGTTTACAGTCTAGTCCTGGGTCTCATCCACTCTGTTGAGACAGTGTCAAAGGGATAGGAAAATCAAAATTAAACTTGCATGATTTAGATAGAGCATGTAATTCTAACACATTTTTAAATTCACTTCTATTTTCAAATGTGCTTTGTTCTCTTGGTATCCCTTGTTGAAAAAGAATAAGCACATATCCTACACTAGTAGGAGCTAAATTGTAGAAGGGGAAAGGGAAAGTAGATGGGGAAGGAGAATGGCACTACAGAAAGATGACCCTATCTTCGTCTTATAGTAACACTTCAAGTCAAAAAAGGGGTAGGGTGCTGTACACTAAGTGAATATGAACAGGGGTGGAGGCGTGAGCCTACTGGAAAAGGGTGTACATATAGCACTCCTCATCTGAGATAGCCTTTATTCCAAAAATAAAAAAATGTGTCGGAATCAATACAGAAAAATAGGCATATAGGACACAAATAATTCCCCTTGTGGGGGAACAATAAAGGGTTAAAAATCAAAACTTTATTAGTTAAATTAAAATAGTAAAACACACATTAAAAAACATGGAAAACAAGATGAGTTTCAAAGATAGAAAAATCTCCAGGCCAGTGGGATGGATTATACTGCCCTTCTGGGTACTATAGTAATAACTGGAATGAGATATAACAGGTAATTGTAAGAGTTAGTCACTCACCCTTTCCCACTGGCCTGGAGATTTTTCTTTCTTTGAAACTCATCTTGTTTTCCACTTTGTTTTTATTAAAGTTTTGATTTTTAACTCTTTATTGTTCCCCAACAAGGGGAATTATTTGTGTCCTATATGCCTATTTGTCTGTATTGATTCTGACACATTTTTTTAGTTTTTGAATAAAGGCTATCTCAGATGAGGAGTGCTAATATGTACACCCTTTTCCAGTAGGCTCATGCCTTCACCCTTGTTCACTAGTAGGAGCTAGCTGCTGATTGGTGCTTGCACACATTTGTCTCTTGTGATTGGCTAACTAGATGTGTTCAGCTAGTTGCCATTAGTGCAATGCATTTTCTTCAGCAAAGGATAACAAGCGAATTAATCATATTTGATAATAGAAGTAAAATGGAAAGTTTTTTTAAATTTGATGTTTTCTCTGAATCATGAAAGAAAATGTTGAGGTTTCCTATCCCTTTAGCAATTTTTATACACTTCTCAAACTCTGGTTCCATTCCTGGATGGACAGTTGCCCCACAATGTTTGTAATAAAAACATGATAGGGAAGCAAATTGCAGAAAAGAGCTGAAATATTGCAACTTGAAAATGGTGTAATTCAAATAGATTTTTACTAACACTTTTCCCATTTGCACTTTGAGAGTGATCCTCCATTAAAAGCATTCAGTCTATCTCATACCATTCACCTCTTGGCACACAGAAAAAGTTCCACTGTGAAGGATACTGATATCATAAAAACACCAAAAATGTCACAAAACAAATGCATTATTAGCTTTGAAACAGTGAGACAAGATACTTCACAGAGGCAATACAGTCTTTTATGAATTCCAGAATGCCCCTTATGTCTGTGTACAGTGTCCATTTTAGGACATTGTCAAATGTCATAGTCACATAGCATATTTAGTGCAAATTTCCACATGAATCTTTGATTTCTGACAAATTAAAGGTCATTTTCTCTGTCATAGTCACTTGGCATTTCAGCTTGATCAAATATGCCATGTGACTCTGACCGTGACCGCGACCATCAAAGGTCATTGTCGCTGTTGTTGTCATAGTCACTTGGCATTTCAGCTTGATCAAAAATGCCATGTGACTCTGACCGTGACCGCCACTGTGACCATTAAAGGTCATTGTCGCTGTCATAGTCACTTGGCATTTCAGCTTGATCAAATATGCCATGTGACTCTGACCGTGACCGCGACCATCAAAGGTCATTGTCGCTGTTGTTTTCATAGTCACTTGGCATTTCAGCTTGATCAAAATGCCATGTGACTCTGACCGCGACCATCAAACGTCATTGTGGCTGTTGCTGTCATAGTCACTTGGCATTTCAGCTTGATCAAAATGCCATGTGAGTCTGACCGTGACCGCGACCAACAAAGGTCACTGTCGTTGTCAGAGTCACTTAGCATTTCTGTTTTCCTTACCAAAAAATGCCTTGTGCTTATGTCTGTGACCAACATAGTTCACTGTTGCTATCAGAGAGCCTTTTTTGTTATCCAAAATACTTGATATTTTTGAATACAAAAAATACCACTGTAATAACTGTTGCTTGAAAACATATAATATGCTTTTATTTACAAGGTTTGCCAGAGCCTGTACGTTATGCGAGGGTGAAGGTAAATGTGTGGAACTCGGCATGCCACAATAGAGACACAGGACAAAGAAAGTATTTTCTTGTGAATAATTTACTAAAGCGAAATTATAAACAACAATATACTGGAGTAGGGGAATAGGGAATAGAATATCCAAGCCTCTCAACAAGCACAAGACTACCCAGCGGGTACTGTTGGTAAGGCATACTCAGATATCACAACAGAGATGCTTGGCTTCAGGAGCAAGCTAGGCATATTTAGGTTTCACAGCAGAGATGCTTGGCTTCCGGAGCAAGCTAGGCATACTCAGGTATCACAGCAGAGATGCTTAGTTTCAGGAGCAAGCTAGGCATATGCAGGTATCACAGCAGAGATGCTTGGTTTCAGGAGCAAGGTAGGCATACACAGGTATCACAGCAAAGATGCTTCAGGAGCAAGCTAGGCATATACAGGTATCACAGCAGATATACTTGGCTTCAGGAGCAAGCTAGGCATACTCAGGTATATCAGCAGAGATGCTTAGCTTCAAGAGCAAGCTAGGCATACTCAGGTATCACAGCAGAGATGCTTGGCTTCAGGAGCAAGCTAGGCATACTCAGGTATCACAGCAGAGATGCTTAGTTTCAGGAGCAAGCTAGGCATATGCAGGTATCACAGCAGAGATGCTTGGCTTCAGGAGCAAGGTAGGCATACACAGGTATCACAGCAAAGATGCTTCAGGAGCAAGCTAGGCATACTCAGGTATCACAGCAGAGATGCTTAGTTTCAGGAGCAAGCTAGGCATATGCAGGTATCACAGCAGAGATGCCTGGCTTCAGGAGCAAGGTAGGCATACACAGGTATCACAGCAAAGATACTTCAGGAGCAAGCTAGGCATATGCAGGTATCACAGCAGATATACTTGGCTTCAGGAGCAAGCTAGGCATACTCAGGTATCTCAGCAGAGAGATGCTTGGCTTAAGGAGCAAGCTAGGCATACTCAGGTATCACAGCAGAGATGCTTGGCTTCAGGAGCAAGCTAGGCATACTCAGGTATCACAGCAGTGATGCTTGGTTTCATGAGCAAGGTAGGCATACACAGGTATCACAGCAGAGATGCTTGGCTTCAGGCGCAAGGTAGGCATACACAGGTATCACAGCAGAGATGCTTGGCTTCAGGAGCAAGCTAGGCATACTCAGGTATCACAGCAGTGATGCTTGGTTTCATGAGCAAGGTAGGCATACACAGGTATCACAGCAGAGATGCTTGGCTTCAGGCGCAAGGTAGGCATATGCAGGTATCCCAGCAGAGATGCTTGGCTTCAGGAACAGGGTAAATATACATGGGTAAACATCATAGCAGAGATGCTTGGTCTTATGAGCCAGAAAGGGAAACACTGAATAGGCAGTAACTCAGTGCAGAATGAAAGTTTAGCTGGGTTTATAAAGGGACTGCCACACCTGAGTACTCCAGGTGGGAGTTCATGTAATCAGTGCTTTAGGTCCTTTAAGTTTCAGCGACACGCGATTAGTAAATTGCAGGTGAAGTTGAAGCAGGCAGGTCTCGCCATCCCATGTGGAGATGTGGGATCCTGACAATTGGACAGCTGTCGGTTAAAATTATTATTTTTCTTTTTTAATCCTCCATTTTTTATCGAATTAGTATCATGCTGTGTCATTCGTCAGAGTCACTGTGTCGTTTGTCAAAGTCACTTATTTCAGTTTTCCTTAAAAAAAAATGCCTTGTGCTTATGTCTGTGACCAACAGAGGTCACTGTTGCTGTCAGTGTCTTTTTTTTCTCATCCAATATACTTGATAGTTTTGCTTACAAAAAAATACCACTGTAATAACTGGTCCTGGAAAACATATAATATGCCTTTATTTGCTAGGTTTGCCAGATTTTGTATATTAGCCAGCTGTCTGGTAAAATAATTACCTTTTATTTTTGTTTTGTTTTACTCCTCCATTTTTTTTTATTGAATTACTATCATGCTGGGAATTATAGTTCCTTTTTGTGTTCATTTCATTATTGATTAAATTGAGCTGCAAACTACACATTCCAGCATACATTGCACTATACTGGTGCGTAGTTTTCTTTGCATTCTTTTTATTTTAATGAGATCTCACCTGCACAATTGTAGAGCTAAGAAGCATTCTTTAATTTTCTGGATGGCAAAACCATATGGTGATCATTGTACAATAATTTATTACATGATGTTTATGTCTGTTTTGTGTGTGTATATGTAAATCAAGTTGTACTCATTTACTGTCCTGATTAAGTGATAAAGCTAAATGCAGGGAAATACATTTTTTTATTACATATTTATTTAAGTTGACTTCTCCTTTTTTATTATTTTGTTTCTGCTGCATGTACATTTTATATATATTGTATACCCTTATTCCATCCTTACTTTTTATCGCCTAGATTTAGAGTTTGGCGTTAGCCATCAAAACCAGCGTTAGGGGCTCCTAACGCTGGTTTTTACCGCCCGCTGGTATTTAGAGTCAGTCAGGAAAGGGTCTAAGGCTCACTTTGCAGCCGCGACTTTTCCATACCGCAGATCCCCCTACGCCATTTGCGTATCCTATCTTTTCAATGGGATCTTCCTAACACCGGTATTTAGAGTCGTGGCTGAAGTGAGCGGTAGAAATCTAACGACAAGGCTCCAGCCACAGAAAAAAGTCAGGAGTTAAGAGCTTTTTGGGCTAACGCCGGTTCATAAAGCTCTTAACTACTGTGCTCTAAAGTACACTAACACCCATAAACTACCTATGTACCCCTAAACCGAGGCCCCCCCCACATCGCCACCACTCTATTAAATTTTTTTAACCCCTAATCTGTCGACCGCACACCGCCGCAACCTACATTATCCCTATGTACCCCTAATCTGCTGCCCCTAACACCGCCGACCCCTATATTATATTTATTAACCCCTAATCTGCCGCCCCCAACGTCACCTCCACCTACCTACAATTATTAACCCCTAATCTGCCGACCGGACCTCACCGCTACTATAATAAATGTATTAACCCCTAATCCACCTCACTCCCGCCTCAATAACCCTATAATGAATAGTATTAACGTCTAATCTGCCCTCCCTAACATCACCGACACCTAACTTCAAGTATTAACCCCTAATCTGCCGACCGGACCTCACCGCTACTCTATTAAATGTATTAACCCCTAAAGCTAAATCTAACCCTAACACTAACACCCCACTAATTTAAATATAATTTTTATCTAACAAAATAAATTAACTCTTATTAAATAAATTATTCCTATTTAAAGCTAAATACTTACCTGTAAAATAAACCCTAATATAGCTACAATATAAATTATAATTATATTGTAGCTATTTTAGGATTAATATTTATTTTACAGGCAACTTTGTATTTATTTTAACCAGGTACAATAGCTATTAAATAGTTAAGAACTATTTAATAGCTACCAAGTTAAAATAATTACAAAATTACCTGTAAAATAATTCCTAACCTAAGTTACAATTAAACCTAACACTACACTATCAATAAATTAATTAAATACAATACCTACAAATAAATACAATTAAATAAACTAACTAAAGTACAAAAAATAAAAAAGAACTAAGTTACAAAAAATAAAAAAATATTTACAAACATTAGAAAAATATTACAACAATTTTAAACTAATTACACCTACTCTAAGCCCCCTAATAAAATAACAAAGCCCCCCAAAATAAAAAAATGCCCTACCGTATTCTAAAATAAAAATAGAAAAGCTCTTTTACCTTACCAGCCCTTAAAAGGGCCTTTTGCGGGGCATGCCCCAAAGAATTCAGCTCTTTTGCCTGGAAACAATACCCCCCCCCAACATTACAACCCACCACCCACATACCCCTAATCTAACCCAAACCCCCCTTAAATACTAAGCCCCTGAAGATCTTCCTACCTTATCTTCACCACATCGGGTATCAGCGATCGGTCCAGGCTCCGATATCTTGTTCCAAGCCCATCCTCCGGCTGAAGTCTTGATCCAAGTGGCGGCTGAAGAAGTCCACTTCGGGCAGAAATCTTCATCCTATCCGGGCAGAAGAGGAGATCCGGACCGGCAAACATCTTCATCCAAGCGGCATCTTCTATGTTCTTCCATCCGATGACGAGCGGCTCCATCTTCAAGACCTCTGGCGCGGATCCATCCTCTTCTTCCGACGACTAGACAACGAATGAAGGTTCCTTTAAGGGACGTCATCCAAGATGGCGTCCCTCGAATTCCGATTGGCTGATAGGATTCTATCAGCCAATCGGAATTAAGGTAGGAAAATTCTGATTGGCTGATGGAATCAGCCAATCAGATTCAAGTTCAATCCGATTGGCTGATCCAATCAGCCAATCAGATTGAGCTTGCATTCTATTGGCTGTTCCGATCAGCCAATAGAATGTCAGCTCAATCTGATTGGCTGATCCAATCAGCCAATCAGATTAAACTTGAATCTGATTGGCTGATTAGGTGTTAGGTTTATTTAAGGGGGGTTTGGGTTAGATTAGGGGTATGTGGGTGGTGGGTTGTAATGTTGGGGGGGGTATTGTATGTTTTTTTTTCCAGGCAAAAGAGCTGAATTCTTTGGGGCATGCCCCACAAAAGGCCCTTTTAACGGCTGGTAAGGTAAAAGAGCTTTTCTATTTTAATTTTAGAATAGGGTAGGGCATTTTTTTTATTTTGGGGGGCTTTGTTATTTTATTAGGGGGCTTAGAGCAGGTGTAATTAGTTTAAAATTGTAATATTTTTCTAATGTTTGTAAATATTTTTTTTATTTTTTTGTAACTTAGTTCTTTTTTATTTTTTGTACTTTAGTTAGTTTATTTAATTGTATTTATTTGTAGGTATTGTATTTAATTAATTTATTGATAGTGTAGTGTTAGGTTTAATTGTAAGAACAAAAGTCAGAGGATGGGATAGGTGAAGGTGTAATGACAGGAACTCCCCACATGTACGTCTGTGTTATATATATATATACAGCCAACAATTGCTGCTGCTCCAACTGAGAAGTGAAGGAATAAATATATACAATGTAGAACTAGAGAGTCCTCTGCCCACAAAACGTGTCCCACACAACGCTAGTGGTAATGCAAGGTGTATAAGATTAGCTGTGCTCTATAGCCGGAGTTCACATAGAGAGCATTCAAACGGCATGGAGTACACAATATCCACAGTGTTAAAAGCTGTCGTTATCCGGATCATGTAAGACAAGCATACAAATAGGCAAGCATAAGTCAGTCACTATACCTTCGTGTTTGATGCCTGTGCGTCCTGCTTGATATCACAGCTGAGTCCTGTGTCCGCCTTCCACAGCGGTCAATCTTAGAACCTCCTCCTGTTACAAGCGCCAAAACTATACCAGATATATTTTCAGTCCCAGCCATTTGTATGGTAATCCGTGTTTAACCTGGGGTGCTTATCCCCTCCACCACATTTATTTGTGAACCGTTGTTAATTGTATTTGTGTCTATTCTCATGCCGCGCTACGGCGCATGGTTTAAATAAACCTTTTATTTTGCATTCCACCCGGTTTGTGCTCCTCCATATTTTTCAGGTTTAATTGTAACTTAGGTTAGGATTTATTTTACAGGTAATTTTGTAATTATTTTAACTAGGTAGCTATTAAATAGTTCTTAACTATTTAATAGCTATTGCACCTAGTTAAAATAAATACAAAGTTGCCTGTAAAATAAATATTAATCCTAAAATAGCTACAATATAATTATAATTTATATTGTAGCTATATTAGGATTTATTTTATAGGTAAGTATTTAGCTTTAAATAGGAATAATTTATTTAATAAGAGTTAATTTATTTCGTTAGAATAAAATTATATTTAACTTAGGGGTGTGTTAGGGTTAGGGTTAGACTTAGCTTTAGGGGTTAATACATTTATTAGAGTAGCGGTGAGGTCTGGTCGGCAGATTAGGGGTTAATACTTGAAGTTAGGTGTCGGTGATGTTAGGGAGGGCAGATTAGGGGTTAATACTATTTATTATAGGGTTATTGAGGCGGGAGTGGGGCGGATTAGGGGTTAATAACTTTATTATAGTAGCGGCGAGGTCCGGTCGGCAGATTAGGGGTTAATAAGTGTAGGTAGGTAGCGGCGACGTTGAGGGGGGCAGATTAGGGGTTAATAAATATAATATAGGGGTCAGCGGTGTTAGGGGCAGCAGATTAGGGGTACATAGGGATAACGTAGGTGGCGGCGGTGTACGGAGCAGCAGATTAGGGGTTAATAATAATATGCAGGGGTCAGCGATAGCGGGGCGGCAGATTAGGGGTTAATAAGTGTAAGGTTAGGGGTGTTTAGACTCGGGGTACATGTTAGGGTGTTAGGTGTAGACAAAGGAAGTGTTTTCCCATAGGAAACAATGGGGCTGCGTTAGGAGCTGAACACTGCTTTTTTGCAGGTGTTAGGTTTTTTTTCAGCTCAAACTGCCCCATTATTTCCTATGGGGGAATCGTGCACAAGCACGTTTTTGAAGCTGGCCGCTACCGTAAGCAACGCTGGTATTTAGAGTTGCAGTGGCGGTAAATTATGCTATACGCTCCCTTTTTGGAGCCTAACGCAGCCATTCTGTGAACTCTAAATACCAGCGGTATTTAAAAGGTGCAGGGGGAAAAAAGCCAGCGTTAGCTACGCGGGTCGTTACCGACAAAACTCTAAATCTAGCCGTATGCCTTCTAATAAATGTGTTTAGAATTGGGGTATTTATTTTGGCATTGTAGTCAGATGTTTGCTTCTCTCCCTCAGCTAAGATTGTGTTGGAAAAAAAAGGATGAAATTACTTTATTGCCAGCCCTGGAGAAATGCCTATTTTGTAAGGGCATTTGACCCATGATCAGGGCAAAGTGAGAGTAGGTTGGTGATAAGAGGTTAGGGGGTGGGGTCCTTGAGTAGGTCTTAAAGTCTAGTGGGCAGGAAGTAGGCTCATCTTCTATCCGCATCAAGCCCGGAGAGAACGTGAGGGTACTTACCTGCTCACAATGGAAAACCTACATGAGCTGTTTATGGCAGCTGCAGCTGCCACCAGGGAGAGAGGTCCTCAATGGCTGCTGGTGCAGCTGCAGGCTGCCGGGGCCATACCTGGTGGCGAGTATCCGGAGCAAGCGGTGGGGGAGGAGTCATCCCCTAGGGCCAGACAAGCGCGGCAGTTGAATCCTCTTGAGCGCCTCAGTCCTGAGCCGGGTCCACAAAGAGGACGATCGGGGGGGGGGGGAGCACATCTGGAGCCTGCAGGAGAGGGAGCAGAGGATGGCCAGCTGGGAGGAGGAGCGGCCCACAGAGGAGGGGACGTTTGGAACAGGAGCTGCCGGAGCAGGAGAAAGACAGCGTTCATGTGGATGTCATGTCGCGCCATGCTGGAGCAGTGATATAGGCAGCATAAGAGGAGGCAGAAGCAGCTGCTCCTGCAGGTAAGCCACTGAGCTGTCACAGAGTGGGGTGCGGAGTGGCGGTAGATGGCCTGGATGGTGGTGGATGAAGGCCAAGAGGCAGCAGGACTGGGACTATAGGCCACAGGGTCTGGGGGTGGTGGGGGGCCCACATGAGGGATGACTGAGATGGAGGGGCCCACAAGGGGCCCAGGGGGTATGTGGCCTTCAGAGGGAGCGGAAGGTTAGGCCTGCATGGGCCCATGGTCATGGGGGTGGGTACAGGGGTGGTCCACATGAGGCCCGGGGGCTTGGCGGGAGAATGTGGATGGCCCAAATGAGGCCAGTGTAGGGGGCAAGGGCTAGCAGGGAAGCCCAGATGAGACCAGGGTGGCTGGGGGGGAGGCCTTATAGTGTGGGGTGCCATTTATCGCCTTTTTCTGTGACAGTGCCGCAGAGTTCCACCCCAGAGGGACGTCGGAGATTGGATTGCAGCAGGATCTGGGAGAGAGACAGGGATTCACTCATCATAGAGTATATCCCTAGTGACTTCAACAGCGAGGGGTTCCAGGAGGCAGAGGTCCCGGAGCTGTCCACAGCTGGCCAGGCGGGGGATCTGGATGTATTGGAGCAGCTATTGGGTTCTTTTTCCCCTCCTAGGGGTTTTGGGGACAGGGGTAGGGGCAGGCGCAATGCCAGGGCTGTTGTGGGAACTGGTAGGGGTGCTTTGGATGATGTTTTTGTTATGCCTTTGCAGGTAGATCAGAGGAGGGAGTGGTCCCCCCCTGGATGGTGGGAGGCGGTCCCGCTCACCTATCAGTAGCAGACCCGGCAGGGTCGGTAGGATGTCACCCACCTGGGCGCGCATTTAGCAGACGCCAGAGGACGGAGTGGCGAGAGGAGGAGAGAGTCAAGATCCAGGAAGCGGTCCCCAGAAAGGTGTCAGGACTTGCCAGCGAAAGAAAGGAGAAGGTCAGGTAGAGCTGGTACTACAAGGGATTATTACACAGAGTGGGAGTGTGAATAAGGTACAGAGTGTGTTGTAGAAAGTTTTGAAGGAGTTGGTTGCGAGGATCAAGGGAGCCTGGCGGGGGCATGGCAAGCTAGTGCCCCAGACATGGGTGGGTCAGGGGTTGAGGCTGCGGTGATGGCGGCACCTGGGATGAGTCCAGTGGGGAACCCGGTTGCAGCGGCTGGGCAGGGGAACGCCGGTTGTGGAAGTGGCTGGAGGGGTAGCAGGTGCGAGCAGTTCAGCAGGGAGCTCAGGGGCAGTGTCACTAAAAGTGTCAGACGAAGCCCTGCGCAAGCCATGTTTATGTTACATAGGCCCCTTGGGGCTACATTTGGCAGTCAAGGTTAAGGAAAGGATATGGAAGAAGGAGTTCCTAGAGCTGTTTTCCCTCCTCCCCCTGGATCAGTTTGTAGAAATTAAGGAGGACCCAAAAGGGGAACAGGGAAAGAAGGAAGAGGTGGAGCAGAAGAACCGGTATCTGAAGATACCGAAGACTTTCGCTAATTGGTCTAGGGACTTTTGTATTTTGGAGAGAGTGATTACGCCGAAGTTTTCCGACCAGGGTTTAGCCTTTTTTTTGCTATCTGGATGAGGTCTCCTCTGCCTACCGTATATATGGGGGTATGGCATGGTGGAGGTATGACGAGCAGTTTCGTCAAAGGATTGCAGTTTATCCTGAGATGAGGTGGGATGATAGGGACATGGGGATTTGGCTGGAGCTAATGACTCATTTAAGCAGCGGGCAGTCCTTTCGGATGAGGGGTGGAGGGTTCTCAGGAATGGCCGGGAGTGGTTCAGCAGTGGCTCTCCGAAAAGGCCTGTGTTTCCAGTTTAATGACGGGCAATGCCGGTTCGGGGCTTCATGCAAATATAAGCACAAGTGTTCAGGATGTGGGGGAGTCCCCCCTTATGCCAAATGCTTCAGTAAAGGGAAGGTCGGGGGTAGACCCGGGGAGGTGGGTGTTCAGGGCCTGGACTCCTGTGGACATCAGAAGGATGATCCAATGGCTAAGGCAGTACGCTAAGGTTAGGGGAAAGCGGGGAGATGCCGAGCTGCTCCTCACAGGTTTTAGCTCAGGGTTCACCATCCCCTTTCAGGAAGTGAAGGAGGGCGGGGTATCGGGGAACTTGAAGTCCGCCAGGGACTTTGCAGGAGTGGTTCGGGAAAAATTTGGGAAGGAGGTGGCCTTGGGGCGCATGGCGGGCCCCTTTATGGCCTGTCCTTTGCTGAACCTGAGGCTGTCTCCTCGGGGGGTAGTCCCAAAGAAGACGCAGGGTCAGTTTTGAATGATCCACCACCTGTCGTACCAGAAGGGGTCGTCGGTGAATGATGGTATTGACCCTGGCCTTGCGGTGGTTAAATACACATTGCTTGACGATACAGTAGCATTGGTCCGGCAGGCAGGCTGGGGGGCCCTCCTGGCAAAGGTGGACGTCAAAGCGGCTTTTCAGTTACTTCCGGTCCACCCGGCCTGCCACCATTTGTTGGGTTGTTCGTTTGAAGGGAAGTTTTTTGTCGATTTATGCTTACCCATGGGTTGCTCCATTTCATGATCCTATTTTGAAAAATGTAGCTGCTTTGTGGAATGGATCATCAAACAAGTTTCGGGGTTGAGTTCCACGATCCATTATTTGGACAACTTCCTGTTTGTGGGCCCTCCGGTCATTGGAGCATGCCAGCTCTTGATGAACACGTTTGAAGCAGTAGCAAGGGATTTCAGTATTCCGGTCGCGGGGGACCAATGTGAGGGCCCTTATGTTGCACTGAGTTTCTTGGGAATACACATTGATTCTGTCAACATGGAATGTAGTTTACCTTCTGACAAGGTGGCTGACTTGTGTGGTGTATTTCGGCAGGCATTGGGGCGGAGGAAGTTGATGTTGAGGGAAATGCAATCTTTGTTGGGTAAGCTAAATTTTGCTTGCAGGATCATCCCCGTGGGAGGGTGTTCTGCCGAAGGTTATCACTGGCTACTGTTGGGGCGAAAGAGGCTTTTCATCATGTACGTTTGACAAAAGCATTGAAGGAGGATCTGATGATTTGGCTGAGGTTTTTAAAGGAGTTTAACGGGAGGTCCTTATTCTACAAGAGGGTTGGCAGGACCCGGATGTACATCTGTTCACAGATGCTTCAGGGGCTCATGGCTTTGGAGCATATTTGGGGGGTAAGTGGTGTGCAGAATCAGGGTCACAAGGATGGCATGAGGGCGGCCTGACTAAGAATTTAGTATTCTAAGAGTTGTTTCCATTACTGGTGGCCTTGACTGTTTGGCTGGTTTCCTTGCAGGACAGGAAGGTTTTGCTCCATTCGGATAATATGGGGGTGGTGTAGGCTGTAAATTCCTTGCCGGCATCATCCCCCCCGGTGGTGGTTCTTCGTTTGTTTGTACTGGAATGCCTGATATGTAATGTGCTTTTCAAGGCTGTGCATGTGCCTGCTAAGTCGAATGGGATTGCTGACTCTCTTTCCCATTTACAGTGGGACAGATTCTGGGAGCTGACCCCATTGGCGGAGGAAGAGGGGACGCAGTGCCCGGGGGACTTGTGGAAAGTGGACTTCTTGGATTGTTGAAGATGGTGCATTTTGCTTTGGCTGGGTCCACATGGAAAGCTTATTCTCAGGTATGGAGAGAATGGTGTGCAGTGATAAAGGGGCTGAGGGGCTCTCACAGCCCAGAGTTGGTCGACAGTGCTATAAAAATGGATGGAAGATTTGGGAAAGAATAGGGTGTCAAGGGCTATGGTAAAATGCAGGCTGGCAGTGATTGCTTTCTTATTCCAATGCTTGGGATGGGAGGATGTTACTAAGTCTTTTGTGGTGCGAATGGCAGCCAGGGGTTTGTGTAGAGGGGGAAGGGTCCCAGACTCCAGGAGACTGGTCGTTTTCTCGTTGTTACAAAGGGTGGTAGGAGCTTTGGCCTCAGTGTGTTCTGATAGGTATGAGGTGGTTATTTTCCGGGCGGCCTATGTTGTAGCCTTTTTTGCAGCCAACGGGTGTCAGAGGTGGTGGGAGTAACTAAGAGAGATGGGGGGATCCAGCGAGGTGATGTGTGGATTCAGGGGCGGGATCTTCACATGTGGCTGTGTTGGTCTAAGATCGATCAGGGGGGACAAGGAAGAGCTATTAGCCTTAAGGCAATAGGAGGGGCATGTTGCCCTGCTGAGGTGGTGGCTGCTTTCCTGCAGGTGCGACCGGTGGGAGGTGGCCCTTTGTTTGTTCATTTGAATGGGGACACTTTATCTCGTTTCCAATTTGTCTCGGTTTTTAGGAAGGTGTTAGGATTGTTGGGTCTCCCACAACTTGACTTTGGGTCCCACTCTTTCCGAATCGGGGCTGCACCAGAAGTGAGAATGTTGGGTATGATGGACGCAAGGATAAAATGGATTGGGAGGTGGGCTTCTAGCAGTTTTAAATCTTATGTTAGACATGATTTGGTTTTGTAGTATTTGTTTCTGTTCCCATTGTTAGGGACCACGGAATGTTGGATTATCAGCCATTATTACATTTATTGGGCAAGGGGAGTGGCAATGACTAAAGACGGGGGGAGTCAGCTGCAGCTGGATGGCGAGACAGTCCGAATCCGGTGGTTCAGTTTCCGGGGGTTGAGATTGGACCAGGTGATTGTTAAGGTGGTGGAATACGCCAGATTGTTTAGTCCCCCGGGTATGTTGGTGATCCATGCTGGGGGGAACGATTTGGGCTTCATCTCTCAAAAAGATTTATTGTCAGGGGTAAAAAGGGGATTTGCTCAGACTATGGGACTTGTTCCCTGGGCTAATAGTAGTGTTGTCGGAAATAGAGTCTAGGTTAAAATGGCGGGCAGCCTGGGACGTGCGAAAGCTAGAAGCCTCTAGGAGGAGGGTCAATAGAATCTTGAATATGTTTGTGGAAAGGCATGGGGGGGTGTCTATACGGCACATGGAATTCGAGAAGGAATCAGGGGAATGTTTCTTTTTGAGAGATGGGGTTCATTTAAATGAGGTGGGGCAGTCCATCTTTTTCATTTTAGTCTGAGAGAAGGGGTAGAAAACGCCTTGGGTGGTGGCAGGGTCTGGCTTTAAGCCGTCCTGGTGGCAGGGGGCTAGCCTTTGGTGGCTTGTGGAGTTCTGCTGGGGTACATCCTGCTATACAGGAGAGGTCTTGAACGGTTCCTGAGGGGATCCTTGAAAGGAGGTACAATGGGTCATTTGGCAAGCCCCGTGGGTTGTTAGTGTTAATTCTATTATTGGGGATATTTATCTTTTTATTTATATGTTAAGTTATGTTATTAATAAATCAAGCTGTGGCCTTTTTACCCCAAGAGATGGTGTGTGTCTATTATTTGTGAATAACGTAGTCCCTATTTAGGGAGTCATGCCACCCCTGGATAAATGCCTATTTTGTAAGGGCATTTGACCCCAGAGCAGGGCAAAGTGAGAGTAGGTTGGTGATGAGAGGTTAGGGGGCAGGCTCCTTGAGTAGGTCTTAAACGCCAGTGAGCAGAAAGTAGGCTCATCTTCTATCCGGACCTGAAGGTGGGAAGAAGCCCCCTCCCTCCCTTGGATTATGGCTTGGGAGATGTAATGTACTTGTCGCAGTTTGGCGGGGGGCCTTGCCTTTGGTGGATTGTGGAGTTATGCTGGGGTACCTTCTGCTATGCAGGAGAGGTCTTGAACGGTTCCTGAGGGGATCCTTGGAATGGAGGTACAATGGGTCATTTGGCAAGCCATGTGGGTTGTTAGTGTTAATTCTATGGGGATACTTATCTGTTTATTTATATGTTAAGTTATGTTATTAATAAAACAAGCTGCTGCCTTTTTACCCCAAAAGATGGTGTGTGTCTATTATTTGGGAATAACGTAGTCCCTAATTAGGGGGTCATTACACTGAGAATACTCAGTGAATGCTGGTTTACAACATTCATAAAATAGAGGTCATCATTTATAAAATGGAAAGAATTTGTCATTTTTTCCTTTTCTGATTTTCACCTAAATTTAGCTCATTATGAAAGGAAAGCAAGAAATGCAAGGTTATTGAGATTGTATTGTTGCTGACAGAATTTTCACCTACAAATATAAATTTCCAGTTGGTTACAGAAAAAAATGAGGAACCAAATATTTGTACTTAAAAGTGCATTTTTTTATCTATTTATTTTTCTGCTATATATAAGCATTTTACTATGCATGCTAGCAAGATAAAAAAAAATATTTACACAGTTCCAAAAGTCACTTTGTAAAAAGCCACAGTGCATACACATATAGGGACAGATTACTAGTAGATTCTTAGGGATTTTGTGAAGTGAGGTAATGACAAGTCAAGAGTTAACATTTGTAACTGTTGACTTGTGCCCATAGTGAAAATAAAGCTTTGAATACTTAGCATGGGATGCACTAATTTATGTGGCTGTCCATAGAAATGTAGTGTTACAACTTGATCATTCTGTGCATACCACACACAATGCTCAAAAAAAGGTGAAGTAATATATATATATATATATATATATATATATATATTTAATTTTTTATTGAGGATATTACATATATTATACAAATACATTGTAAATACAGAATGCAGACATACAAATATTAGCTTCGCATTTGATCGACCTGTAATTGAAATTATGTATTCCTCGCTTTTTTTACCCCAGAGGTGAGACAGGGCACTCTTGGACAAGTAATAACAGTATGATAATGATAAGGGGTTACATTAACATTGATAAAAACAAACAAACATAACATTTTGCATCAAAAAATAAAAAGGGTTGTTATACAAGCACAACAAATATAACCATAATTAATGAGCAGATGCAAAGTACCAGGACTGACTAGTTAAAGTTAAATATAACAACACCTGCAGTAGTTTGTGCATTTACATTTTAAACAAGAGCGAAATATGTCAAATTTACCAATAATCCAGACATACCTTTTCATCATTATAGACAATAAGTCCTTATAGGTTATGCAAAGATGGTATCCACCCCAGACATATCAAACCCCATTCTCCCGCCGAGCTGCGGACTCCAAAAGTTTTTCATTTTCTAAATAGGCAAATGAAGGCCTCTGTATATTTCTTGCTCAGGTGGCATGTGTTGTGGCCCAAATAGACTATAAATTCTCACCTTACAATTACAGCGGTTAGCTGTGTATTAACTAGTAGTGATGTCTCGAATTGTTCGCCGGCGAATAGTTCCCGGCTAACATAGCTTGTTCGCGTTCGCAACGGCGGGTGAAAATATACAATGTTCGATCCGCCCCCTATTCGTTGAGTAAACTTTGACCCTGTATCTCACAGTCTGCAGACACATTCCAGCCAATCAACAGCAGACCCTCCACCCAGACCCTCCCAGCTCCTGGACAGCAGCCATTTTAGATTCATTCGGAAGCTGCTTTCTTAGTGAGAGGAGGGAGAGTGTAGCTGCTGCTGATTTAATAGGGAAATTGATAGCTAGGCTAGTGTATTCAGTGTCCACTACAGTCCTGAAGGACTCATATGATCTCTGCTGTAAGGACAGCACCTCAAAAAGCCCTTTTTAGGGCTAGAACATCAGTCTGTTTTTTTTCCCCTGTGTAATCTAATTGCAGTTGCCTGCCTGCCAGGCCCACTTGCCCAGTGCCACCACAAATATCTGTTGTAACATTAGTGTAAATTTAAAAAAAAAACTTTTTTGACTGTGAAACATCAGTCTGCTAGTGTAATCTAATTGCAGTTTCCTGCCAGCGTGTGTGCCAGGCCCACTTGCCCAGTGCCACCACTCATATCTGGTGTAACAGTAGTGTAAATTTAAAAAAAAAAAAACATTTTTGACAGTGAAACATCAGTCTGCTAGTGTAATCTAATTGCAGTTGCCTGCCTGCCAGCGTGTGTGCCAGGCCCACTTGCCCAGTGCCACCACTCATATCTGGAGTAACAGCAGTGTAAATAAAATAAAAAAACGTTTTGACTGTGAAACATCAGTATGCTTGTGTAATCTAATTGCAGTTGCCTGCCTGCCTGCCAGCGTGTGTGCCAGGCCCACTTGCCCAGTGCCACCACTCATATCTGTTGTAACAGTAGTGTAAATGTAAAAAAAATCTTTTTTGACTGTGAAACCTCAGTCTGCTAGTGTAATCTAATTGCAGTTGCCTGCCTGCCAGCGTGTGTGCCAGGCTCACAGCGTATACTGTGCCCACTTGCCCAGTGCCACCACTCATATCTGGTGTAACAGTAGTGTAAATTTAAAAAAAAACTTTTTTGACTGTGAAACATCAGTCTGTTTGTGTAATCTAATTGCAGTTGCCTGCCTGCCAGCGTGTGTGCCAGGCCCACTTGCCCAGTGCCACCACTCATATCTGTTGTAACAGTAGTGTAAATTTAAAAAAAAAAACTTTTTTGACTGTGAAACATCAGTCTGCTAGTGTAATTTAATTGCAGTTGCCTGCCTGCCAGCGTGTGTGCCAGGCTCACAGCGTATATTGAGCCCACTTACCCAGTGCCACCACTCATATCTGGTGTAACAGTAGTGTAAATTTAAAAAAAAAACTTTTTTGACTGTGAAACATCAGTCTGCTTGTGTAATCTAATTGCAGTTGCCTGCCTGCCAGCATGTGTGCCAGACCCACTTGCCCAGTGCCACCACTCATATCTGTTGTAACAGTAGTGTAAATTTAAAAAAAAAAACTTTTTTGACTGTGAAACATCAGTCTGCTAGTGTAATCTAATTGCAGTTGCCTGCCTGCCAGTGTGTGTGCCAGGCTCACAGCATATACTGTGCCCACTTGCCCAGTGCCACCACTCATATCTGGTGTAACAGTAGTGTAAATTAAAAAAAAACACTTTTTTGACTGTGAAACATCAGTCTGCTTGTGTAATCTAATTGCAGTTGCCTGCCTGCCAGCGTGTGTGCCAGGCTCACAGCGTATACTGTGCCCACTTGCCCAGTGCCACCACTCATATCTGGTGTAACAGTAGTGTAAATTTAAAAAAAAAAACTTTTTTGACTGTGAAAGATCAGTTTGCTTGTGTAATCTAATTACAGTTGCCTGCCTGCCAGCGTGTGTACCAGGCCCACTTGCCCAGTGCCACCACTCATATCTGGTGTAACAGTAGTGTAAATTTAAAAAAAAAAACTTTTTTGACTGTGAAACATCAGTCTGCTTGTGTAATCTAATTGCAGTTGCCTGCCTGCCAGCGTGTGTGCCAGGCCCACTTGCCCAGGTCCACCACTCATATCTGGTGTAACAGTAGTGTAAATTTAAAAAAAAAAACTTTTTTGACTGTGAAACATCAGTCTGCTTGTGTAATCTAATTGCAGTTGCCTGCCTGCCAGCGTGTGTGCCAGGCCCACTTGCCCAGTGCCACCACTCATATCTGGTGTAACAGTAGTGTAAATTTAAAAAAAAATAACTTTTTTGACTGTGAAACATCAGTCTGCTAGTGTAATTTAATTGTAGTTGCCTGACTGCCAGCGTGTGTGCCAGGCTCACAGCGTATACTGTGCCCACTTGCCCAGTGCCACCACTCATATCTGGTGTAACAGTAGTGTAAATTTAAAAAAAAAAAACTTTTTTGACTGTGAAACATCAGTCTGCTTGTGTAATCTAATTGCAGTTGCCTGCCTGCCAGCGTGTGTGCCAGGCCCACTTGCCCAGTGCCACCACTCATATCTGTTGTAACAGTAGTGTAAATTTAAAAAAAACTTTTTTGACTGTGAAACATCAGTCTGCTAGTGTAATCTAATTGCAGTTGCCTACCTGCCAGCGTGTGTGCCAGGCTCACAGCGTATACTGTGCCCACTTGCCCAGTGCCACCACTCATATCTGGTGTAACAGTAGTGTAAATTTAAAAAAAAACTTTTTTGACTGTGAAACATCAGTCTGCTTGTGTAATCTAATTGCAGTTCCCTTCCTGCCAGTGAGTGTGCCAGGCCCACTTGCCCAGTGCCACCACTCATATCTGTTGTAACAGTAGTGTAAATTTAAAAAAAAAACTTTTTTGACTGTGAAACATCAGTCTGCTAGTGAAATCTAATTGCAGTTGCCTACCTGCCTGCCAGTGTGTGTGCCAGGCTCACATTGTATACTCTGCCCACTTGCCCAGTGCCACCACTCATATCTGGTGTAATAGTAGTGTAAATTTAAAAAAAAAAAACTTTTTTGACTGTGAAACTTCAGTCTGCTTGTGTAATCTAATTGCAGTTGCCTGCCTGCCAGCGTGTGTACCAGGCCCACTTGCCCAGTGCCACCACTCATATCTGGTGTAACAGTAGTGTAAATTTAAAAAAAACAAACTTTTTTGACTGTGAAACATCAGTCTGCTTATGAAATCTAATTGCAGTTGCCTGCCTGCCAGCGTGTGTGCCAGGCCCACTTGCCCAGGTCCACCACTCATATCTGGTGTAACAGTAGTGTAAATTTAAAAAAAAAAAACTTTTTTGACTGTGAAACATCAGTCTGCTTGTGTAATCTAATTGCAGTTGCCTGTCTGCCTGTGTGTGTGCCAGGCCCACTTGCCCAGTGCCACCACTCATATCTGTTGTAACAGTAGTGTAAATTTTAAAAAAAAACTTTTTTGACTGTGAAACATCAGTCTGCTAGTGTAATCTAATTGCAGTTGCCTGCCAGCCAGCGTGTGTGCCAGGCTCACAGCGTATACTGTGCCCACTTGCCCAGTGCCACCACTCATATCTGGTGTAACAGAAGTGTAAATTTAAAAAGAAAAACTTTTTTGACTGTGAAACATCAGTTTGCTTGTGTAATCTAATTGCATTTGCCTGCCTGCCAGCGTGTGTACCAGGCACCCTTGCCCAGTGCCACCACTCATATCTGGTGTAACAGTAGTGTAAATTTAAAAAAAAAACACTTTTTTGACTGTGAAACATCAGTCTGCTTGTGTAATCTAATTGCAGTTGCCTGCCAGCCAGCGTGTGTGCCAGGCCCACTTGCCCAGTGCCACCACTCATATCTGGTGTAACAGTAGTGTAAATTAAAAAAAAAAAAACTTTTTTGACTGTGAAACATCAGTCTGCTTGTGTAATCTAATTGCAGTTGCCTGCCTGCCAGCGTGTGTGCCAGGCCCACTTGCCCAGTGCCACCACTCATATCTGGTGTAACAGTAGTGTAAATTTAAAAAAAAATAACTTTTTTGACTGTGAAACATCAGTCTGCTAGTGTAATTTAATTGTACTTGCCTGACTGCCAGCGTGTGTGCCAGGCTCACAGCGTATACTGTGCCCACTTGCCCAGTGCCACCACTCATATCTGGTGTAACAGTAGTGTAAATTTAAAAAAAAAAAACTTTTTTGACTGTGAAACATCAGTTTGCTTGTGTAATCTAATTGCAGTTGCCTGCCTGCCAGCGTGTGTACCAGGCCCACTTGCCCAGTGCCACCACTCATATCTGGTGTAACAGTAGTGTAAATTTAAAAAAAAAAACTTTTTTGACTGTGAAACATCAGTCTGCTTGTGTAATCTAATTGCAGTTGCCTGCCTGCCAGCGTGTGTGCCAGGCCCACTTGCCTAGTGCCACCACTCATATCTGTTGTAACAGTAGTGTAAATTTAAAAAAAAATAACTTTTTTGACTGTGAAACATCAGTCTGCTAGTGTAATTTAATTGTAGTTGCCTGACTGCCAGCGTGTGTGCCAGGCTCACAGCGTATACTGTGCCCACTTGCCCAGTGCCACCACTCATATCTGGTGTAACAGTAGTGTAAATTAAAAAAAAAAAACTTTTTTGACTGTGAAACATCAGTTTGCTTGTGTAATCTAATTGCAGTTGCCTGCCTGCCAGCGTGTGTACCAGGCCCACTTGCCTAGTGCCACCACTCATATCTGTTGTAACAGTAGTGTAAATTTAAAAAAAAATAACTTTTTTGACTGTGAAACATCAGTCTGCTTGTGTAATCTAATTGCAGTTGCCTGCCTGCCAGCGTGTGTGCCAGGCTCACAGCGTATACTGTGCCCACTTGCCCAGTGCCACCACTCATATCTGGTGTAACAGTAGTGTAAATTTAAAAAAAAAAACTTTTTTGACTGTGAAAGATCAGTTTGCTTGTGTAATCTAATTACAGTTGCCTGCCTGCCAGCGTGTGTACCAGGCCCACTTGCCCAGTGCCACCACTCATATCTGGTGTAACAGTAGTGTAAATTTAAAAAAAAAAACTTTTTTGACTGTGAAACATCAGTCTGCTTGTGTAATCTAATTGCAGTTGCCTGCCTGCCAGCGTGTGTGCCAGGCCCACTTGCCCAGGTCCACCACTCATATCTGGTGTAACAGTAGTGTAAATTTAAAAAAAAAAACTTTTTTGACTGTGAAACATCAGTCTGCTAGTGAAATCTAATTGCAGTTGCCTACCTGCCTGCCAGTGTGTGTGCCAGGCTCACATTGTATACTCTGCCCACTTGCCCAGTGCCACCACTCATATCTGGTGTAATAGTAGTGTAAATTTAAAAAAAAAAAACTTTTTTGACTGTGAAACTTCAGTCTGCTTGTGTAATCTAATTGCAGTTGCCTGCCTGCCAGCGTGTGTACCAGGCCCACTTGCCCAGTGCCACCACTCATATCTGGTGTAACAGTAGTGTAAATTTAAAAAAAACAAACTTTTTTGACTGTGAAACATCAGTCTGCTTATGAAATCTAATTGCAGTTGCCTGCCTGCCAGCGTGTGTGCCAGGCCCACTTGCCCAGGTCCACCACTCATATCTGGTGTAACAGTAGTGTAAATTTAAAAAAAAAAACTTTTTTGACTGTGAAACATCAGTCTGCTTGTGTAATCTAATTGCAGTTGCCTGTCTGCCTGTGTGTGTGCCAGGCCCACTTGCCCAGTGCCACCACTCATATCTGTTGTAACAGTAGTGTAAATTTTAAAAAAAAACTTTTTTGACTGTGAAACATCAGTCTGCTAGTGTAATCTAATTGCAGTTGCCTGCCAGCCAGCGTGTGTGCCAGGCCCACTTGCCCAGTGCCACCACTCATATCTGGTGTAACAGTAGTGTAAATTTAAAAAAAAAAACTTTTTTGACTGTGAAACATCAGTCTGCTTGTGTAATCTAATTGCAGTTGCCTGCCTGCCAGCGTGTGTGCCAGGCCCACTTGCCCAGGTCCACCACTCATATCTGGTGTAACAGTAGTGTAAATTTAAAAAAAAAAACTTTTTTGACTGTGAAACATCAGTCTGCTTGTGTAATCTAATTGCAGTTGCCTGCCTGCCAGCGTGTGTGCCAGGCCCACTTGCCCAGTGCCACCACTCATATCTGGTGTAACAGTAGTGTAAATTTAAAAAAAAATAACTTTTTTGACTGTGAAACATCAGTCTGCTAGTGTAATTTAATTGTAGTTGCCTGACTGCCAGCGTGTGTGCCAGGCTCACAGCGTATACTGTGCCCACTTGCCCAGTGCCACCACTCATATCTGGTGTAACAGTAGTGTAAATTTAAAAAAAAAAAACTTTTTTGACTGTGAAACATCAGTCTGCTTGTGTAATCTAATTGCAGTTGCCTGCCTGCCAGCGTGTGTGCCAGGCCCACTTGCCCAGTGCCACCACTCATATCTGTTGTAACAGTAGTGTAAATTTAAAAAAAACTTTTTTGACTGTGAAACATCAGTCTGCTAGTGTAATCTAATTGCAGTTGCCTACCTGCCAGCGTGTGTGCCAGGCTCACAGCGTATACTGTGCCCACTTGCCCAGTGCCACCACTCATATCTGGTGTAACAGTAGTGTAAATTTAAAAAAAAACTTTTTTGACTGTGAAACATCAGTCTGCTTGTGTAATCTAATTGCAGTTCCCTTCCTGCCAGTGAGTGTGCCAGGCCCACTTGCCCAGTGCCACCACTCATATCTGTTGTAACAGTAGTGTAAATTTAAAAAAAAAACTTTTTTGACTGTGAAACATCAGTCTGCTAGTGAAATCTAATTGCAGTTGCCTACCTGCCTGCCAGTGTGTGTGCCAGGCTCACATTGTATACTCTGCCCACTTGCCCAGTGCCACCACTCATATCTGGTGTAATAGTAGTGTAAATTTAAAAAAAAAAAACTTTTTTGACTGTGAAACTTCAGTCTGCTTGTGTAATCTAATTGCAGTTGCCTGCCTGCCAGCGTGTGTACCAGGCCCACTTGCCCAGTGCCACCACTCATATCTGGTGTAACAGTAGTGTAAATTTAAAAAAAACAAACTTTTTTGACTGTGAAACATCAGTCTGCTTATGAAATCTAATTGCAGTTGCCTGCCTGCCAGCGTGTGTGCCAGGCCCACTTGCCCAGGTCCACCACTCATATCTGGTGTAACAGTAGTGTAAATTTAAAAAAAAAAAACTTTTTTGACTGTGAAACATCAGTCTGCTTGTGTAATCTAATTGCAGTTGCCTGTCTGCCTGTGTGTGTGCCAGGCCCACTTGCCCAGTGCCACCACTCATATCTGTTGTAACAGTAGTGTAAATTTTAAAAAAAAACTTTTTTGACTGTGAAACATCAGTCTGCTAGTGTAATCTAATTGCAGTTGCCTGCCAGCCAGCGTGTGTGCCAGGCTCACAGCGTATACTGTGCCCACTTGCCCAGTGCCACCACTCATATCTGGTGTAACAGAAGTGTAAATTTAAAAAGAAAAACTTTTTTGACTGTGAAACATCAGTTTGCTTGTGTAATCTAATTGCATTTGCCTGCCTGCCAGCGTGTGTACCAGGCACCCTTGCCCAGTGCCACCACTCATATCTGGTGTAACAGTAGTGTAAATTTAAAAAAAAAACACTTTTTTGACTGTGAAACATCAGTCTGCTTGTGTAATCTAATTGCAGTTGCCTGCCAGCCAGCGTGTGTGCCAGGCCCACTTGCCCAGTGCCACCACTCATATCTGGTGTAACAGTAGTGTAAATTAAAAAAAAAAAAACTTTTTTGACTGTGAAACATCAGTCTGCTTGTGTAATCTAATTGCAGTTGCCTGCCTGCCAGCGTGTGTGCCAGGCCCACTTGCCCAGTGCCACCACTCATATCTGGTGTAACAGTAGTGTAAATTTAAAAAAAAATAACTTTTTTGACTGTGAAACATCAGTCTGCTAGTGTAATTTAATTGTACTTGCCTGACTGCCAGCGTGTGTGCCAGGCTCACAGCGTATACTGTGCCCACTTGCCCAGTGCCACCACTCATATCTGGTGTAACAGTAGTGTAAATTTAAAAAAAAAAAACTTTTTTGACTGTGAAACATCAGTTTGCTTGTGTAATCTAATTGCAGTTGCCTGCCTGCCAGCGTGTGTACCAGGCCCACTTGCCCAGTGCCACCACTCATATCTGGTGTAACAGTAGTGTAAATTTAAAAAAAAAAACTTTTTTGACTGTGAAACATCAGTCTGCTTGTGTAATCTAATTGCAGTTGCCTGCCTGCCAGCGTGTGTGCCAGGCCCACTTGCCTAGTGCCACCACTCATATCTGTTGTAACAGTAGTGTAAATTTAAAAAAAAATAACTTTTTTGACTGTGAAACATCAGTCTGCTAGTGTAATTTAATTGTAGTTGCCTGACTGCCAGCGTGTGTGCCAGGCTCACAGCGTATACTGTGCCCACTTGCCCAGTGCCACCACTCATATCTGGTGTAACAGTAGTGTAAATTAAAAAAAAAAAACTTTTTTGACTGTGAAACATCAGTTTGCTTGTGTAATCTAATTGCAGTTGCCTGCCTGCCAGCGTGTGTACCAGGCCCACTTGCCCAGTGCCACCACTCATATCTGGTGTAAAAGTAGTGTAAATTTAAAAAAAAAAACTTTTTTGACTGTGAAACATCAGTCTGCTTGTGTAATCTAATTGCAGTTGCCTGCCTGCCAGCGTGTGTACCAGGCCCACTTGCCAAGTGCCACCACTCATATCTGGTGTAACAGTAGTGTAAATTAAAAAAAAAAAAACTTTTTTGACTGTGAAACATCAGTTTGCTTGTGTAATCTAATTGCAGTTGCCTGCCTGCCAGCGTGTGTACCAGGCCCACTTGCCCAGTGCCACCACTCATATCTGGTGTAACATTAGTGTAAATTAAAAAAAAAACTTTTTTGACTTTGAAAAATCAGTCTGCTTGTGTAATCTAATTGCAGTTGCCTGCCTGCCAGCGTGTGTGCCAGGCTCACTTGCCCAGTGCCACCACTCATATCTGGTGTAACAGTAGTGTAAATTAAAAAAAAAAACTTTTTTGACTGTGAAACATCAGTCTGCTTGTGTAATCTAATTGCAGTTGCCTGCCTGCCTGCCAGCGTGTGTGCCAGGCCCACTTGCCCAGTGCCACTACTCATATCTGGTGTAACAGTAGTGTAAATTTAAAAAAAACAAACTTTTTTGACTGTGAAACATCAGTCTGCTTATGAAATCTAATTGCAGTTGCCTGCCTGCCAGCGTGTGTGCCAGGCCCACTTGCCCAGGTCCACCACTCATATCTGTTGTAACAGTAGTGTAAATTTAAAAAAAAAAAACTTTTTTGACTGTGAAACATCAGTCTGCTTGTGTAATCTAATTGCAGTTGCCTGTCTGCCTGTGTGTGTGCCAGGCCCACTTGCCCAGTGCCACCACTCATATCTGTTGTAACAGTAGTGTAAATTTAAAAAAAAAACTTTTTTGACTGTGAAACATCAGTCTGCTAGTGTTATATAATTGCAGTTGCCTGCCAGCCAGCGTGTGTGCCAGGCTCACAGCGTATACTGTGCCCACTTGCCCAGTGCCACCACTCATATCTGGTGTAACAGAAGTGTAAATTTAAAAAGAAAAACTTTTTTGACTGTGAAACATCAGTTTGCTTGTGTAATCTAATTGCATTTGCCTGCCTGCCAGCGTGTGTACCAGGCACCCTTGCCCAGTGCCACCACTCATATCTGGTGTAACAGTAGTGTAAATTTAAAAAAAAAACACTTTTTTGACTGTGAAACATCAGTCTGCTTGTGTAATCTAATTGCAGTTGCCTGCCTGCCAGCGTGTGTGCCAGGCCCACTTGCCCAGTGCCACCACTCATATCTGGTGTAACAGTAGTGTAAATTTAAAAAAAACAAACTTTTTTGACTGTGAAACATCAGTCTGCTTATGAAATCTAATTGCAGTTGCCTGCCTGCCAGCGTGTGTGCCAGGCCCACTTGCCCAGGTCCACCACTCATATCTGTTGTAACAGTAGTGTAAATTTAAAAAAAAAAAAACTTTTTTGACTGTGAAACATCAGTCTGCTTGTGTAATCTAATTGCAGTTGCCTGTCTGCCTGTGTGTGTGCCAGGCCCACTTGCCCAGTGCCACCACTCATATCTGTTGTAACAGTAGTGTAAATTTAAAAAAAAAACTTTTTTGACTGTGAAACATCAGTCTGCTAGTGTTATCTAATTGCAGTTGCCTGCCAGCCAGCGTGTGTGCCAGGCTCACAGCGTATACTGTGCCCACTTGCCCAGTGCCACCACTCATATCTGGTGTAACAGAAGTGTAAATTTAAAAAGAAAAACTTTTTTGACTGTGAAACATCAGTTTGCTTGTGTAATCTAATTGCATTTGCCTGCCTGCCAGCGTGTGTACCAGGCACCCTTGCCCAGTGCCACCACTCATATCTGGTGTAACAGTAGTGTAAATTTAAAAAAAAAACACTTTTTTGACTGTGAAACATCAGTCTGCTTGTGTAATCTAATTGCAGTTGCCTGCCTGCCAGCGTGTGTGCCAGGCCCACTTGCCCAGTGCCACCACTCATATCTGGTGTAACAGTAGTGTAAATTAAAAAAAAAAAAAACTTTTTTGACTGTGAAACATCAGTCTGCTTGTGTAATCTAATTGCAGTTGCCTGCCTGCCAGCGTGTGTGCCAGGCCCACTTGCCCAGTGCCACCACTCATATCTGGTGTAACAGTAGTGTAAATTTAAAAAAAAATAACTTTTTTGACTGTGAAACATCAGTCTGCTAGTGTAATTTAATTGTACTTGCCTGACTGCCAGCGTGTGTGCCAGGCTCACAGCGTATACTGTGCCCACTTGCCCAGTGCCACCACTCATATCTGGTGTAACAGTAGTGTAAATTTAAAAAAAAAAAACTTTTTTGACTGTGAAACATCAGTTTGCTTGTGTAATCTAATTGCAGTTGCCTGCCTGCCAGCGTGTGTACCAGGCCCACTTGCCCAGTGCCACCACTCATATCTGGTGTAACAGTAGTGTAAATTTAAAAAAAAAAAACTTTTTTGACTGTGAAACATCAGTCTGCTTGTGTAATCTAATTGCAGTTGCCTGCCTGCCAGCGTGTGTGCCAGGCCCACTTGCCTAGTGCCACCACTCATATCTGTTGTAACAGTAGTGTAAATTTAAAAAAAAATAACTTTTTTGACTGTGAAACATCAGTCTGCTAGTGTAATTTAATTGTAGTTGCCTGACTGCCAGCGTGTGTGCCAGGCTCACAGCGTATACTGTGCCCACTTGCCCAGTGCCACCACTCATATCTGGTGTAACAGTAGTGTAAATTTAAAAAAAAAAACTTTTTTGACTGTGAAACATCAGTTTGCTTGTGTAATCTAATTGCAGTTGCCTGCCTGCCAGCGTGTGTACCAGGCCCACTTGCCCAGTGCCACCACTCATATCTGGTGTAAAAGTAGTGTAAATTTAAAAAAAAAAACTTTTTTGACTGTGAAACATCAGTCTGCTTGTGTAATCTAATTGCAGTTGCCTGCCTGCCAGCGTGTGTACCAGGCCCACTTGCCAAGTGCCACCACTCATATCTGGTGTAACAGTAGTGTAAATTAAAAAAAAAAATCTTTTTTGACTGTGAAACATCAGTTTGCTTGTGTAATCTAATTGCAGTTGCCTGCCTGCCAGCGTGTGTACCAGGCCCACTTGCCCAGTGCCACCACTCATATCTGGTGTAACAGTAGTGTAAATTTAAAAAAAACAAACTTTTTTGACTGTGAAACATCAGTCTGCTTATGAAATCTAATTGCAGTTGCCTGCCTGCCAGCGTGTGTGCCAGGCACACTTGCCCAGGTCCACCACTCATATCTGTTGTAACAGTAGTGTAAATTTAAAAAAAACAAAACTTTTTTGACTGTGAAACATCAGTCTGCTTGTGTAATCTAATTGCAGTTGCCTGTCTGCCTGTGTGTGTGCCAGGCCCACTTGCCCAGTGCCACCACTCATATCTGTTGTAACAGTAGTGTAAATTTAAAAAAAAAACTTTTTTGACTGTGAAACATCAGTCTGCTAGTGTAATCTAATTGCAGTTGCCTGCCAGCCAGCGTGTGTGCCAGGCTCACAGCATATACTGTGCCCACTTGCCCAGTGCCACCACTCATATCTGGTGTAACAGAAGTGTAAATTTAAAAAGAAAAACTTTTTTGACTGTGAAACATCAGTTTGCTTGTGTAATCTAATTGCATTTGCCTGCCTGCCAGCGTGTGTACCAGGCACCCTTGCCCAGTGCCACCACTCATATCTGGTGTAACAGTAGTGTAAATTTAAAAAAAAAACACTTTTTTGACTGTGAAACATCAGTCTGCTTGTGTAATCTAATTGCAGTTGCCTGCCTGCCAGCGTGTGTGCCAGGCCCACTTGCCCAGTGCCACCACTCATATCTGGTGTAACAGTAGTGTAAATTAAAAAAAAAAAAAAACTTTTTTGACTGTGAAACATCAGTCTGCTTGTGTAATCTAATTGCAGTTGCCTGCCTGCCAGCGTGTGTGCCAGGCCCACTTGCCCAGTGCCACCACTCATATCTGGTGTAACAGTAGTGTAAATTTAAAAAAAAATAACTTTTTTGACTGTGAAACATCAGTCTGCTAGTGTAATTTAATTGTACTTGCCTGACTGCCAGCGTGTGTGCCAGGCTCACAGCGTATACTGTGCCCACTTGCCCAGTGCCACCACTCATATCTGGTGTAACAGTAGTGTAAATTTAAAAAAAAAAAACTTTTTTGACTGTGAAACATCAGTTTGCTTGTGTAATCTAATTGCAGTTGCCTGCCTGCCAGCGTGTGTACCAGGCCCACTTGCCCAGTGCCACCACTCATATCTGGTGTAACAGTAGTGTAAATTTAAAAAAAAAAACTTTTTTGACTGTGAAACATCAGTCTGCTTGTGTAATCTAATTGCAGTTGCCTGCCTGCCAGCGTGTGTGCCAGGCCCACTTGCCTAGTGCCACCACTCATATCTGTTGTAACAGTAGTGTAAATTTAAAAAAAAATAACTTTTTTGACTGTGAAACATCAGTCTGCTAGTGTAATTTAATTGTAGTTGCCTGACTGCCAGCGTGTGTGCCAGGCTCACAGCGTATACTGTGCCCACTTGCCCAGTGCCACCACTCATATCTGGTGTAACAGTAGTGTAAATTTAAAAAAAAAAACTTTTTTGACTGTGAAACATCAGTTTGCTTGTGTAATCTAATTGCAGTTGCCTGCCTGCCAGCGTGTGTACCAGGCCCACTTGCCCAGTGCCACCACTCATATCTGGTGTAAAAGTAGTGTAAATTTAAAAAAAAAAACTTTTTTGACTGTGAAACATCAGTCTGCTTGTGTAATCTAATTGCAGTTGCCTGCCTGCCAGCGTGTGTACCAGGCCCACTTGCCAAGTGCCACCACTCATATCTGGTGTAACAGTAGTGTAAATTAAAAAAAAAAATCTTTTTTGACTGTGAAACATCAGTTTGCTTGTGTAATCTAATTGCAGTTGCCTGCCTGCCAGCGTGTGTACCAGGCCCACTTGCCCAGTGCCACCACTCATATCTGGTGTAACATTAGTGTAAATTAAAAAAAAAACTTTTTTGACTTTGAAAAATCAGTCTGCTTGTGTAATCTAATTGCAGTTGCCTGCCTGCCAGTGTGTGTGCCAGGCTCACTTGCCCAGTGCCACCACTCATATCTGGTGTAACAGTAGTGTAAATTAAAAAAAAAAACTTTTTTGACTGTGAAACATCAGTCTGCTTGTGTAATCTAATTGCAGTTGCCTGCCTGCCAGCGTGTGTGCCAGGCCCACTTGCCCAGTGCCACCACTCATATCTGGTGTAACAGTAGTGTAAATTAAAAAAAAAACTTTTTTGACTGTTAAACATCAGTCTGCTAGTGTAATCTAATTGCAGTTGCCTGCCTGCCAGCATGTGTGCCAGGCTCACATCGTATACTGTGCCCACTTGCCCAGTGCCACCACTCATATCTGGTGTAACAGTAGTGTAAATTTAAAAAAAAAAAACTTTTTTGACTGTGAAACATCAGTCTGCTTGTGTAATCTAATTGCAGTTGCCTGCCTGCCAGCGTGTGTGCCAGGCCCACTTGCCCAGTGCCACCACTCATATCTGGTGTAACAGTAGTGTAAATTTAAAAAAAACTTTTTTAACTGTGAAACATCATTCTGCTTGTGTAATCTAATTGCAGTTCCCTGCCTGCCAGCGTGTGTGCCAGGCCCACTTGCCCAGTGCCACCACTCATATCTGTTGTAACAGTAGTGTAAATTTAAAAAAATAAATAACTTTTTTGACTGTGAAACATCAGTCTGCTAGTGTAATTTAATTGCAGTTGCCTGACTGCCAGCATGTGTGCCAGGCTCAAAGCATATACTGTGCCCACTTGCCCAGTGCCACCACTCATATCTGGTGTAACATTAGTGTAAATTTAAAAAAAAACTTTTTTGACTTTGAAAAATCAGTCTGCTTGTGTAATCTAATTGCAGTTGCCTGCATGCCAGCGTGTGTGCCAGGCTCACTTGCCCAGTGCCACCACTCATATCTGGTGTAACAGTAGTGTAAATAAAAAAAAAAAAACTTTTTTGACTGTGAAACATCAGTCTGCTTGTGTAATCTAATTGCAGTTGCCTGCCTGCCTGCCAGCGTGTGTGCCAGGCCCACTTGCCCATTGCCACCACTCATATCTGGTGTAACAGTAGTGTAAATTAAAAAAAAACTTTTTTGACTGTTAAACATCAGTCTGTTAGTGTCATCTAATTGCAGTTGCCTGCCTGCCAGGATGTGTGCCAGGCTCACATCGTATACTGTGCCCACTTGCCCAGTGCCACCACTCATATCTGGTGTAACAGTAGTGTAAATTTAAAAAAAAAACTTTTTTGACTGTGAAACATCAGTCTGCTTGTGTAATCTAATTGCAGTTGCCTGCCTGCCAGCGTGTGTGCCAGGCCCACTTGCCCAGTGCCACCACTCATATCTGTTGTAACAGTAGTGTAAATTTAAAAAAAAAAAAAATTTTGACTGTGAAACATCAGTCTGCTAGTGTAATCTAATTGCAGTTGACTGCCTGCCAGCGTGTGTGCCAGGCTCAACTTTTTTGACTGTGAAACATCAGTCTGCTTGTGTAATCCAATTGCAGTTGCCTGCCTGCCAGCATGTGTACCAGGCCCACTTGCCCAGTGCCACCACTCATATCTGGTGTAACAATAGTGTAAATTTAAAAAAAAACTAACTTTTTTGACTGTGAAACATCAGTCTGCTTGTGTAATCTAATTGCAGTTGCCTGCTTGCCAGTGTGTGTGCCAGGCCCACTTGCCCAGTGCCACCACTCATATCTGGTGTAACATTAGTGTAAATTTAAAAAAAAACTTTTTTGACTTTGAAAAATCAGTCTGCTTGTGTAATCTAATTGCAGTTGCCTGCATGCCAGCGTGTGTGCCAGGCTCACTTGCCCAGTGCCACCACTCATATCTGGTGCAACAGTAGTGTAAATTAAAAAAAAAAAAACTTTTTTGACTGTGAAACATCAGTCTGCTTGTGTAATCTAATTGCAGTTGCCTGCCTGCCTGCCAGCATGTGTGCCAGGCCCACTTGCCCAGTGCCACCACTCATATCTGGTGTAACAGTAGTGTAAATTAAAAAAAAAACTTTTTTGACTGTTAAACATCAGTCTGTTAGTGTCATCTAATTGCAGTTGCCTGCCTGCCAGGATGTGTGCCAGGCTCACATCGTATACTGTGCCCACTTGCCCAGTGCCACCACTCATATCTGGTGTAACAGTAGTGTAAATTTAAAAAAAAAACTTTTTTGACTGTGAAACATCAGTCTGCTTGTGTAATCTAATTGCAGTTGCCTGCCTGCCAGCGTGTGTGCCAGGCCCACTTGCCCAGTGCCACCACTCATATCTTTTGTAACAGTAGTGTAAATTTAAAAAAAAAAATTTTGACTGTGAAACATCAGTCTGCTAGTGTAATCTAATTGCAGTTGCCTGCCTGCCAGCGTGTGTGCCAGGCTCAACTTTTTTGACTGTGAAACATCAGTCTGCTTGTGTAATCCAATTGCAGTTGCCTGCCTGCCAGCATGTGTACCAGGCCCACTTGCCCAGTGCCACCACTCATATCTGGTGTAACAATAGTGTAAATTTAAAAAAAACCTAACTTTTTTGATTGTGAAACATCAGTCTGCTTGTGTAATCTAATTGCAGTTGCCTGCTTGCCCGTGTGTGTGCCAGGCCCACTTGCCCAGTGCCACCACTCATATCTGTTGTAACAGTAGTGTAAATTTAAAAAAAAAACTTTTTTGACTGTGAAACATCAGTCTGCTTGTGTAATCTAATTGCAGATGCCTGCCTGCCAGCGTGTGTGCCAGGCCCACTTGCTCAGTGCCACCACTCATATCTGTTGTAACAGTAGTGTAAATTAAAAAAAAAAAACTTTTTGAGTGTGAAACATCAGTCTGCTAGTGTAATCTAATTGCAGTTGCCAGCCAGCGTGTGTGCCAGGCTCACAGCATATACTGTGCCCACTTGCCCAGTGCCACCACTCATATCTGGTGTAACAGTAGTGTAAATTTAAAAAAAATATATTTTTTAAGTGTGAAACATCAGTCTGCTAGTGTTATCTAATTGCAGTTGCCTGCCTGTCAGCGTGTGTGCCAGGCTCACAGCGTATACTGTGCCCATTTGCCCAGTGCCACCATTCATATCTGGTGTAACAGTAGTGTAAATTTAAAAAAAAAAACATTTTTGACTGTGAAACATCAGTCTGCTAGTGTAATCTAATTGCAGTTGCCTGCCTGCCAGCATGTGTGCCAGGCTCACAGCGTATACTGTGCCCACTTGCCCAGTGCCACCACTCATATCTGGTGCAACAGTAGTGTAAATTTAAAAAGAAAACTTTTTTGACTGTGAAACATCAGTCTGCTTGTGTAATCTAATTGCAGTTGCCTGCCTGCCAGCATGTGTGCCAGGCTCACAGCGTATACTGTGCCCACTTGCCCAGTGCCACCACTCATATCTTGTTTAATAGTAGTGTAAGTGTACATTTAAAAAAAAAAATCTTTTTGGACTGTGAAACATCAGTCTGCTTTTTTGTGTCAGGCTCACAGCATATACTGTGCCCACTTGCCCAGTGCCACCACTCATATCTTGTTTAATAGTAGACATGTGCGGTTTGTTTCGGATTTATTCGGAAATTCGGAAAATTCTGTAAATTCGGAGATTCGAATCGATTTGAATTTCCGAATTAAAATACTTCCGAATCTACCGAATGAATCCGAAATAGCTGCCGTATCTCCGAATAAATCTGAATTAGCTCGGTAAAATTCGGCATTTCCCCATAGGAAACAATGGGGAGTTTCGGCTGAAAAAAACCCTAAAACCGCAGCCCCATTGTTTCCTATTGGGAATCACTAAGTCTGCACCTAACACCCTAACACGTACTCCGAGTCTCTAAACACCCCTAATCTAACACTTATTAACCCCTAATCTGCCGCCCCCACTATCGCTAACACCTGCATTATTTTATTAACCCCTAATCTGCCGACCGGATATCGCAGCCACTATAAAAAATGTATTAACCCCTAAACCGCCGCACTCCCGCCTCGCAAACACTGTAATAAATTTCATTAACCCCTAATCTGCCCCCCCCAACGTCGCCGCAATCTAACTACAAGTATTAACCCCTAATCTGCCGACCGGACATCGCCGCCACCTACATTATAGCTATTAACCCCTAATCTGCTGTCCCTAACATCGCCGACCCCTACATTATAGTTATTAACTCCTAATCTGCCCTCCCAACATCGCCGCAATCCTAACTACAAGTATTAACCCCTAATCTGCCGACCGGACATCGCCGCCACCTGCATTATAGCTATTAACCCCTAATCTGCTGTCCCTAACATCGCCAACCCCTACATTATAGTTATTAAGCCCTAATCTGCCCCCCTCAACATTGCTGCAATCCTAACTACAAGTATTAACCCCTAATCTGCTGACCGGACATCGCCGCCACCTACATTATAGCTATTAACCCCTAATCTGCTGTCCCTAACATCGCCGACCCCTACATTATAGTTATTAACCCCTAATCTGCCCCCCAAAGTCGCCGCAATCTAACTACAAGTATTAACCCCTAATCTGCCGACCGGACATCGCCGCCACTATAATAAATGTATTAACCCCTAAACCACCGCACTCCCGCCTCGCAAACACTATAATAAATTTTATTAACCCCTAATCTGCCCTCCCTAACATCGCCGCCACATACCTACAATTATTAACCTCTAATCTCCCAACGTCGCCGCTACTATAATAAGGTTATTAACCCCTAAACCTAAGTCTAACCCTAACCCTAACACCCCCTAACTTAAATATAATTTAAATAAAACGAAATAAATTTACTATAATTAAATAAATTAATCCTATTTAAAACTAAATACTTACCTGTAAAATAAACCATAATATAGTAACAATATAACTAATAGTAACATTGTAGCTAGCTTAGGGTTTATTTTTATTGTACAGGCAAGTTTGTATTTATTTTAACTAGGTAGAATAGTTACTAAATAGTTATTAACTATTTACTAACTACCTAGCTAAAATAAATACAAAAGTACCTGTAAAATAAATCCTAACCTAAGTTACAATTACACCTAACACTACACTATCATTAAATTAATTAAATAAATGAATCCTATTTAAAACTAAATACTTACCTGTAAAATAAACCCTAATATAGCTGCAATATAACTAATAGTTACATTGTAGCTATTTTAGGATTTATATTTATTTTACAGGCAACTTTGTATTTATTTTAACTAGGTAAAATAGCTATTAAATAGTTATTGACTATTTAATAGCTACCTAGTTAAAATAATTACAAAATTACCTGTAAAATAAATCCTAACCTAAGTTACAATTAAAACTAACACTACACTATCATTAAATAAATTAACTACAAGTACCTACAATTATCTACAATTAAATAAACTAAACTAAAGTACAAAAACCCCCCACTAAATTACAAAAAAAAAAAAACTAAATTACAAAAAATAAAAAAATATTACAAGAATTTTAAACTAATTACGCCTAATCTAAGCCCCCTAATAAAATAACAAAGCCCCCCAAAATAAAAAAAATGCCCTACCCTATACTAAATTACAAAAGTTAACAGCTCTATTACCTTACCAGCCCTTAAAAGGGCCTTTTGCGGTGCATGCCCCAAAGAAAACAGTTCTTTTGCCTGTAAAAAAAAACACACAATACCACCCCCCAACATTACAACCCACCACCCACATACCCCTACTCTAACCCAAACCCCCCTTAAATAAACCTAACACTACCCCCCTGAAGATCTCCCTACCTTGAGTCGTGTTAACCCAGCCGGGCCGAAGTCTTCATCCGATGGGGCAGAAGAGGACATCCAGACTGGCAATTTTAAATTAATTACAGCTAATCTAAGCCCCCTAATAAAATAACAAAGCCCCCCAAAATAAAAAAATGCCCTACCCTATACTAAATTACAAAAGTTAACAGCTCTATTACCTTACCAGCCCTTAAAAGGGCCTTTTGCGGGGCATGCCCCAAAGAAAACAGCTCTTTTGCCTGTAAAAAAAAACACCACCCCCCAACATTACAACCCACCACCCACACACCCCTACTCTAACCCAAACCCCCCTTAAATAAACCTAACACTACCCCCCTGAAGATCTCCCTACCTTGAGTCGTGTTCACCCAGCCGGGCCGAAGTCTTCATCCGATGGGGCAGAAGAGGACATCCAGACCGGCAGAAGTCTTCATCCAAGCGGGGCAAGAAGAGGTCTTCCATCCATCAGAAAAGTACCAAAATACAAACAAACACTAAATTACCAAAAATAATAAAATATTACAATAATTCTAAACTAATTACACCTAATTACATTGTAGCTATTTTAGGATTTATATTTATTTTACAGGCAACTTTGTATTTATTTTAACTAGGTACAATAGTTATTAAATAGTTAATAACTATTTAATAACTACCTAGCTAAAATAAATACAAATTTACCTGTAAAATAAATCCTAACCTAAGTTACAATTACACCTAACACTACACTATCATTAAATTAATTAAATAAATGAATCCTATTTAAAACTAAATACTTACCTGTAAAATAAACCCTAATATAGCTGCAATATAACTAATAGTTACATTGTAGCTATTTTAGAATTTATATTTATTTTACAGGCAAATTTGTATTTATTTTAACTAGGTACAATAGCTATTAAATAGTTATTGACTATTTAATAGCTACCTACTTAAAAAAATTACAAAATTACCTGTAAAATAAATCCTAACCTAAGTTACAATTACACCTAACACTACACTATCATTAAATTAATTAAATAAATGAATCCTATTTAAAACTAAATACTTACCTGTAAAATAAACCCTAATATAGCTACAATATAACTAATAGTTACATTGTAGCTATTTTAGGATTTATATTTATTTTACAGGCAACTTTGTATTTATTTTAACTAGGTAAAATAGCTATTAAATAGATATTTACTGTTTAATAGCTACCTAGTTAAAATAATTACATATTTACCTGTAAAATAAATCCTAACCTAAGTTACAATTAAACCTAACACTACACTATCATTAAATAAATTAAATAAATTAACTACAAGTAGCTACAATTAAATACAATGAAATAAACTAAAGTACAAAAAAAACAAACACTAAATGACTAAATTACAAAAAATAAAAGGAATTTTAAACTAAGTACACCTAATCTAAGCCCCCTAATAAAATAACAAAGCCCCCCAAAATAAAAAAAAATGCCCTACCCTATACTAAATTACAAAAGTTAACAGCTCTATTACCTTACCAGCCCTTAAAAGGGCCTTTTGCGGGACATGCCCCAAAGAAAACAGCTCTTTTGCCTGTAAAAAAAAAACACAATACCCCCCCACATTACAACCCACCACCCACATACCCCTACTCTAACCCAAACCCCCCTTAAATAAACCTAACACTACCCCACTGAAGATCTCCCTACCTTGAGTCGTGTTCACCCAGCCGGGCCGAAGTCTTCATCCGATGGGGCAGAAGAGGACATCCAGACCGGCAGAAGTCTTCATCCAAGCGGGGCAAAAAGAGGTCTTCCATCCATCAGAAGTCTTGATCCAGGCGGCATCTTCTATGTTCATCCATCCGGAGCGGAGCAGCAGCATCCCGAATACATCCGTCGTGGAGCATCCTCTTCTTTCTTGATCCGACGACTAAATGACTGTACCTTTAAGTGACGTCATCCAAGATGGCGTCCCTTGAATTCCGATTGGTTGATAGGATTCTATCAGCCAATCGGAATTAAGGTATCAAAATCTGATTGGCTGTTTCAATCAGCCAATCAGATTCAAGTTCAATCCGATTGGCTGATCCAATCAGCCAATCAGATCGAGCTTGCATTCTATTGGCTGATCTGAACAGCCAATAGAATGCGAGGTCAATCTGATTGGCTGATTGGATCAGCCAATCGGATTGAACTTGAATCTGATTGGCTGATTGAATCAGCCAATCAGATTTTCCTACCTTAATTCCGATTGGCTGATAGAATCCTATCAGCCAATCGGAATTCAAGTTACGCCATCTTGGATGATGTCACTTAAAGGTACAGTCATTTATTCGTCGGATCAAGAAAGAAGAGGATGCTCCGCGTCGGATGTATTCAGGATGCTGCCGCTCCGCTCCAGATGGATGAACATAGAAGATGCCGCCTGGATCAAGACTTCTGATGGATGGAAGACCTCTTCTTGCCCCGCTTGGATGAAGACTTCTGCCGGTCTGGATGTCCTCTTCTGCCCCATCGGATGAAGACTTCGGTCCAGCTGGGTGAACACGACTCAAGATAGGGAGATCTTCAGGGGGGTAGTGTTAGGTTTATTTAAGGGGGGTTTGGGTTAGAGTTGGGGTATGTGGGTGGTGGGTTGTAATGTTGGGGGGTGGTGTTTTTTTTTTACAGGCAAAAGAGCTGTTTTCTTTGGGGCATGCCCTGCAAAAGGCCCTTTTAAGGGCTGGTAAGGTAAAAGAGCTGTTAACTTTTGTAATTTAGTATAGGGTAGGGCATTTTTTTTTATTTTGGGGGGCTTTGTTATTTTATTAGGGGGCTTAGATTAGGTGTAATTAGTTTAAAATTCTGTAATATTTTTTTATTTTTTTTAATTTAGTGTTTTTTTATGTACTTTAGTTTAGTTTATTTAATTGTATTTAATTTTAGGTACTTGTAGTTAATTTATTTAATGATAGTGTAGTGTTAGGTTTAATTGTAACTTAGGTTAGGATTTATTTTACAGGTAATTTTGTAATTATTTTAACTAGGTAGCTATTAAATAGTCAATATCTATTTAATAGCTATTTTACCTAGTTAAAATAAATAAAAAATTGTCTGTAAAATAAATATAAATCCTAAAATAGCTACAATGTAAATATTAGTTATATTGCAGCTATATTAGGGTTTATTTTACAGGTAAGTATTTAGTTTTAAATAGGATTCATTTATTTAATTAATTTAATGATAGTGTAGTGTTAGGTGTAATTGTAACTTAGGTTAGGATTTATTTTACAGGTAAATTTGTATTTATTTTAGCTAGATAGTTATTAAATAGTTATTAACTATTGCAAAGTTGCCTGTAAAATAAATATAAATCCTAAAATAGCTACAATGTAACTATTAGTTATATTGTAGCTATATTAATAGCTAGTAGGGGGCTTAGATTAGGTGTAATAAGTTTAAAATTATTTTATTATTTTTGGTAATTTAGTGTTTGTTTGTTTTTTGGTACTTTTCTGATGGATGGAAGACCTCTTCTTGCCCCGCTTGGATGAAGACTTCTGCCGGTCTGGATGTCCTCTTCTGCCCCATCGGATGAAGACTTTGGCCCGGCTGGGTGAGCACGACTCAAGGTAGGGAGATCTTCAGGGGGGTAGTGTTAGGTTTATTTAAGGGGGTTTGGGTTAGAGTAGGGGTATGTGGGTGGTGGGTTGTAATGTTGGGGGTGGTGTTTTTTTTTTACAGGCAAAAACATAATTTATGCTTACCTGATAAATTTATTTCTCTTGTAGTGTATCCAGTCCACGGATCATCCATTACTTATGGGATATTAACTCCTCCCCTACAGGAAGTGCAAGAGGATTCACCCAGCAGAGCTGCTATATAGCTCCTCCCCTAACTGCCATTACCAGTCATTCGACCGAAAACATGCAGAGAAAGGAAAACCATAGGGTGCAGTGGTGACTGTAGTTTAATGGAAAAATTACCTGCCTTAAAGTGACAGGGCGGGCCGTGGACTGGATACACTACAAGAGAAATAAATTTATCAGGTAAGCATAAATTATGTTTTCTCTTGTTAAGTGTATCCAGTCCACGGATCATCCATTACTTATGGGATACCAATACCAAAGCTAAAGTACACGGATGACGGGAGGGACAGGCAGGCTCTTTATACGGAAGGAACCACTGCCTGAAGAACCTTTCTCCCAAAAACAGCCTCTGAAGAAGCAAAAGTGTCAAATTTGTAAAATTTGGAAAAAGTATGAAGAGAAGACCAAGTTGCAGCCTTGCAAATCTGTTCAACAGAAGCCTCATTCTTAAAGGCCCAAGTGGAAGCCACAGCTCTAGTAGAATGTGCTGTAATTCTTTCAGGAGGCTGCTGTCCAGCAGTCTCATAGGCTAACCGTATTATGCTACGAAGCCAAAAGGAGAGAGAGGTAGCCGAAGCTTTTTGACCTCTCCTCTGACCAGAATAAACGACAAACAGGGAAGACGTTTGTCGAAAATCCTTAGTTGCCTGTAGATAAAATTTCAGGGCACGGACTACATCTAGATTGTGTAGCAGACGTTCCTTTTTCGAAGAAGGATTAGGACACAAAGATGGAACCACAATCTCTTGATTGATATTCCTGTTAGTGACCACCTTAGGTAGGAACCCAGGTTTAGTACGCAGAACTACCTTGTCTGAATGAAAAATCAGATAAGGAGAATCACAATGTAAGGCAGATAACTCAGAGACTCTTCGAGCCGAGGAAATCGCCATTAAAAACAGAACTTTCCAAGATAACAACTTGATATCAATGGAATGAAGGGGTTCAAACGGAACCCCCTGTAAAACATTAAGAGCTAAGTTCAAACTCCATGGTGGAGCAACAGTTTTAAACACAGGCTTGATCCTAGCTAAAGCCTGACAAAAAGCTTGAACGTCCGGAACTTCTGACAGACGTTTGTGTAAAAGAATGGACAGAGCTGAAATCTGTCCCTTTAAGGAACTAGCGGATAAACCCTTTTCTAAACCTTCTTGTAGAAAAGACAATATCCTCGGAATCCTAACCTTACTCCATGAGTAACTCTTGGATTCCCACCAATATAAGTATTTGCGCCATATCTTATGGTAAATCTTTCTGGTAACAGGCTTCCTAGCCTGTATTAAGGTATCAATAACTGACTCAGAAAAACCACGTTTTGATAAAATCAAGCGTTCAATTTCCAAGCAGTCAGCTTCAGAGAAATTAGATTTTGATGTTTGAAGGGACCCTGGATCAGAAGGTCCTGTTTCAGAGGTAGCGACCAAGGTGGACAGGATGACATGTCCACTAGATCTGCATACCAAGTCCTGCGTGGCCATGCAGGCGCTATTAGAATCACTGATGCTCTCTCCTGTTTGATTCTGGCAATCAATCGAGGAAGCATCGGGAAGGGTGGAAACACATAAGCCATTCCGAAGGTCCAAGGTGCTGTCAAAGCATCTATCAGAACCGCTCCCGGATCCCTGGATCTGGACCCGTAACGAGGAAGCTTGGCGTTCTGTCGAGACGCCATGAGATCTATCTCTGGTTTGCCCCAACGTCGAAGTATTTGGGCAAAGACCTCCGGATGAAGTTCCCACTCCCCCGGATGAAAAGTCTGACGACTTAAGAAATCCGCCTCCCAGTTCTCCACTCCCGGGATGTGGATTGCTGACAGGTGGCAAGAGTGAGACTCTGCCCAGCGAATTATCTTTGATACTTCCATCATTGCTAGGGAGCTTCTTGTCCCTCCCTGATGGTTGATGTAAGCTACAGTCGTGATGTTGTCCGACTGAAACCTGATGAACCCCCGAGTTGTTAACTGGGGCCAAGCCAGAAGGGCATTGAGAACTGCTCTCAATTCCAGAATGTTTATTGGTAGGAGACTCTCCTCCTGATTCCATTGTCCCTGAGCCTTCAGAGAATTCCAGACAGCGCCCCAACCTAGTAGGCTGGCGTCTGTTGTTACAATTGTCCAGTCCGGCCTGCTGAATGGCATCCCCCTGGACAGATGTGGCCGAGAAAGCCACCATAGAAGAGAATTTCTGGTCTCTTGATCCAGATTCAGAGTAGGGGACAAGTCTGAGTAATCCCCATTCCACTGACTTAGCATGCACAATTGCAGCGGTCTGAGATGTAGGCGTGCAAAGGGTACTATGTCCATTGCTGCTACCATTAAGCCGATCACCTCCATGCATTGAGCTACTGACGGGTGTTGAATGGAATGAAGGACACGGCATGCATTTTGAAGCTTTGTTAACCTGTCTTCTGTCAGGTAAATCTTCATTTCTACAGAATCTATAAGAGTCCCCAAGAAGGGAACTCTTGTGAGTGGAAAGAGAGAACTCTTCTTTTCGTTCACCTTCCATCCATGCGACCTTAGAAATGCCAGTACTAACTCTGTATGAGACTTGGCAGTTTGAAAGCTTGAAGCTTGTATCAGAATGTCGTCTAGGTACGGAGCTACCGCAATTCCTCGCGGTCTTAGTACCGCCAGAAGAGCACCCAGAACCTTTGTGAAGATTCTCGGAGCCGTAGCCAATCCGAATGGAAGAGCTACAAACTGGTAATGCCTGTCTAGAAAGGCAAACCTTAGATACCGGTAATGATCTTTGTGAATCGGTATGTGAAGGTAAGCATCCTTTAAATCCACTGTGGTCATGTACTGACCCTTTTGGATCATGGGTAAAATTGTCCGAATAGTCTCCATTTTGAACGATGGAACTCTTAGGAATTTGTTTAGGATCTTTAAATCCAGGATTGGCCTGAAAGTTCCCTCTTTTTTGGGAACCACAAACAGATTTGCGTAAAACCCTTGTCCCTGTTCCGACCGTGGAACTGGATGGATTACTCCCATTAATAAAAGCTCTTGTACGCAGCGTAGAAACGCCTCTTTCTTTATTTGGTTTGTTGACAACCTTGACAGATGAAATCTCTCTCTTGGGGGAGAGTATTTGAAGTCCAGAAGGTATCCCTGAGATATTATCTCTAGCGCCCAGGGATCCTGGACATCTCTTGCCCAAGCCTGGGCGAAGAGAGAAAGTCTGCCCCCCACTAGATCCGTTCCCGGATCGGGGGCCCTCAATTCATGCTGTTTTAGGGGCACCAGCAGGTTTCCTGGCCTGCTTGCCCTTGTTCCAGGACTGGTTAGGTCTCCAGCCTTGTCTGTAGCGAGCAACAGATCCTTCTTGTTTTGGAGCAGAGGAAGTTGATGCTGCTCCTGCTTTGAAATTCCGAAAGGAACGAAAATTAGATTGTCTAGCCTTAGGTTTGGCTCTGTCTTGAGGCAGGGCATGGCCTTTACCTCCTGTAATGTCAGCGATAATTTCTTTCAATCCGGGCCCGAATAAGGTCTGCCCTTTGAAAGGTATATTAAGAAATTTAGACTTAGAAGTAACGTCAGCTGACCAGGATTTTAGCCACAGTGCTCTGCGCGCCTGAATGGCGAATCCGGAATTCTTAGCCGTAAGCTTAGTTAAATGTACTACGGCATCTGAAATAAATGAGTTAGCTAACTTAATAGCTTTAAGCCTGTGTGTAATCTCATCTAATGGAGCTGATTCAAGTGTCCCTTCCAGAGACTCAAACCAAAATGCTGCTGCAGCCGTGACAGGCGCAATGCATGCAAGGGGTTGCAATATAAAACCTTGTTGAACAAACATTTTCTTAAGGTAACCCTCTAACTTTTTATCCATTGGATCTGAAAAGGCACAGCTATCCTCCACCGGGATAGTGGTACGCTTAGCTAAAGTAGAAACTGCTCCCTCCACCTTAGGGATCGTTTGCCATAAGTCCCGTGTGGTGGTGTCTATTGGAAACATCTTTCTAAATATCGGAGGGGGTGAGAACGGCACACCGGGTCTATCCCACTCCTTAGTAACAATTTCAGTAAGTCTCTTAGGTATAGGAAAAACGTCAGTACTCGACGGTACCGCAAAATATTTATCCAACCTACACATTTTTTCTGGTATTGCAACTGTGTTACAATCATTCAGAGCCGCTAACACCTCCCCTAGTAATACACGGAGGTTTTCCAGCTTAAATTTAAAATTTGAAATATCTGAATCCAATCTGTTTGGATCAGAACCGTCAGCCGCAGAATGAAGCTCTCCGTCCTCATGTTCTGCAAGTTGTGACGCAGTATCTGACATGGCCCTAACATTATCAGCGCACTCTGTTCTCACCCCAGAGTGATCACGCTTACCTCTTAGTTCTGGTAATTTAGCCAAAACTTCAGTCATAACAGTAGCCATATCCTGTAATGTGATTTGTAATGGCCGCCCAGATGTACTCGGCGCCACAATATCACGCACCCCCCGAGCGGGAGATGCAGGTACTGACACGTGAGGCGAGTTAGTCGGCATAACTCTCCCCTCGTTGTTTGGTGAAATGTGTTCAATTTGTACAGATTGACTTTTATTTAAAGTAGCATCAATACAGTTAGTACATAAATTTCTATTGGGCTCCACTTTGGCATTAGCACATATAGCACAGATGTCTTCCTCTGAATCAGACATGTTTAACACACTAGCAAATAAACTAGCAACTTGGAAATACTTTTCAAGTAATTTACTATAATATGAAAACGTACTGTGCCTATAAGAAGCACAGAAAGAGTTATGACAGTTGAAAGTTAATAAACTGAAAGGTTATAGCATCAAATCTTTGTAAAAAACACAATTTTAGCAAAGGCTTGTTCCCATTAGCGAAGGATAACTAACCCTGATAGCAGAAAAAAAAAAAGTTACAGAAATAAACGTTTTTTATCACAGTCAACTACAATCTCACAGCTCTGCTGTGAATGATTACCTCCCTCAAAACAAGTTTTGAAGACCCCTGAGTTCTGTAGAGATGAACCGGATCATGCAGGAAATACAATGAGCTTCTGACTGAATTTTTTTACCTCCCCCTCACACACAACAGTGAGAGAGATCAGTAAACTGTCATAAATTAAATAAAACAACTGCCAAGTGGAAAAAATAATGCCCAAAACATTTTATTCACCCAGTACCTCAGAAAATGAAACGATTTTACATGCCAGCAAAAAACGTTTAACATAAATTAAGTGTTATTAAAGAGCCTGTTGCCAGTCCCTGCAAATTAGGCTAAAGTCTTATGCACACAGTATAATTCCAGTGAAGTGCCATTCCCCAGAATACTGAAGTGTAAAATATACATACATGACAGCCTGATACCAGTTGCTGCTACTGCATTTAAGGCTGAGTTTACATTATATCGGTATGGCAGAATTTTCTCATCAATTCCATTGTCAGAAAATAATAAGCTGCTACATACCTCTTTGCAGATTAATCTGCCCGCTGTCCCCTGATCTGAAGTTTACCTCTCCTCAGATGGCCGAGAAACAGCAATATGATCTTAACTACGCCGGCTAAAATCATAGTAAAAACTCAGGTAGATTCTTCTTCAAATTCTACCAGAGAAGGAATAACACACTCCGGTGCTATTATAAAATAACAAACTTTTGATTGAAGGTATAAAACTAAATATAATCACCATAGTCCTCTCACACATCCTATCTAGTCGTTGGGTGCAAGAGAATGACTGGTAATGGCAGTTAGGGGAGGAACTATATAGCAGCTCTGCTGGGTGAATCCTCTTGCACTTCCTGTAGGGGAGGAGTTAATATCCCATAAGTAATGGATGATCCGTGGACTGGATACACTTAACAAGAGAAAGAGCTGTTTTCTTTGGGGCATGCCCCGCAAAAGGCCCTTTTAAGGGCTGGTAAGGTAATAGAGCTGTTAACTTTTGTAATTTAGTATAGGGTAGGGCATTTTTTTATTTTTGGGGGCTTTGTTATTTTATTAGGGGGCTTAGATTAGCTGTAATTAGTTTAAAATTGCCGGTCTGGATGTCCTCTTCTGCCCCATCGGATGAAGACTTCGGCCCGGCTTGGTGAACACGACTCAAGGTAGGGAGATCTTCAGGGGGGTAGTGTTAGGTTTATTTAAGGGGGGTTTGGGTTAGAGTAGGGGTATGTGGGTGGTGGGTTGTAATGTTGGGGGGTGGTATTGTGGTTTTTTTTTACAGGCAAAAGAGCTGTTTTGTTTGGGGCATGCCCCGCAAAAGGCCCTTTTAAGGGCTGGTAAGGTAATAGAGCTGTTAATTTTTGTAATTTAGTATAGGGTAGGGCATTTTTTTATTTTGGGGGGCTTTGTTATTTTATTAGAGGGCTTAGATTAGGTGTAATTAGTTTAAAATTCTTGTAATATTTTTTTATTTTTTGTAATTTAGTGTTTGTTTGTTTTTTGTACTTTAATTTATTTAATTGTAGATAATTTTAGGTACTTGTAGTTAATTTATTTAATGATAGTGTAGTGTTAGGTTTAATTGTAACTTAGGTTAGGATTTATTTTACAGGTAATTTTGTAATTATTTTAACTAGGTAGCTATTAAATAGTCAATAACTATTTAATAGCTATTTTACCTAGTTAAAATAAATACAAAGTTGCCTGTAAAATAAATATAAATCCTAAAATAGCTACAATGTAACTATTAGTTATATTGCAGCTATATTAGGGTTTATTTTACAGGTAAGTATTTAGTTTTAAATAGGATTAATTTATTTAATTATAGTAAATTTATTTCGTTTTATTTAAATTATATTTAAGTTAGGGGGTGTTAGGGTTAGGGTTAGACTTTGGTTTAGGGGTTAATAACCTTATTATAGTAGCGGCGATGTTGGGGGCGGGAGATTAGGGGTTAATAATTGTAGGTAGGTGGCGGTGATGTTAGGGATGGCAGATTAGGGGTTAATAAAGTTTATTATAGTGTTTGCGAGGTGGGAGTGCAGCGGTTTAGGGGTTAATACATTTATTATAGTGGCGGCGATGTCCGGTCGGCAGATTAGGGGTTAATACTTGTATTTAGATTGTGGCGACGTTGGGGGGGGGCAGATTAGGGGTTAATAACTATAATGTAGGGGTCGGCGATATTAGGGACAGCAGATTAGGGGTTAATATCTATAATGTAGGTGGCGGCAATGTCCGGTCGGCAGATTAGGGGTTAATACTTGTAGTTAGGTTGCGGCAACTTTGGGGGGGGCAGATTAGGGGTTAACAACTATAATTTAGGGGTCAGCGATGTTAGGGACAGCAGATTAGGGGTTAATGGCTATAATGTAGGTGGCGGCGATGTCCGGTCGGCAGATTAGGGGTTAATACTTGTAGTTAGGATTGCGGCGACGTTGGGGGGTGCAGATTAGGGGTTAATAACTATAATGTAGGGGTCAGCGATGTTAGGGACAGCAGATTAGGGGTTAATAGCTATAATGTAGGTGGCGGCGATGTCCGGTCGGCAGATTAGGGGTTAATACTTGTAGTTAGGATTGTGGCGACGTTGGTGGGGGCAGATTAGGGGTTAATAACTATAATGTAGGGGTCGGCGATGTTAGGGACAGCAGATTAGGGGTTAATAGCTATAATGTAGGTGGCGGCGGTTCCGGTCGGCAGATTAGGGGTTAAATAATTTTATTATAGGGTTTGTGATTTGGGGGGGCCTCGGTTTAGTGGTTCATAGGTAGTGTTTATGGGTGTTAGTGTACTAAATGGGTGTAAGTGTACTAAAACACACCGAATTTCGGAACCGAATCGAACCGAATTCATCCGAATTCAGTCAAATTTATTAGATTCCTAATAAATCCGAAACAAATTTATTCGAATCCGAATAAATCCGAAACAAATTCATTCAAATTTTGCCAAATTCAATTCGACCCGAACCGAAATTCGAAAAGTCTGAATCGATCCGAACCGAAAACGAACCAAATTTTTTAGCCATGCACATGTATATTTAATAGTAGTGTAAGTGTACATTTAAAACAAAATAAAATTTTTGGACAGTGAAACAGTCTGCTTTTTTGTGTTCGGCTCACAGCATATACTGTGCCCACTTGCCCAGTGCCACCACTCATATCTTGTTTAATAGTAGTGTAAGTGTACATTTAAAAAAAAAAAAAAAACTTTTTTGACTGTGAAACATCAGTCTGCTTTTTTGTGTCAGGCTCACAGCGTATACTGTGCCCACTTGCAAAGTGCCACCACTCATATCTTGTTTAATAGTAGTGTAAGTGTACATTTAAAAAAAATAAAAAATTTTGACTGTAAAACATCAATCTGCTTTTTTTGTGTCAGGCTCAGAGCGTATACTGTGCCCACTTGCCCAGTGTCACCACTCATATCTTGTTTAATAGTAGTGTAAGTGTACATTTAAAAAAAAAAAAACTTTTTGCACTGTGAAACATCAGTCTGTTTTTTTGTGTCAGGCTCACAGCGTATACTGTGCCCACTTGCCCAGTGTCACCACTCATATATTGTTTAATAGTAGTGTAAGTGTAAATTTAGAAAAAAATAACTTTTTGGACTGTGAAACATCAGTCTGCTTTTTTGTGTCAGGCTCACAGCGTATACTGTGCCCACTTTCCCAGTGGCACCACTCATATCTTGTTTAATAGTAGTGTAAGTGTACATTTAAAAAAAAATGACAGGCAGAGGCCGGCCACCCCGCAGGCGTCGTCTTGGTCATGGTGCTGTGATTCCCTTTGGCCCTAGAATAATGCCCAGTGTTCAGAGGCCACGTACCATGAACTCAAAAAGTTCTGAGGACATAGTTGACTTTTTAACACAGGACACCCAATCTTCTATAGCTTCCGCTCCTAACCTTGACGCACAATCCGCCTCCAGCTTAGCTTTGGGCACCTCTCAAGTTACCACTCGCTCGCCTGCCGCCACCACCAACACTAGCACCACAGCTGCTTCACTTGATCTGTCAGAGGAGTTATTTACACATCAGTTGGAAGAAATGAGTGATGCGCAAGCATCATTGACAGAGGATGTAGATAACAGTGATATGTCTCAGTCAGGCAGCATTACAGACATGGATGTACGGTGTGATGATGATGATGATGATGTTGTACCCGCTGCTGCTTCCTTTGTTGATTTGTCAGATACAAGTGAAGCGGTTGATGATGACGATGCGTCCGTGGATGTCACGTGGGTGCCCGCTAGAAGAGAAGAAGAACAGGGGGAAAGTTCAGATGGGGAGACAGAGAGGAGGAGGAGGAGATGAGTTGGAAGCAGGGGGAGGTGGTCGCAAGGAGCTAGTGGCACAGTCAGACAGCATGCATCGTCACCCGGGGTCAGCCAGACAGCACACCAATCAATGCATGCTGTTGCCACCACCAGAATGCCGTCATCGCCGAACTCAGCAGTGTGGCATTTTTTGTGTGTCTGCCTCTGACAACAGCGATGCCATTTGCAACCTGTGCCAAAAGAAACTGAGTCGTGGGAAGTCCAACACCCACCTAGGTTCAAATGCTTTGCGAAGGCACATGATCACACATCACAAACGCATATGGGATCAACACATGAGTAGAAGCAGCACACAAACTCAAAGCCACCATCCTCCTCCTGGTCCAGCATCTTCAGCCACGTCAACCACTGCTGTCCTCCTTGCCCCCTCTCAACCATCCGCCACTCCGTCTCTCTTCTGGAGCTGTCAAGGACATGTTTGAGCGTAAGAAGCCAATTTCACAAAGTCAGCCCCTTGCCTGGTGTCTGACAGCTGGCTTGTCTGAACTCTTAGCCTGCCAGCTCTTACCATACAAGCTGGTGGAGTCTGAGGCTTTCCAAAAATTTGAAGCTATTGGGACACTGCAGTGGAAGGTACCCGGCCGAAATTTCTTTTCACAAAAGGCAATCCCCAACCTGTACTCGATTGTGCGAAAGGAAGTAATGGCATGTCTGGCACACAGTGTTGGGGCAAGGGTCCATCTGACCACTGGTCTGCAAAGCATGCTCAGGACAGGTATATCACCTACACTGTGCATTGGGTAAACCTGCTGATGGCTGACAAGCATGGAATGCGTGGCTCTGCAGAGGAGTTGGTGACACCGCCACGAATTGCAGGCAGGCCTGCTGCCACCTCCTCTACTCCTCCTACTCCATCCTCTTCCATAGCCTCCTCAGCTGAGTCCTCTTCTGCTGCTGCATCTTGCTCCACATTAACGGCACCCCCCCAGCTCCCCAGGTACTATTCCACATCCCGGATACGGCAGTGTCATGCCGTCTTGGGGTTGACTTGCCTGAAAGCAGAGAGTCACACCGGACCAGCACTCCTGTCCGCCCTGAATGCACAGGTGGATCAGTGGCTGACTCCGCACCAACTGGAGATCGGCAAAGTGGTTTATGACAATGGAAGCAATTTGGTGGCGGCATTGAAATTGGGCAAGTTGAAGGAAGGTGTGTGGCCATTTGAGGTGTTCCTACACGGCCATGGCACAGTTTTCAGATATCCAGCAGCGAAACAACATGCCAGTGAGGTGCTTGATTTGCAAGAGCCCAACACGTTGGAATTCAAAACTCCTAATGTTCGACCGCCTGCTCCAACAAGAAAAGCTGTTAACAAGTATTTGTATGACCGGGGTGCTAGGACAGCTTCTGCGGAGCTGGGAATTTTTTTGCCACATTACTGGACGCTCATGCGCAATGCATGTAGGCTCATGCGTCCTTTTGAGGAGGTGACAAACCTAGTCAGTCGCACCAAAGGAACCATCAGCGACATGATAAGGAAGCAAAGTGTCTTAGTAAATGGAGTTCATTCAGCAGAGGGGGCTGTTACTAGTGGTGTTCCTCAGGGGTCAGTTCTGGGGCCTGTTTTGTTTAACATATTTATCTGCGATATCAGCAAAGGGCTACAGGGGAAAGTATGTCTCTTTGCAGATGATACAAAAATTTGCAACAGAGTGGATGTTCCAGGGGGGGGAGACAAAATGAGAAGTGATATACAACAATTGGAGGATTGGACAAACGACTGGGATCTAAAGTTTAACACAGCAAAGTGTAAAATAATGCATTTAGGGAAGAAAAATCCAAATGTTAATTACAGACTCAATGACACTTTACTGACTGTTACAGACGAGGAACAGGACTTTGGAATTATTATTTCAGATGATTTAAAACTTAGTAAACAATGTAGTAATGCAGCGAGTAAGGCTAGCAGAATGCTTGGATGTATTGGTAGAGGTATTTGCAGCAGAAATAGTAAGGTTCTTATGCCACTTTATAGATCATTAGTTAGGCCTCATCTTGAGTATTGTGTACAGTTCTGGAGGCCATATCTTCAGAAGGATATTAACAAACTTGAATCTGTGCAAAGGAGGGCTACCAAAATGGTACATGGTCTAAAAAATAAAACTTACCAGGATAGGCTCAATGACCTAAATATGTATAGCTTAGAGGAGAGAAGGGAAAGAGGTGATATGATAGCAACTTTCAAGTACATTAAAGGGTTTAGTAAAACTGAGGCTGTGCGTATTTTACATAAAATGGAAAATTCAAGAACAAGGGGTCATGAGCTCAAGCTAAAGGGTAGTAGATTCAGGAGTAATTTGAGGAAGCACTTCTTTACAGAAAGAGTGATTGATTTATGGAATAAACTTCCTCAAGAGGTAGTAGCAACAAACACTGTGGGGGACTTTAAAAATGCATGGGACAAGCATAGGGCTATCCTACGAACTAGATAAGTTTATACTGTTAGGTAAGGTCGGGCAGACTTGCTGGGCCTATGGCTCTTATCTGCCGTCAATATCTATGTTTCTATGTTTCTATGATACCATGTGTTTTCTTCCTAGAGCATTCCCTGCAAAGAGTGCTGGATCAGGCCGTAGATGAGCGTGAAGAGGAAGAGTTGTGGTCACCATCACCACCAGAAACAGCCTTACCAGCATCGCTTGCTGGACCAGTGGCAACGCTGGAAGAGGATTGTGAGGAAGAGGATTCAGAGGAGGAATGTGGCTTTGAGGAGTAGGAGGAAGACCAACCACAACAGGCATCCCAGGGTGCTCAATGTCACCTATCTGGTACCCGTGGTGTTGAACGTGGCTTGGGGGAAGATACCTTCAGTGAGATCACTGAGGACGAGGAACGGGACATGAGTAGCTCGGCATCCAACCTTGTGCAAATGGGGTCTTTCATGCTGTCGTGCCTGTTGAGGGACCCTTGTATAAAAAAGCTGAAGGAGAACGACCTGTACTGGGTGTCCATGCTACTAGACCCCCGGTATAACATAAAGTGCCTGAAATGTTACTGAATTACCGCAAGTCGGAAAGGATGCAGCAGTTCCAAAATAAATTAAAAAGTATGCTTTACACAGCGTATAAGGGTGATGTCACAGCACAATGGGAATCTAACAGGGGAAGAGGTGAAAGTAATCCTACAACTCCCACGACCACGCCGGAAAGGACAGGACGCTTTACAGACGTGTTGTTGATGGAGGACATGTGGAGCTTGTTAACTCCTATGCATCGCCACAGCCCTTCTGGGTCCACCCTCAGAGAACGACTCGACCGACAGGTAGCAGACTACCTCGCCTTAACTGCAGATCTCGACACTCTGAGGAGCAATGAACCCCTTGACTACTGGGTGTGCAGGCTTGACCTATGGCCTGAGCTATCCCAATTTGCAATAGAACTTCTGGCCTGCCCCGCTTCAAGTGTCCTGTCAGAAAGGACATTCAGTGCAGCAGGAGGTATTGTCACTGAGAAGAGAAGTCGCCTAGGTCAAAAAAGTCTAGATTTCCTCACCTTTATTAAGATGAATGAGGGATGGATCCCGAAGGGACTGACATTGGGCGATACATTCGAGTAAAATAGGCCTGATGACATGAGCTGCCTTGGGCTAAAAATGGTCCACACGCTGCTGTATTTTATCTTCGAATGCTGGATGACTTGCGTGACTTATCCTCCACCAACTAGGGTTCAAGCCGCAATGTTTTGGGGCACTTTCTGCCTGGGAAACATACATCAATTTTTCTGGCTGCTGCTACAGCAGCGGCTGCAACAATACCTAATTTTTCAGGCATGTGTACATGCCAAATTTTTCTGGCCTCTGGTGCTGCACCGTGGCCTCAAAAACCACACCACTCATATCTGATGGCACAGTAGATTGCACGCGCAGTGCCCCAAATTTGAAGTAGGAGGACCGACCAAGCATCCTTCTCCATCTCCCGGTTCCTAAAATCCATGCCATATACACGTATATATCAAATCTATCTATTTATCTATCATATCTATCTATCGTATCTAACAAATGTATCTATTGCATCTATTGATCTATCTATCTAATCTATGTATCTATCTATCAAATCTATCTATCTCGTGGCCGGACTGTTATCTGACAGCCACTTGTGTTTCAGCCATGCCATATACATATCCATGCCATATACACGTCCCCTGATAGGAGACGTAACAGGGATTAATCTGATCAGAATAGTACTACTTAACACACCACTCATATCCACTGTGCCACTCATATCTAGTGGCACAGTGGATTGCATGCGCAGTGCCCCAAATTTGAAGCAGGAGGACCGACCAAGCATCTTTTTCCATCTCCCGGTTCCTAAAATCCATGCCATATAGACGTCCCCTGGCGCCGCAACTGCCTCTGGGAACCTTACCATGGGTGTCAGACCACACGTCTTGTAATTCTCTGTCTGGGAAATTATCTATCTATCAAATCTATCTATTTATCTATCAAATCTATCTATGTATCTATCTATCAAATCTATCTATCTCGTAGCTGGACTGTTATCTGACAGCCACTTTTGTTTCGGCCATGCCATATACATATCCATGCCATATACACTGATCAGAATAGTACTACTTAACACACATCACTCATATCTGGTGGCCCAGTAGATTGCAGTGCCCCAAATTTGAAGTAGGAGGACCGACCAAGCATCTTTTTCCATCTCCAGGTTCCTAAAATCCATGCCATATAAACGTCCCTTGATAGGGGACGTAACAGGGATTAAACTGATCAGAATAGTACTATTTAACACACCACTCATATCTGGTGGCACAGTAGATTGCACGCGCAGTGCCCCAAATTTGAAGTAGGAGGACCGACCAAGCATCTTTTTCCATCTCCCGGTTCCTAAAATCCATGCCATTTACATGTCCCCTGATAGGGGACGTAACAGGGATTAAACTGATCAGAATAGTACTACTTAACACACCACTCATATCTGGTGGCACAGTAGATTGCATGTTCAGTGCCCCAAATTTGAAGTAGGAGGACCAACCAAGCATCTTTTTCCATCTCCCGGTTCCTAAAATCCATGCCATATAAACGTCCCTTGATAGGGGACGTAACAGGGATTAAACTGATCAGAATAGTACTATTTAACACACCACTCATATCTGGTGGCACAGTAGATTGCACGCGCAGTGCCCCAAATTTGAAGTAGGAGGACCGACCAAGCATCTTTTTCCATCTCCCGGTTTCTAAAATCCATGCCATTTACATGTCCCCTGATAGGGGACGTAACAGGGATTAAACTGATCAGAATAGTACTACTTAACACACCACTCATATCTGGTGGCACAGTAGATTGCACGTTCAGTGCCCCAAATTTGAAGTAGGAGGACCAACCAAGCATCTTTTTCCATCTCCCGGTTCCTAAAATCCATGCCATATACACGTCCCCTGATAGGGGACGTCACAGGGATTAAACTGATCAGAATAGTACTACTTAACACACCACTCATATCTGGTGGCACAGTAGATTGTACGCGGTGCTCTTACAAAATACAGAAGGACATTTGGCAGACGGACATTTGGCAGACGGACATTTGGCCGACAGACAGAAAGCTAAAGAATGTTCCAATTTCGGCCAAGGGCAGATACGTTCCAGAGTGCTCTGTTCTAATCAGAGCCTCGGGCGCCACAACTGCCTCTGGGAACCTTACCATGGGTCACAGACCGCATGTCTTGTAATTCTCTGTCTTGGAAATTATCTATATATCAAATCTATCTATTTATCTATCATATCTATCTATCTATTGCATCTATTGATCTATCTATCTAATCTATGTATCTATCTATCTATCAAATCTATCTATCTCGTGGCCGGACTGTTATCTGACAGCCACTTGTGTTTCAGCCATGCCATATACATATCCATGCCATATACACGTCCCCTGATAGGGGACATAACAGGGATTAAACTGATCAGAATAGTACTATTTAACACACCACTCATATCTGGTGGCACAGTAGATTGCACGCGCAGTGCCCCAAATTTGAAGTAGGAGGACCGACCAAGCATCTTTTTCCATCTCCCGGTTCCTAAAATCCATGCCATTTACATGTCCCCTGATAGGGGACGTAACAGGGATTAAACTGATCAGAATAGTACTACTTAACACACCACTCATATCTGGTGGCACAGTAGATTGCACGCGCAGTGCCCCAAATTTGAAGTAGGAGGACCGACCAAGCATCTTTTTCAATCTCCAGGTTCCTAAAATCCATGCCATATACACGTCCCCTGATAGGGAACGTAACAGGGATTACACTGATAGGAATAGTACTACTTAACACACCTTATAATAACACAGAGAGAGGCAATGCAGAGAGAGGAGTCTGAAGAAAAGGAGTCAGAGGAGGAAGGTGGCTTTCAGGAGGTGGAAGATCCAACACAGCAGGCGTCCCAGGGGGCTTGTTGTCACCTTTTGGGGACCCTTGGTGTTGTACGTGGCTGGGTGGAGGAAGAGACCTTCAATGACATCAGTGAGGACAAGGAACGGGACATGGCTAGCTTGTTATCCAACCTTGTGCAAATGGGGAGTTTGCAGTTTGCAAATGGACTGTTTGCGGTTGCTTGCGGTGCGTTAAAGGGACAGTGTAGGGCAAAATAAACTTTCATGATTCAGATAGAGCATTTAATTTTAAACAATTTTCCAATTTACTTTTATCACCAATTTTGCTTTGTTCTCTTGGTATTCTTAGTTGAAAACTTAACCTAGGAGGTTCATATACTAATTTCTTAGACCTTGAAGCCCACCTCTTTCAGATTGCATTTTAACAGTTTTTCACCACTAGAGGGTGTTAGTTCACGTATTTCATATAGATAACACTGTGCTCGTGTACGAGAAGTTATCTGGGAGCAGGCACTGATTGGCTAGACTGCAAGTCTGTCAAAAGAACTGAAAAAAGGGGCAGTTTTCAGAGGCTTAGATACAAGATAATCACAGAGGTTAAAAGTATATTATTATAAATGTGTTAGTTATGTAAAACTGGGAAATGGGTAATAAAGGGATTATCTATCTTTTAAAACAATAAAAATTCTGGTGTAGACTGTCCCTTTAAACAGGGAGTTTGGTCTGTCATTGTGAAGCAGGCGTAACCCTTACACTACCTGATCGATACAACATCATACCTGATGTTTTAAAGCACGTTATTCCAAACAATTTAGCAATGTTACAGTGATTTATGCCCTTTATGGCTTAAAACCAGACTCTGCATCAACTATGTAATTTTCCATGGGAGTTTTGCCATGGATCCACCTCCGGCATGCCACAGTCCAGGTGTTAGTCCCCTTGAAACAACTTTTCCATCACTATTGTGGCCAGAAAGAGTCTCTGTGGGTTTTAAAATTCGCCTGCCTATTGAAGTCAATGGCGGTTTGCCCGGTTCGCCCATTCGCGAACAGTTGCGGAAGTTCGTGTCCGCCGTTCGCGAACGCAAATTTTTAGGTTTGCGACATCACTATTAACTAGCTGTTTACATATATACAGACAAAAACATCTTGTTAACATAAGTATTCTCTCTAATTCCTGAGTTACTAAGGTACATATAAAACATTTAACAACAAAACTTATTTAGTATAAAAGCATATGGCATTCAAGCTATATAGAAAACCTTTGTATGCTCATCAAAACATTCTGTTATGGCCAGAGAGTACCGTCCTTCAGCGATCTTTAGTCCGTGGTACCATACTTTAATGCAAAACAGTTGTGGTAGCGGCAGGTGCAAAGAAATACCCTGTTGTAGATAAGTGTAGGACAGAGTTCCAAGGTGCAATGACACTGTGACCTCCCAGGATCCCCCCTAAAATCCCGGGACAACCGTTCTGTGCTCAGTCCTTGTCTAGGTTTTGAACATTTTAGAGCTGCTCCATCACAGTCCCCCAAGTGGGTAACTCCTCAGATGTACCGGCTATGGCTTCAGTGATGTCAGCGCTGGTAAGAAAGATTTTCTGCATTCTCATATGCTGTGTCGAGTCGAGTGCTGCTTTGATATGGTAGCTGGTAGGTGTTTCCTCCGTGTGGGCTATGTGTGAGAGAAGAGGAGTCGCCTGTTCACTTTCTTCCTTTGCGCTCCCAGTTATGGGATCGTTATCCGCAGTTGCTGGTTGCTGGTAGGTGATCGGCTGCGATGGATCTTCAGCTAGCAATACTTCATGCTGCCCAGCCCCCCCGGGCCCTAGGGGCAGACCCAGCACCTATGTCACAGTTAAGTTTGTTGTCGGTGCCTCCGTTGCTGCGGATGGTATTTTATTCATTAAGATCTGAATTTCATGAGCCGAAGGCGCTTTGTCAATTAGTGGCTTAAAGATCCTCTCTAGTTTAAGTAAGAAAGAGTCAAGCGTGAGGAAGGAGCCTTTTTCTCCTGCGTTAGTCGTGAGAGGCGCCATATTATCGACCTCCATGTTGTCCACTCAGCAGCGTAAAGCGATGTCTGGAGAAGACAGGGTGCACAATGTATAATTGAAGGTATCAGGTTAGGCTTAGATATACGTTCAGTCCTGGTACAACACCCCGGAGTACCGGGGGGGGGGGGCGCTGCCTGTGTAGATTACCTCTGCTACAGGCCTCACTTGTCCAATTCCGGCCCTGGGGTCATAAATACAGCAGAGCGTTTCCAGTCTTAGTGTATGTTGTTTAGGTGTCCCAATAATGTCGTACTGGGGTGAAATGCTGTAAACGTGGAACTTTATACAGCAGGTAAAAGGCCACTCTCCCGGAGCTCATGAAAAGTGCGACTACACAGAGTCGCTGTTAGGACACGCCCCCAGTGAAGTAATATTTTACAGCAACTGGAAATGGTCTACTTAAGCACTTAATTGGCCATTATAGTGTTAAAATTACATACACTAATAGTTTAGACCATGTCATAATTTTATTTTTAAAACTGAAGGTGCCTTAATTCTAACCCCACAGAATCCAATGCTTTGTTCCCACAGAGCACTGGTCACAGACATACATACAAGGCATTTTTTGTAAGGATAACAGAAATGCTAAGTTACTCTGACAACGAAAGTGATTCTGACAACGACAGTGACAGTGACATGGCATTTTGATCAAGCTGAAATGCCAAGTGACTATGACAGCCACAGCTACAATGACCTTTGATGGTCGCGGTAGCAGTCACGGTCAGAGTCACATGGCATTTTTTAATCAAGCTGAAATGCCAAGTGACCTTGACAGCAACAGCAACAATGACCTTTGATGGTCGCGGTCACGGTCATGGTCACATGGCATTTTTGATCAAGCTGATATGCCAAGTGACTATGACAGCAACAGCAACAATGACCTTTGATGGTCACGGTCATGGTCAGAGTCACATGGCATTTTTGATCAAGTTGAAATGCCAAGTGACTTTGACAACAACAGCGACAATGACCTTTGATGTTCACGGTCAGAGTCACATGGCATTTTTGATCAAGCTGAAATGCCAAGTGACTATGACAGCAACAGCGACAATGACCTTTGATGGTCATGGTCAGAGTCACATGGCATGCTTGATCAAGCTGAAATGCCAAGTGACTATAACAGCAACAGTGACAATGACCTTTGATGGTCATGGTCAGAGTCACATGGCATTTTTGATCAAGCTGAAATGCCAAGTGACTATGACAGCAACAGCAAAATGACCATTAATTTGTCAGAAATCAAAGTGTTTGTCAGAGTCATGTGGAAATTTGCACTAAATATGATATGTGACTATGACCTTTGACAATATCCTAAAATGGACACTGTATCAGTGATGTCTCTGAGAAATCTCCGATAAAAATCTGTAAAACATTTTAATTCTGTTTTATCTGTTGGTGATCAAACAGTGTTAGAAATATCTTAATCAATGCTTTGCTAATTTTTTTAAATTTGATGTATTTGAGATATGAAGTTTAAAAAATGTGCAGTGATTGGTTTACATAAATACCAGTTTTGTCTAAAACATGATGTTGCTCAATAAAATCATAGTTATTGTTTCATGATTTCAACATAAACTAAATATATCCAGATCTTTATATATTATTATTATTATTATAAAATTGTATCTTTTAAATCAGTTTTATCTGACACCTTTCCTTCAAATAGGTCAACTGCATTTGATAACTAATGAGTTAGAGAAAAAATATACAGTTCTCTGCTATGAATCCCACATATAATTATGCTGTAATTAAAATGTCTCTAATTCAAACATTTATTCCTTCAACATATTCATCTATATTTCATTTTTTTGCTTAATGTGCAAGATGAAATAAAAATAGATGAACTACATACAAATGTGAATTAAAATTGTAATTTTAAAACCTGAAAGATTTCTTTTTTGAACAATCTACATATTTGGTGTAATTAGGGTGAGTTATTAAGCAGCAATTACTATTCATTCCATTTTATTTTAAATGGCTCTCTATATTAGCATGTGATAAGAGATAGAGGGATTTGCATTTTGTTACATTTGTAGTGTTTAACACATTTAGGGCAAGATTACGAGTGGAGCACAATTTATCATTTCTGCTCGCTTGTTAAATTTGCTAGGAGTAAGCTTTTTGCACGCGTCGGGTTCTGCTCGTATTTGAAGCTGAAAGTAAAAAGGTTTTGCACAAGCGCTTACCTGACACATGCAAAAAGCCAAACTTTGAATATTGCAAACAGGCAAATGTATTTCCCTAAAGACTTCAATGGAGCGAGAAAAGTGTGGGGGAAAAAACTTACTTCCGTGCAAACCCGATTATGTTTATGTGCTAACTGACATGAAATATGAATATCTCACATTCCATTGTTCTTCACATAGCAGAATATGTTCTATTTATTCTTAAATACATATTTTAATATATGTATAAATATAAATGAATATATATACTGTATATATATATATATATATATATATATACAATATATGGTTTTTTATTTAAAATATATATCTATTCCCATATGATTATATATTGATGTATATAGATATATATTGTGCTTTGGGAGACATTTTACCTGCACTGGTTGGGCTATTTAGCTCCACTACTATATAAGGCAGCCTCACAGACAACTTCCTGCTCTGACGTGATTCTACCAGTCTGTTAGTGCCTCTGACCTTGCCTGAGTTCCTGTTTTGTTTTTACTCTGGTTCCTGAATTTGGCTTGCCTCCTGATTACTCTCTTGGATTTCCCTTTTGTTTGATGAAAAATCGGACTGCTATTCTGGTATACCAAATTTGACCTTGTCTCCTGACTACTCTAATAAATTCTCCCTGTATTTGATGATTTATCACACTGCTCACAGGTATCTGACACTTGGCTTGTCTCCTGGCTATTCTATTTCCTGTTATCATGTATTTCCATCTTACCTTCTCTGATATCCTGCTCCTGTATCCAATTCCTGCAGAGGATGCCTGCCAAGCACTGGTATCCTTTTTCAGTGAGTAGCCCTGCAGAGGGCACTTGGCATGTTCCAGTATCCAGCTACTGCATCCAAGCTCTGCAGGAAATGCCTGCCAAGTGCCAGTCTCAAGCTACTGCACTTAAGCTCTGCAGAGGTTTTTTGCCAAGTTCCAGTCTCCAGCTACTGCACTTAAATTCTGCAGAGTGTATCTGCCATGTGCCTGTCTCCAGCTACTGCACTCAAGCTCTGCAGATTTTATCTGCCAAGTTCCAGTCTCAAGCTACTGCATTCAAGCTCTGCAGAGGGTGTCTGTCAAATTACTGTATTCAGTTCCTGTACCCTAGCTCTACAGAGGGTATCTGCCAAGTGCCAGTCTCCAGTTTTTGTTTCTAAATCCTACGGAGGGTGTCTGCCATGTTTCTATATCTAGTTCCTGTACCCAAGCTCTGCAGAGGGTGTCTGTCAAGTAAGTGTATCTAGTTCCTGTACCCCAGCTCTACAGAGGGTATTTGCAAAGTGCCAGTCTCCAGTTCCTTCTTTCAAGTTCTGCCGAGGGTATCTGTCACATACCAGTATATAGCTATTTTGCTCAATTTCTGCAGTGGGTGTCCAATCAGCTTATGTATCCTTTTCCAGTCTTCAACCTCAAGTGGGTATTCCAGTCTTTGGCCTCAAGTGGGAGTTTTTGTCTTTGGGCTCAAGTCGGCATTCCTGTCTTGCCTCAAGTGGGCACTTCAGTCTCTGCTTTAGAGTGGGCCTTCCAGTTACTGGCCCTATTGTGGTCAATACCTCCAATTCCAACTCTGGTGTGGGTGCACCTGCTCAGCTATCCTGCTTCCAGGATCCAATCCTTCATTTTCCTTTACAATAATCTTTCATTTGCTGTCTGTTTTTTCAGCTATGCCTAAAATAAGTAGTTTCATTAAGAAACCCATACCATTGGCCCCTTTTAGTGCTCGTGATGGGACTACGTCTGTCACATCAACACATAATCTCCAAACTTCTGAACCCACTCCTATGAGAGTGACAGAATGTCAGGGCCCAACATTGGAGCTTAAGGAGGTGGTGACATTGCTGTCTTCCCTTTTTGAGCAAGTTACTATGATGATACATCAGATACAACAGTGTTAAGTTTAATTTGCTGTCTAAGATAATATCATCAGTAACACAACTGTTGACTACTGGTTTCTACTGAAAATTGTTTGCACGTGTAACCCTGAAAGGTCTCCCTCCTCTGCATCTGCCTCTGTATTTTGTAACAACAATATATCTAAACCAATTGCAAAGGGAAATCCAAAAGCTGCTAAAATGTCTCTTTTTTGTTACAGAGATGGCAAGAAGGAGAGCTCAAGGACTTAACTACTATTGTGGGTTCTCTGGTCATGTCATCTCCTTATTTCCTGTGAGATCTCCAAATAATTCTGCTCAGAGTCCTATCCATGACTCACCAACTTCTGTCTGTGCCCCTGGTTCCCCAGCTGAGAAGTCAGCAGGGACAAGACTTAATTCTAACTCTCTCACAAATGCACCTAAGACGGAAGTCTGTGTGAGTCTTTTTGCATCATCCTCAGAGTAAGACTGGGGCTGTATCCTCTGGGCCCTCAGAAATCATAGAGCCTATTCTCCAGCAGAATCCCAGTATTTGAAGCCTGTGACAGTCTCCCCAGACCATGTGGCTACTGCTGTGTCTGCTGAGGAACCTATCAAAGCTGATCTGCCAGTTCTTTCACCTACTACAGAATTCCCTTGCTCTGAGGAAGAGGATACTGATGAGTATTCTACTATATATATTCTACAATATATGAAGACTCAAACTCAGATGTGGTAGAGCCCCAGACTGCAGTCTTTAAAAGGGGTCTTTCAAATTCCAATCTCTCTAGAGCCTTTACGCCTAGGTCTAAGGCAATCTCACAAGAGTGCACTATTGCAATTTGTCTCTGCTTCTGATGGCATACTAGTGCTGCGAGTGGATCTCTGTAGGTATAAAAAAGCTAAGGACACCCAGAAGGCATCCTTAGGGAGGGGGTACTTTCACGGCTCTGCCTGGGTTTGAACCACATCTCTGTACTCTGTGATTGAACTACAGATCTTTAGCCCTGTATCTGTACCCTCAGAGGGCTTTAGCTTCTGTAATGCTTTTGGAGACCTGTAGATTGCACTGGCTGTGCTCTTTAGCTCTACCTGCCTGCCAGCTGCAGGCGGTTACCTCATCAGCACTACTATAAAATGCAGCCACTCAGACCACTCCCTGCCCATACAAATTAAATATAATTTTTAAACTATTGAGTTATTGATTTATCTTGATCAGTGTTAGTGCTCAACAGCACTAAAATAATTGCGCTCCACTTGTAATCTAGCCCAATTGTCATAATACACTCATGAGGAGTAGTTAATACCAGGAATATTCTACCCAGCAGAGGTGGTATGGTGTCTCAGGGTTAATCTGAAATGTTCTTTCTGTTTGTAACATCTGTGTTTGCTAAATAATGCATTGATCTAAAGACCCCCTACTTCTCTTCCCCCCTCCCCTTGGTGTCTGGCATCTCTTGGTACTGTGGGTTAAGGACTTGCAAGGAAGGGCTAGGTGGTCGTAAATTAACACAATGGTGTTTAGCTTATGTCCCATTTTACTTTAAAGAACTGTATCTTTGCATTTTTTTTGTTCTTTTGTATGTATTCTGTTTTTGTAATTTTGCACTGTGTAACCTGTATTTGTCTTTTGCTATTAAAAAAAATAAATACATATGTGTTTGGGCTCTAATATCTCAATTCACACTCTGTAGAGACAAGGTTAAATTCACGTTACATAATTGTTAGTTGTGTGTGTTATTGGGTTTCAAGACACCCTTATTCAAAACTCTTGGTGGTGGCAGTATTGGTAATCTGGAGTGGTGTAGGCAAGATTTGGGGGTTAATTTGGTGTCCCCTTTGGTCCTTGAAGAGGTAAAAGTGTAAGGGAATCAGAGGCTAAGTACTATTAACTCCTTCATGCCCACATTATCCACATAGTCATGGCTGGGTGGATAGGCTTAGCCGTCACAAACTGGTTGGCAACGGTGGAGATATCTATAATTTTTTAGTGCTATTTGTATTGCCAGGCAAGGTAATCTTAGTACTAAAAGAAATTACATGTTTTTTGTGTAATATCCTAAAGACATAACTCAGTACCTAATTACAGACATACAGTGCAAAGAAAGCAGTTCTTTCCCCTTCCCTTTCATTTGTCTGTCTCTACTCTCAGTATGGAAGCATATAGAAAAATGCCCAAAGAGTCCCTTGAGTTGCTTTGTCAAGAAAGAGAAATAACAACTTTTGGCAAAACAAAGTAGCAGTTGATCCAGAAGCTGCAATAGTCAGATTGCATCAGAGCAGAGCAAGAATCAGACACAGAAAAGGGTTAGTGTGGAACCTGTAACCCAAGAGCTGATACCTAATGATGTTAACCCTGCAAGAGCCATAGATTCTGAGCTACAAACAACACTCAAGTATTTGGGGGATGCAGAACCGCAACTAAAACTGGAAATGATCCTTAAGTATCAAGAGGAGCAAAGAAGAGAGCGAGAGCGGGAGAGAGAAAGGTAAAGGAAGTTTTAATGGAGATATGAGCAGGAAGTTTTGCAGATTAACACAACCAGTTTGTCTCCTTAAACCAATAATCATGGGGAACCAACAGTGAAACTACACTTGGACTATTCTCCCATGTTAGAAAAGAACACTGAATTGGATGTTTTTCTGAGGGGCTTTGAGAAGATATGCAGGCTGTATCAGCTGCCCCAAGAGCAATGGGCTAGCTACTTAGCTTCTTGCTTGAAGAGTAAAGCCCTGGATATATCTGTTTCACTGCCAGTGAAGGATGACAAAGATTATGAGGCCATAAAAACAACCTTATTAAAAAGCTTTAACTGTACTGTTGTGAGGCTTTGTAGGACTTGATCACCCTGGAGCAGTTCTTGCATACACAGAGTCCTGAGGCTAGAGAATGGATTCTGGACAGAAAGCCCAAAACTGTTACAGAGCCTGCAGGCCTGGCTAATGATTTTGCCAACAACAAAGCACCTGCAGCCCATCAGGCAACTGCACAAGCTGGATCCCTTAAATGGAAAAGAGGCACAAAGCCAGCAGAGAGACCATCTCCTCTACACCCTAGATGAGGGGACAGGGGCCACATCAAGTCAGGGGGATACCCACTGGTGTTTTTATTTTAACCAGATGTGGCATCTGAGTTTTACCTGCTAGAAGAATCCTGAGAATGTGGCTGGTGGACCAGACCCTGTTTTGTTTGTTGGTGGGTTCACAAGGAATAATAAGAGAGATAACCTACAGATGGTATCTGTGGGTGACTGGGTGGCAACAGGACTCAGGGAAAGTAGAGCTTTGGTTACCTTGGTATGTCCTGGAATTGTAAAGCTGGAGGACATTATTCCAGGGAGGACTGTGTCCATCCAAAGAATTGGAGGAGTTTGCCCTGAAGTGCCTGTGGCAAAAGTGTACCTTCGTTGGGGTGTGGGAAAAGGTTTGCATGAAGTGGGTATTTCTGTGGATATCCCTGATGATGTGTTACTGGGGGATGATTTGGGCCAGATGCTTTGTCAGTATGCCCCAGAAGATAACACCTGCTACCTGGAAGGACCAACAGAGAGCCCAGCACCAACTGAGGTACTGTGTAAAACTTTGGGGGACCCGGAGGGGAGGCTTGGGATGGTCAAATCTCTAGCTGCACCAGGACTGAAGGTATCATACCAAAGGATGGAGAATACTTCCGTTGAACATGGTTTCTGGGAGGCGGAGCTGAAGGTTAATGCAGCTTTGCCTGAGCTTAAACTAGTAATGTCTTATTCTAGTGAGAAGGGATGCATTGTAAATGATTGTGGCAATATTGATTTTCTTGAACATGATTGCTGGGAGGGAGGGCCTAGGGTTAATGCAGATTTACCTGAGCTTAAACCAGTAATGTCTTGTTCCAGTGAAACGGGATATACTGCCAATGATGATGACAATGTGTAGCAAGTGCCAAGCCCTAGAGTAGAGTGAATGGTGTGATAGCTTGGTTTACCCCTGCTTAGGAGTGAGAGTTGGGGACCGAGATAGAAGAATGCCCTCGAGTTTTCTAAATACTGTGAACATGTGGTGCCTGATGTATTGTGTGGAAATGTCAGAGGGCAGCAGGGATTGGCAGAAGGGTAGACTGAGTGTGTGTATTCTTGAACCAATATTGCATGCCCAAGAGGGAGAGAAAGGTATTGAAATGAGAGCTGGGATTGCTATACCCAAGGAAAATGTAGGATGTGTGGAGTGGGGTAAGGTAGCTAATGTCACATGTCTAGTGCCTAAATGTGGTATGCCAGGTGAGTGTGGTGAACAGGGGGCAGGAAAAGAGGCTTTTTCTATGGTTTGCCCTGAGTTAAAATGCATTCATAGAGAGGGATGTCAGGCTCAGTTATGTAGTTGGCAAGGAGAAAAGCCAACAGGCATGTGCCAGTCTCTCTCTGAAACAGCATAGCATATGCAAGTAGGAGTGAGTGGCACAGCTGGGCTAGAGGCCAGAATACCCTTTGCTCTGTTACAGAGGGTAGGACAGGATGGGACCCTAGGTGTGTCTGTAACCCACCTACAGTGATAGCATATGGGAAGAAAAGGGGAAGGGCGACTTCTCCCTACAAATCTTCCATAGTTTTGTTTGCCTTGGATGGAAAATGTGTGGACCAAAGAGCTACAGTGACAAGTGAACATGCTATACATACAAAGTATACATGGGGTAGGTGTGAACAGTGGGCTATCTGGCCTGAGCTGTGTAAGGAGTGCCCTTAGTCCCCTAGTAAGAAACCATCAGGGGGCTCTAGATCCCTTCACAAGTGAGATCAAGGAGAGTGTGAAATTCAGCAAGGGAGTGCCTTCCACAAGGAAAATTATGTCAGCTGATGTTAACTGCTGCGGTGGGTGAATTATTGCAGAGAGTGTGAAAAACGGACATATTTGGTTTTATGAACAGGGAAAGACTAGGGTTCAGGTAGACATAGGGGCTCAGCATGGGCTGACCTTCTCTCTACACAATTTTAAAGGGAAGGGGTGTCATGAGGAGTAGGTAATACCTGGAACAACTACCCAGTAGAGGTGGTATGGTGTATCAGCATTGCCAGGGTTAATCTGAAATGTTCTTTCTCTTTCTAAAGAATTCATTGATCTAAAGACCCCCTTCTCTTCCCCACTCCTCTTGGTGCCTGGTATATATTGGTACTCTAGGTTAAGGACTTGCAAGGAGGGACTAGGTTTTCGCAAATTAATTTAAGGGCTGTGGCCTTGACAAGACAAAGGGAGACTCAGATTTAATTGAACGTATATCAATATTATATTAGAGTTTCACTGGGACAGAAAACATCTGAAGAAAGTTCCCACAAACCTTAGTGATATGTTCAAAGTGTAGGTAATGTGTTTAGTTTATATCCCATTTTATTTTTAATAACTTTATCTTTGCATTTATTCTTGTTCTTATAGATGCCTCTGTTTTTGTAATTTGGCAGTGTGTAACCAGTATTTGTCTTTTGTTATTAAAAATATAAATAATCTAATTCTATCTTTGGGCTCAAATATCTAATATCTGAATTCACACTCTGTAAAGACAAGGTTATAGTCTTGTTACCTAACTTTTAGTCATGTGGGTTATTGGTTTTCCAAGACACCCTTATTCAAAACTCTTGGTCGTGGCCGGCAGTATTGTTAATCTTGGGAGCTGTAGGCAGGATTTGAGGGTTAATTTGGTGTCCCTTTATATCCTTGTAGAGGTAAAGTTGTAAGGGAACCAGTGGCTGGGGGCTATTAACCTCATCATGCCCACATTATTCCCATAGTCACGGCTGGGTGGATAGGCTTAGCAATCACACCAATATAGGCTTCTGCCAAGTTACTAGAAATGGACATATATGTCAGAATATTTTTAAGAATAGCAAATGTTAGCCAGATTCATTAACCCCTTAGCGACAGAGGACGTGTCAGGCACGTCCTACTAAAAGTGGCTGTTAAGGACCAAGGAAATGCCTGACACGTCCTCAGGTAATCTGAGCGCTGGAAGTGATCAAGATCTCTTCCAGATGCTCAAACAGTATTGCAGCAATGCCTCAATGTTGAGGCATTCTGTAATACTGTTCCTGACTGCCGGGCTCCATTTTTATTGCTCCCACGCAGTGATCACTTCCGGTTTCACTCCACGTGGAGCCCAGCAGTCAGGCAGAGCATTGGAATCCATCAGGCGGTGGGTCGAGGCACTCAGTAAAATATAATAAATAAATAAATAAAAAATAAAAAAATATATTTTTTTAATAAAAAAAAACCATAAAGGGGCTGGCATCAATGTGGATGTGGCAGGATTTAGCCCCCAACAGTTTATGGAGGTGTTTCTGGGCAATGCTGTTTTGGGGAACATTGTTGTCCAAACCTATTTATATGCCCATGAGTTCCATGCTGCAAAGCCTGACAGTTTTTTGGCAAAGCAGCAATGGGCTCCCATCGATGTGCCAGAATTAAAAAAATTCTAGGCATTGACTATGCTGATGGGCATCATAAAGATAACCTCCATCCAATCCTACTGGAGCAGTAGCCCCATTTGCTCTACCCCCCCATTTTCTCCCAGTGTATGTTGATGAAGAGGTATGAAATTATTCTACATTTCATGCACTTCAGAGACAACAGCATGTGCCCCCTAGGGAGCATCCCCAGTTTGACAGGCTGTATAAAATCCCCCCCTGAGTACCCACTTTGCTGCCAGATTTGCAGAGGATTATACACCTGGAAGCAATATATGCATTAATTAATCCCTGATGAAGTATAAAGGAAGGCTAGGTTTCAAGCAGTATATTCCTTCCAAGCACTCCAGGTATGGAGTAAAGGTGTATAAGCTCTGTGAGAGCATGTATGGGTATACTCAGGCCTTCCGGGTGTACAAGGGAAAGGATATCCACCTTGACCCTCCAGGTTGCCCAGAACATATGGGAACCACTGGCAAGATTGTCTGGGACCTAATATTAGCCCTGATGAACAAAGGGTACCACTTCAGACAATTCCTCTAGACAATTTCTATACAAGTGTCCTTTTGTTCAAAATACTGTATTGTTTTGATACAGTAGCTTGCGGTACAATTAGAAAGAACCGCTCAGGTTTCCCAGGACAACTTGCAGGCACCCAGCTATGAAGGAGGGAGACCTCAGCTCTGAGCCAAGAGGAGCTGTTGGCAGTTAAGTACAGAGACAAGAAGGATGTGTACCTTCTTACCACCATCCACAATGAGAGGACTGTGGAGGTCTCTGTTCATGGCAGAGCAGCACAAGGAAGCCAGTGTGCATCAAGTCTTATAACCGGCATATGGGTGTGGTTAATCTGGCAGATCAGCTGCTGCAGCCCTACCTAATTCTGTGGAAGACAATGGCCTGGTACAAAAAGGTTGCAATTTATTTCATGCCCACAACGCTTTTTTGTTGTTCAAAAAAAAAAAAAATTAAACTGACTTTTTTACAGTTTCAGCTCCAGGTCATTTCAGGGATTTTGTACCAAGATGCACCTGCTCCCAGTGCGGTGATGGGAGAGATCCCCCTACTGCGGCGAGGGGGCAGAGAAAGGACACCACTTTTTTTTTAAAAAAAAACAGCTTTATTAATTAATAAACCAGATGTACAAAAATTGGGAGATGCAGCTTCCCATTAAATGTCAAAACCAGCTTCTTTTACAGTAAATCAGCATTTTATGTATAACATAATACAAATCTTTGAAATACACAGATTCATTTTGTATTATATGTCAGAACAAGTTTATGTTTGTTAAAGGTCAAGAAATAGATACCCTTATTAAATCTTAAGAAGTAGACAACACTAAAAATACCTTCCCTTATAATTACCCGTACATAGATTTAGGTGTGTGCAACAGCCATAACACTAAGATTATTTTTTTTTAGCAAAGTACATAAATAAATAAATAAATAAATAAATCATTGGTCAATCCCGGTATACAGCCATTCGCCTCTCAAATTAGCTTCCAATATAAAACTCAAATTTTTAAATGGATTAATAATAGTTTTTGTATATTAATATCTAATGACAATATAGTCATTCCATTTTTCAAAAAACTTCTTAATGTTAACTTCCATCTCCAACTGTACTTTAGCTTGCTCCAAAAATAATTGATAGGAAATAGTATTCTTAAATTCTGAAAATGTAGGTTCTTTCTTGGATTTCCAATATTTCAATATTAGTTTTCTAGCGAGTAGAATGGCTGTATTTAATTAATGAACATTGGTATCACTTTCATCAAAGGTCGTTAAAAAAAAACCCATTATGTTTAAAAAAGTGTATGTAATGATTTAGAATTTTGAATACCCAAAAAGATATATCTCCCCAAAACCTCTGAATTATAGGATAGTGCCAAAATAATGGAGCATATCTGCACAGCTGAAATTACATTTTATACATGATAATTTGTCCTCATCATTTGACCAGTGTGAGAAAAAGTTGGGAGTAATAAAGATCTGATATAAGATCTTAATTTGCTGCTCTTTAACCCCTTAATGACCACAGCACTTTTCCATTTCCTGTCCGTTTGGGACCAAGGCTACTTTTACATTTTTGCAGTGTTTGTGTTTAGCTGTAATTTTCCTCTTACTCATTTACTGTACCCACACATATTATATACCGTTTTTCTCGCCATTAAATTGACTTTCTAAAGATACCATTATTTTCATCATATCTTATAATTTACTATAAAAAAATTATAAAATATGAGGAAAAATTAAAAAAAACCCCAATTTTTCTAACTTTGACCCCCAAAATCTGTTACATATCTACAACCACCAAAAAACACCTATGCTAAATAGTTTCTAAATATTGTCCTGATTTTAGAAATACCCAATGTTTACATGTTCTTTGCTTTTTTTGCAAGTTATAGGGCAATAAATACAAGTAGCACTTTGCTATTTCCAAACCATTTTTTTTTTCAAAATTAGCGCTAGTTACATTAGAACACTGATATCTTTCAGGAATCTCTGAATATCCATTGACATGTATATATTTTTTTTTAGTAGACAACCCAAAGTATTGATCTAAGCCCATTTTGGTATATTTCATGCCACCATTTCACCGCCAAATGCGATCAAATAAAAAAAATGTTCACTTTTTCACAAATTTTTTCACAAACTTTAGGTTTCTCACTGAAATTATTTACAAACAGCTTGTGCAATTATGTCACAAATGGTTGTAAATTCTTCTCTGGGATCTCCTTTGTTCAGAAATAGCATACTTATATGGCTTTGGTGTTGCTTTTTGGTAATTAGAATGCCACTAAATGCCACTGCGCAACACACGTGTATTATGCCCAGCAGTGAAGGGGTTAATTAGGGAGCATGTAGGGAGTTTTTTGGGGTAATTTTAGCTTTAGTGTAGTGTAGTAGACAACCCCAAGTATTGATCTAGGCCCATTTTGGTATATTTCATGCCACCATTTCACCGCCAAATGCTATCAAATTAAAAAAAAACGTTAAATTTTTCACAATTTTAGGTTTCTCAATGAAATCATTTACAAACAGATTGTGCAGTTATGGCACAAATGGTTGTAAATGCTTCTCTGGGATCCCCTTTGTTCAGAAATAGCAGACATATATGGCTTTGGCGTTGCTTTTTGGTATTTTGAAGGCCGCTAAATGCCGCTGCGCATCACACGTGTATTATGGCTAGCAGTGAAGGGGTTAATTAGGTAGCTTGTAGGGAGCTTGCAGGGTTAATATTAGATTTAGTGTAGAGCTCAGCCTCCCACCGTAAACATTAGACCCCCTGATCCCTCCCAAACAGTTCTCTTCCCTCCCCCACCCCACAATTGTCCCCGCCATCTTAAGTACTGGCAAAAAGTCTGCCAGTACTAAAATAAAAGCTATATTTGTTTTTTTTGGTGTTTTTTTTTAAAGCATATTTACATATGCTGCTGTGTACTATCCCCCCTTAGCCCCCAACCTCACTGATCCCCCCAAACAGCTCTATAACCCTCCCACTCTAACTTAATGGGCGCCATCTTGGGTACTGGCAGCTGTCTGCCAGTACCCAGTTTAGACGAAAAAATGTTTTTGTTTTGCATTTTTTTAACTTTTCTGTAGTGTAGCTTCCCCCCACCCAAAAACCAACCCCCCACCCCTCCACGATCTCTTTTTGTGGGGTTTTTTTGTGTGATTATGGCCCTTTTAACTTTTTACTTTTTATTGATTTTCTGTAGTGTATCGGTTCCCTCCCGCCCCGTGCACGCGCCCGCCCGCCACCCTCCGTGCACGCGCGCGCGTCCGTGCGCGCCCCCGACGGTCCCGCCCCCGATCCCGCCCCCCCCGACGTCACACGGCACACCGATGGCCGCCCGCCCGCCTCCCAAGTCGGCTCCCACCCACCAACGATACCGGCCATCGATGTCCGGTGCAGAGAGGGCCACAGAGTGGCTCTCTCTGCATCGGATGGCCATGTATGGTTATTGCAGGATGCCTCCTTATCGAGGCATCACTGCAATAACCGGAAAGCAGCTGGAAGCGAGCAGGATCGCTTCCAGCTGCTTTCCACACCGAGGACGTGCAGGGTACGTCCTCAGGCGTTAACTGCCTTTTTTTTGAGGACGTACCCTGCACGTCCTCGGTCATTAAGGGGTTAAAATATTGTCTGCACATAGCTTTGCTTACCCTTATAGCTGAAGTCAACATTAGATCGATCTCTTCTTGAATCAAGAGCTCTTTTAACTTAATATATCTCAGATTATTATCCTTTTGGGATTTTAAAAGGATAATAATATGTAGTAGTGATGGAAAATTCCCTTGTTGAAAAAAAAGCAATATATGTCTTATAATAGGATCTGATTGCCCTGGACAGCCTGGACTCTGTATTGCAGACTGCTTCAAGATGTATCACACACTGGTATATTTTTTTTTTTTTTTACATTTGCCACTGTGGTTTTTTTTGGGGGTGTTGGTTAGTTTGTTTTTTACTTTTACTGTGCCAGATTTTTAAATTTCACTGTTCTATTTTTTATAGGTTCTGAAATTGGTGCTGTATTTTACCAAAACCCCTGTAAACCATATGCATGGGGGCATGGGTGTACTCAGGAGGTCTAGCAGAAAACAACCTAGAGTGTTTTCTTGCAATAACTTACAACAGGCTCTCCTAAATCATAGTCAAAAAGCAATGCGTGTAAAAATGAAAATTGAAAAATGATCACCATACACTTTCTCCAATTTTTTTTGGCTAAAACGGTTGCATCAAAGCACTACATATACAAAACCTTGGGGTGTCAACGTTTCAAATATATACACTTTCATGGCAATAAATAAAACTGGGGTATGTGATAGGCCCCAAAATAAAGATAGGTCTATCAGAAGAAATACTCTCACTTTCAACTCAAATTACAAGTCCTACAATTGTAACTGAACCTTCCCAAAATCCTGACAAACCTATGCATGGGGGGCATGGGTGTACTCAGTGGGTCTTGCAGAAAACAACCTGGAGTGTTTTCTTGCAATAACTTAAAACTGGCTCTCCTAAATTATAGTCAAAAAGCAATGTGTGTGTAAAAATAAAAATTGAAAAATTATCACCATACACTGGCAAACCTTTGCATGGGGGCATGGGTGTACTCAGGAGGTCTTGCAGAAAACAACCTGGAGTGTTTTCTTGCAATATCAAACTCTCCTAAATCACAGTCAAAAATCAATATGTGTGTAAAAATAAAAAATTACCACCACATACTTTCTCCAATTTTTTTGGCTAAAACAGTTGCATCTAAGGCATCAAAACACTCCATATATAATACATTGGGGTGTCAAATTTTCAAATATATGCACGTTCATGGAAAGCAAATGAATTGGGATACATAAAAAGGCCCCCAAAAAGTAGATAGGCAAAGAAGATAAAATGTGAAACAAAATCACAAACACATGTCAGAAGTTTGGTATTGCACCCCCCCAAACAAGCCAATAAGTCTATGCATAGGTGGTATAACTGTACTCAGGAGATGTTGCTAAACACATATTGGGGTGTCATTTGGCAGTAACATATAACAGGAACTGAGAATCCATGCCTAAAGTACAATGTGTGTGAAAAATAACACAAAACTTGACTACCCAAAAGTTTGACAAAGACTGGTGGTTGAATTAGTGCATGGAACATGTTAAAATACCAGCTTTTCAAATAGTCTAGGGTATCTACTTTTTAAAAATATATGGTTTGATGGGGGTAAATTACATTGGCTAGCTTCAAAAATGTCCCAAATAGAACATGGGTGCACAATGACAGATGTGAAAATTCCAAGTTGGAAAACTGGAATGCACCCCCTAACAATATGGCCTTTTAGCCACCAGAGAACCTGACACACCTTTACATGTGACTTCTTGGAAGCTTCAATCTTCATGCTGCTGCAATCTGTTAGCTGTAATGGAGAGAGAAACGCTGGTGCCAGAAATGAGCACTCCACCAGGTGCTCAAAAAAGATACAACATAACCAACAGGTAGCCGCACTCAGCTGCACATAGATAAAGTCCCACACACAGGGGTAAAGTTGTAGCAGAAAGTCATTTTTATTGACTAATAATATCCAACAATATGAACATCTATGTCTCAAAAGCTATGTTCAATGCCTATAAAGCACAAACAAAAATGGCTAATAACAGGTCAAATGCGTTTCGTAGAAACATATTACTCCATCAGTGAGCTATACGTGGGTGGTATCACTGTACTCAGGAGATGTTTCTGAACAAATATTGGGGTGTTTTGGGGTATAACCCTTAACGTTCTCAGTACATGTATTCTTAAACTGCTATTTTGTCAAAAAATCACCACTTTTTTTTCTTCAAACTTTGGCATAGATTGGTGGTAAAATGGTTGCATGAAAAGAGTCAAAATACCCAAAGTTTAATACCTTAGGTTGTCTTCTTTAAAAAAATATATACATGTTAAGGGTTATTCAGGGATTCCTGACAGATATCAGTGTTACAATGTAACTATCGCTAATTTTGAAAAAAAAAAAATGGTTTGGAAATGGCAACGTTCTACTTGCACTTATTGCCCTATAACTTACAAAAATAAGCAACGAACATGTAAACATTGGGTATTTCTAAACTCATGACAAAATTTAGAAACTATTTAGCATTGGTGTTTTTTGATGATTGTAGATGTTTGAGGGTCAAATTTTGAAAAAATTAGTTTTTTTCAGTTTTTACATCATATTTTATATTTTTTTTTATAATAAATTATATGATATGATGAAAATAATGGAATCTTTAGAAAGTCCATTTAATGGCGAGAAAAAAAGGTTTATAATATGTGTGGGTACAGTAAATGAGTAAGAAGAAAATTACAGCTAGACACAAACATCGCAGAAATGTAAAAATAGCCCTGGTCTTTAACGGTAAGAAAATTGAAAAATTCTGTGGTCACTAAGGGGTTAAATCTAGACAAATGTTGAGTATTTCCCAAACATTCAATGTTTTTTTTTTTTTTTAAATGTAATATTTGATTGTGAAACAACATATTATTATTATTATTATTATTATTAAATGTACTGCTTTGATATTGAATATAATATTTTAATATTGAATTGACGCACCAACCTGAATGGCTGTGTTTCTGTATCTGCTAATAGCATGTAGAACTCTTTTCAATCAAGTGAGTGAGCATTAGGGAAATAGTGACCATTACATAGTGATATTAAAGATTAACTTTAAAAAAAATGGTCCGGCTTTACCAAAACACATAATTTTAAAAAAGCCATGAACTTTGTTACAACTTGATGATATTTTTCTTTGGAAAGAATAAAGAGAAGAAGTAAAATATCTTCAAAGGAATGTTACAAAATGTACTGCTCAGCATCAGTGATGTGCGGTGAGGTCAGAGAATGGTGAGGGACTGGCTATGATATGCCCAAAAAGCACATATTTGAACCAAATAGAGGTATCTTAAATTTATGATAAAATTAGCAGGTTAAAAAATGACACCGAATGAGAGGCTACAGCAATAAGCACTGCAATTACCTGCTACTGGCTACAGCCTTTGCCACACCTAAACACATGCACTCACATGGGGGGGGGAGAGATAGAGATAGAGAAAGAGAGGGAGAAAGAGAGAGAGGGGGAGAGAGATATTGAGAGGGAGAAAGAGAGGTGGGGAGAGGGGGAGAGATGGAGATAGAGAAAGAGAGGGAGAGAAAGAGAGAGGGGGGAGAGATATTGAGAGAGAGAGAGAGAGAGAGAGAGAGAGAGAAAGGGAGGTGGGGAGAGAGAGTGAGAGAGGGGGAGAGAGAGATATTGAGATAGAGGGAGAAAGAGGGGGGGAGAGGTAGAGGGAGAAAGAGAGTGAGAGAGGGACAAAGAGAGACTGAGAAACAGAGAGTGAGAAAGAGAGGGAGAAAGAGAGAGGGAGAGAGAGGGAGCGATGGAGGGATAGGGAGAGAGGTGGGAGAAGAGAGGGGGAGAAAGAGGGAGAAAGAAAGGGAGAGAGAGGGAGCGAGGGAGGGATAGGGAGAGAGGAGGGGAGAAAGAGGGAGAGAGAAAGGGAGAGAGAAAGGGAGAGAGAGGGAGGGAGAGAGATGGAGGGAGAGAGATAAGGGAAGAGAGAGAGAGAGATAGAGAGAGAGGGGAGAGAGGGAGAGGAAAAGAGAGAGATAGAGAGAGAGAGAGAGAGAGAGAGAGAGAGAGAGAGAGAGAAAGAGAAATAGAGAGGGAGAAAGAAGGAGAGAGAGAAGGGGAGAGAGAATGTAATATATAGTACAATATTTTTATAGTTCTCATTGGGGCATATTTTTTTTATAGGCTGATTTGTATGTGCTTAGAGCCACAATATAAGAAATAAGTAAATTCTGAGGCGGAAGTTTTAGACAAGATGTCTTCCTTCTCCTATAATCTCCAAATGTTTTATTTATTAATTTGAATCCAATCAATTATTCCTGGTTGTTAAGTGGGAACCATGACTATTCCATATGACTTGGCATCTGGTTGTGAGAAATGTATAAAGTAAATTTGAGCTCACATTGTTGGGAGTAGGGGGTTTAGGGGGCCTGCAGGTTATGTAGCACCTAGGGCAGCACAAACATAAAATATATTACACTGAGGTCTCATAAAGCATTATGTGGGTGTGATGTCATACAATGCATCTTTGATTAAAAATGTGATGCAATATATTTTCTGTGTGTAATATGTTTCATTGCTTTCTATGTGAATGTGTGATGTAATAACTTGCAATTAATCCATACATTGCTTTCTGTATATTCTGCACCTGTGACAGACTTTGCTTCTTTCTCACTGATATCACAGTGACATAACTTAAGATATAGGCCCCTACTTATCAAGCCGTCGACTTTCTTGCATTAAACGGCACCAATACGTTCACCTAAGTTCGCCTAACATCGCCGCCGCGGACCTGAATACGTTCTCCAAAATTATCAAGAAAGCTGTCAAAAAGCCGAGCACCAAATACGGAGCGATGAGCAGCGGACTGTTGTTAACTAACAGTCATCGATCTCGCTGCTCTTCGGATTATTCGCAGCTTTCTTGGTACCCTGTCACTAAGCACCCACACTATACTATACTGTTTACCCCCTATACCGCCGCTCCTGGACCCCGCTGCAACTAAATAAAGTTATTAACCCCTAAACCGCCGCTCACGGAGCCCACCGCCACCTACATTATATGTATTAACAGGAAGAAAATGCAGGCACTACTCGGGGATGAAAAAGAAGCAGCAATTTATTAGATTAAGCCATACAATAAAGGTAGACAGGCTTAAGGTAAATACCAGCAGCATGCAGACATATAGATACAGAGGGACTGACGGCCTGACGTGTTTCGCACCCCCTAGTGGTGCTTAATCATAGGCTGAGTTAATGGAGACTAGACAACCCTTATATACACAAGGGGATTAACCCTACCCCCACCAACATTAATTTTTAAAACATAAGAAATACTTATATATTCTATAAGGCATTTGAGACTGTGACATTTGAATTATAAAAGAGAGACAAAGTATACCACTTTACATTACTTCCATAAATCTAAGACTGATGCAAATGCTAGAGAAAAATAAAAATAGTAATGAAAATAACATATGGAAAAAATTTAAATTAAAACAATTGAATGCATAAAAATGATAATAATGACTAAAAGTAAACCCTTAATTAGCAACTGATTATTTAAAGAAATAATACCTTAGTTTATAATGACTGAAGTGCTCCAGACAATTCACAATTGAATATAGGGATACAAGAAGGATAGATAAACTAATGTAATAGATTAATATCCACATAGTTGGTTGCTGTCAACACAGTTAAAAAACTACACACATATATTGAACATATGCAAAATAACCAAAAATTACTAAATAAATTAGTCTACAAGCTCATTATAAAAATAAGTGTAGTACATCAATTAGGTTAAAAAAGGAGATATGGGTCAATATATATATATATGTAGATAGGATATATGGATAGATAAGACCTAAGTGTCAATAAAGAAATTGATGTCACATTCCTTGTTCATACCATGTGGTATCCTAGTGTGTAGTTTTAAAATCCAATAGAGTTCTTTTCTATCCAGAATTTTATTTTTATTACCACCCCTTGGGGGGAGTATGACTCTATCAATGACTTATATTGACATATCTGCGATGTGACTGAAGTGATGGCAATTAAAGTGATTTGCTACTGCAGAATCTACAAAATAATTTTTAACATCCCTACATCCCCACATATTGACTTTTACACAGATTGCAGGTAAGTAAGTAGACCACGTAAGAGGTTCTGCAATTAGCATAGAAGTCTATTTGGTAAGTTCTATTATCATAGGAAGAAGTAAAGCTATTTCCTACTATTAAATTTGTGCATGTGGTACATTACCTGCCACCACACTTAAAATTACCTTTCTTTGAAAGCCAACAAATGGGATTTTGATGATTCCTTGTTGTGACCATACTGGGTGATTGATAACTGTAGATTTGTTTCAAGAAAGCCTAAAACTCTAGCTAGATCTCTAACAGAGGTTTTAAAATTGGACCGCCCATTAACAAATGAAGATGTTTCTTAAGTATGTTGACTATATTCGTATATTGTGGTGAATACTCAGTAGAGAATACCACAGAATCCCCTGACACATGTCTTTCAGGACAATGTTTCTTTTTTTAGCCTATAATTGTTGATTTTAACATGCTGTCTTTTTTTTCCAAGTTGTTTGGATTATATCCTCTATTAATGAGTCTGTTTTTAAGCTCCAAGGATTGTTCTTCATATATATTATCAGACTTGGTAATCCTACGTAGTCTGATAAATTGGCCCTTGGGTATGGCTCTGATTAAATGGCCTGGGTGTTGAGAGGCAGCATGCAAAATTGTGTTTCCAGCAGTATTCTTTCTATAAGTTTTTGTCATGATCATGTCTCCAGTGGTATACAGTGTAAGATCCAAAATATTAATCTCTTTAGCGTTCATTTCGTCAGTAAATTTCAAACCCAATTCATTGGTACTGAAGTAGAGTAGCATATTGTTTAAAAGGTCTGGATCCTTATCACTGCGCACCACCAGAAGCAGGTCATCTATGTATCTGACGAAGAGCTCTATCCGCTCAGACCAGGGGTTAGTGGGGGAGTAAATATACATTAGCTCCCACCATGCAACAAAAATATTGGCAAAAGCCGGGGCAAATTTTGCCCCCATGGCCGTCCCCCCTTATCTGCAGATAGAACTCTCCGTCAAAAGAAAAAAAATTATGCATTAATAGAAATCTCAGAACATCACCCATATACAATCTAACTGTGTTATCCAGCTTGCCCAGCCTCTCCAAGAAAAAATCAACTGCCTTGATACCAAGATGCTGGGGTATATGTATTAACCCCTAAACCACCGCTCACGGAGCCCACCGCCACCTACATTATACATATTAACCCCTAATCTGCCGCCCCCTATACCGCCGGCACCTACATAAAGTTATTAACCCCTATCCTGCTGCTCCCGAACCCCGCCGCAAATAAACAAAGTGTTTAACCACTAAACCGCCGCTCACGGAGCCCACCGCCACCTACATTATATTTATTAACCCCTAATCTGCCCCCCTACACCGCCACCACTATATTAAATTTATTAACCCCTAAATCTAAGTCTAACCCTATCCCTAACACCCCCTAACTTAAATATAATTTAAATAAATCTAAATAAATTATTCCTATTTAGAACTAAATACTTACCTATAAAATAAACCCTAAGATAGCTACAATATAACTAATAGTTACATTGTAGCTAGCTTAGGATTTATTTTTATTTTACAGGCAAGTTTGTATTTATTTTAACTAGGTACAATAGTTATTAAATAGCTATTAACTATTTAATAGCTCCCTAGCTAAAATAAATACAAATTTACCTGTAAAATACATCCTAACCTAAGTTACAATTACACCTAACACAACACTATAATTAAATTAATTAAATATATTGACTACAATTAACTGCAATTAAATTAACTAAAGTACAAAAAAAACAGAAAATAAAAAATAATTGCAAGATTTTTAAACTAATTACACCTAATCTAATCCCCCTAATACAATAAAAAGGCCCCCCAAAAATAATAAAAATCCCTACCCGATACTAAATTACAAATAGCCCTTAAAAGGGCATTTTGTGGGGCATTGCCCTAAAGTAATCAGATCTTTTACCTGTAAAAAAAATAAAAATCCCCCCCAACATTAAAACCCACCACCCACATACCCAACCCTACTCTAAAACCCACCCAATCCCCCCTTAATAAAACCTAACACTACCCCCTTGAAGATCACTCTACCTTGAGACGTCTTCACCCAACTGGGCAGAAGTGGTCCTCCAGACGGTCCGAAGTCTTCATCCTATCCGGGCAGAAGAGGTCCTCCAGATGGCCAGAAATATTCATCCAGGCGGCATCTTCTATCTTCCTCCATCCAACGAGGAGCGGCTCCATCTTGAAGACATTCGATGTGGAGCATCCATCCAGACCAACGACTACCCAACGAATGACGGTTCCTTTAAATTATGTCATCCAAGATGGCGTCCCTTGAATTCCATTTGACTGAAAGAATTCTATCAGCCAATCGGAATTAAGGTAGGGAAAATCCTATTGGCTGATGCAATCAGCCAATAGGATTGAAGTTCAATCATATTGGCTGATCCAATCAGCCAATAGGATTGAGCTTGCATTCTATTGGCTGATTGGAACAGCCAATAGAATGCATGCTCAATCCTGTTGGCTGATCCAATCAGCCAATAGGATTGAACTTTGTTGGGTAATCGTCGGTCTGGATGGATGCTCCGCATCGGATGTCTTCAAGATGGAGCCGCTCCTCGTCGGATGGATGAAGATAGAAGATGCCGCCTGGATGAAGACTTCTGCCCATCTGGAGGACCTCTTCTGCCCGGTTGGATCAAGACTTCACCTGGCTTCGTTGAGGACTTAGGCCCGGTTGGGTGAAGACGTCTCAAGGTAGGGTGATCTTCAAGGGGTTAGTGTTAGGTTTTATTAAGGGGGAATTGAGTGGGTTTTAGAGTAGGGTTGAGTGTGTGGGTGGTGGGTTTTAATGTTGGGGGGGTATTGTATTTTTTTTTACAGGTAAAAGAGCTGATTACTTTTGGGCAATGCCCCGCAAAAAGCCCTTTTAAGGGCTATTTGTAATTTTGTATAGGGTAGGGATTTTATTATTTTGGGGGGCTTTTTTATTTTATTAGGGGGATTAGATTAGGTGTAATTAGTTTAAAAATCTTGTAATTCTTTTTTATTTTCTGTAATTTAGTGTTTGTTTGTTTTTCTACTTTAGTTAACTTAATTTAATTGTAGTTAATTGTAGTTGATTGTAGTTAATTTATTTAATTAATTTAATTATAGTGTAGTGTTAGGTGTAATTTTAACTTAGGTTAGGATTTATTTTACAGGTAAATTTGTTTTTATTTTAGCTAGGTAGCTATTAAATAGTTAATAACTATTTAATAACTATTGTACCTAGTTAAAATAAATACAACCTTGTCTGTAAAATAAAAGTAAATCCTAAGCTAGCTACAATGTAACTATTAGTTATATTGTAGCTATTTTAGGGTTTATTTTATAGGTAAGTATTTAGTTTTAAATAGGAATAATTTATTTAGATTTATTTAAATTATATTTAAGTTAGAGGGTGTTAGGGTTAGACTTAGATTTAGGGGTTAATAAATTTAATATAGTTGCGGCGGTGTAGGGGGGCAGATTAGGGGTTAATAAATATAATGTAGGTGGCGGTGGGCTCAGTGAGCGGCGGTTTAGGGGTTAAACACTTTGTTTAGGTGGCGGGTCCGGGAGCGGCAGGATAGGGTTAATAACTTTATGTAGGTGGCGACAGTATAGGGGGCGGCAGATTAGTGGTTAATATGTATAATGTAGCAGGCGGTGGGCTCCGTGAGCGGCAGGTTAGGGGCTAATACATATAATGTAGGTGGCAGTGGGCTCCGGGAGCGGCGGTTTAGGGGTTAATAACTTTATTTAGTGGTGGCGTTGTAGGGGGGGGCAGATTAGGGGTGTTTAGATTCAGGGTACATGTTAGGGTGTTAGGTGTAGACATTTCCCATAGAAATCAATGGGATATCGGGCAGCAGCAAACATGAGCTTTCGCTGCTGTCAGACTCCCATTGATTCCTATGGCATCCGCTACCTCCAGGGCGATGGATTGAAAACCAGGTACGCTGGAAAAGTGCCGAGCGTACCTGGTAGTTCTTTGATAACTTCCAAAAGTAGTCAGATTGTGCCGAACTTGCGCTCGGAACATCTGTAGTGACGTAAGCATCGATCTGTGTCAGACTGAGTCCAGCGGATCGTATGTTACATCACTAAATTCTACTTTTGCCGGTCTGTAGTGTTTGATAACTATGGCAAATCAGGCTCGCCACAAATACGCTGCGGAATTCCAGCGTATTTGCGGTTGACAGCTTGATAAATAGAGGCCATAGTGTTTGAATAACATGCATGACCTAAAAACGGACAAAATCCATATATCTGTATGCTATATACATTGTGCTGTACATTCCAGAGATTCAGTGTATGTGACAGTGTAAATGTTGGTGTTCATTTACCCTCTCTTCGCTACTGTCTGATTCAGAGGAGCTGTAGCTGGGTAGATGACAAGCTGCGCTCAAAATCTGGGTTGCTCCTTAGAGATTAACGTGTGGCTTTCTCAGGACCAGTCCTGTAGAGAATTTTTAAAAAGTTTTAAGAATTCTTTAAACAAGGTCAATAAGCTAAAGCCACCACCCCACCTTGAGCAACCAACAGTCAGCACTTACCATTGTCAGCTACCGACAATGCACCCACACCTAGTGACTATCAATGAACTGAACACCCTATACTAGGCACATACAAATAACTATTAACTAAAGACCCACAGACAATATACATCTGAAGTTCCTCATAAAGGCATCCATAAGCTATTGCAGACAACATTTCACCAGTGAGCCAACAGTCAGCACTCAGCTTTAAACACATACAGCCAGCAACTGACCCAGACACTCACAATATGTGCTGCATGCAGGGGGGGGGGGTCAGTTGGGATACCATTTTTTATTTTTTATTAAAAAATTATATTTTTTTTATTAAAGATTATCACAAAAAAGTGTAATTATACACATAGGACAGGGGAGGCACTGCACGTCACTGCTCAGCATATGCCATTAGGAAATACCGTACATATCAAAGAAAAGCATAGCAGAGGGGTCACCCAGGAAATGAAAAAGACAATAATAACATTTAAATTGCAAACTACCCCAATTTAGTTTATGCAAAATCACAGTAATTTACACTCCCCATATGTTCTATGGGAAGCATTGAGCAGGAATGTCTGCTCGTATTAGAATTTGAAAGTAAATGCGATTGCTAGTTTTTTGTTTTTTTTTACAGTTAATGTTTTTCTGTTTTGGAGTAATTTAGGGGGTTTAGATGTTAGTGGGATACTTTGCGATGGGGTTTGTGGCAGTTTAGGAGTTAATAGTGTAGTGGGTTACTTTGCGATGGAGGTTGTGGGGGTTTAGGGGTTAATAGTTTAGTGGGGACTTTTCAGTGGGCTATGCAGCGGTTAAGGGTTTATTAGAGTAGGGGGCTTATGGCAATTTGGGTTAACGCGCAAGTATGGGTGTTTTTTCCCACTTTTCTTGCTCCATTGACTTCTATGGGGAATAAATTAGAACGGTCGCGATATTCTATTTGAGCTAATTGTCAGGTTAGCGCACAAGTAATAGCGTTTTACTTTCAATTTGTTATATTGTGCTATTATGAGCGCAAACAGCTTTCTTCTAGCACAGTTAGCGCTCCATTTATAATCTGCCCCTAAAAGGTCTAAGCTAGATAATGAAAAAACATAGATAAAAAATGCAAAACAAATCTCGAAATATTTTTAAATATATCTGGAGTTAGTGAGAATCAGGAGAAGGCAGAAATTTAAAATATTTTTATTTAGAACCATAGAAGCATACCTTTTCATATGGGTGTAAAATATATAATAAAATAATAATAATTTCTCAGTGACTGGCTATATTGCAGACAGTGCATGTCTGTTTCATATAATGTTACTGGTATACTGTCTGTGTTACATATATCATAGTATAGTGAACCCCTTATCTAATTGAAGCAATGGGCTAAATTACGTGTGGAGCACGTTAACTTCGCTAGACGGAGATTTTTTATGCGTGTCAGGTTGCGTTCGTATTACAAGTTAAAAGTACAAATTTTGAGAACTAGCACAGCAAAAGTTGTACGTCGCACAGTGATGGGCAGCAAATATAAATATATATGTACATGCTATACACATATTTACACATAAATATAAATGTATATAAGCATATACATATATATTTATAGCAAATGCACAGTCCCCATAGGCCACAATGTAAAGGCACTTTTCAGTCCTGTTGTTTCTAACACTCTCCACTTTTAACCCCTAAAAATAGTTTAGTGAAGTTTGTTTTAAAAAAAAATGCAATTTTTTTGTGGGAAGTTGGGACACATTTTAAAAATTAATCAAAATTCTGACCTCTGGTTAATTTTTGGAGCATTAATTGTCACCATGAGCTTGTGGTAGCAATAACCAGCCACTTAGCTGGTTATTTATCATGCACCCATGGTTGCATTTGCCCGTTTACGGGCGAGCGATAAATTAGCGCTCAACCTGTAATCTAGCCCAAAATATTTTTTAAAAAATATTAAAAATTATTAAACATACTGTAAAATATTCTAATTAGTAAACATTCTGTAAAATATTCTAAATAATCCATAGAATATATCTATGCATTTTACAGTAACGCCACATACAGACACACTTCAGTGCACTAAAGGGTGGATATGGGTGCGGGGACCGCACACGACTCCTGACTGCCAGCTACTCTACCGGAGCTCCTTCGAGTTTCATGGACTACCTAGTGATGACAATATAGGGCTGGATAGACTCAAAACAGTTACAACTGTGCATGGTCCCCCAGAATTTGGCTACTGATGCGGGTTGGCGGCCATTGCAGTATGTTTTCTGCGGCCTCAGAAGAGGAATCGGCTAATGTGGAGACAACCTCCGTACCCACTTTGGGAGAAGCATGTGTGGCCACCGGGTCTTCTTTATGGGGATTAGGACCAGTGTCAGCACCAATACAAGTGGAGACAATTGACCGGACAGTTCTGAAACCAAAACTTATTCTCTAGATCTGTTATAGAACAAGGTTTTAATGAAGAATTCAAGCACAGATCATTCAAGCTGTTTAGTTTTGTTTCAAATATACACATGTTCCTATGTTAATTGTGTGGGTTTGGAAAGCAAGTTCAAGCAGATATATTAGTTTGTATACTCTAGGCCGACAATACTTATATCCCTGAGATGTGTGTGATTAAACTTGCTAAGCCTTCCTCCAGCACTCTCCCCAAATATTAATATCTATCAGCAGGCTACCTATCTTTTAGATCTTTAAATTAATTTACATACTATTATGCACAACACTGAATTAAGTGCTTACTTTTCCCAGTTGAGTAGTCTTAACCACAGGAGAGAATTTTTGCTTGCTGGTGTTATCTCAATATACTGTTAGTATTTTTTTTATGTATATAGTAATGACAACTATGTTTTATGCTAATGCTAAGTCTACATTGAAGAGGGTCCTGTAATATTTCTCCATGAAGAGTAGTTTATCTGTGTGCAGCTCAATCCTGTTATGTTCTGTTTTAATGATATGTGAGAATACTGTGACCGCTATCTTCACTGTTTCATCCTATTCTATTTGCATGGTTTAGTTGTTTTTTTTCTGTACTTGCTATCTTATTATAGCCCCAATTTAGTAGCCTGTCCCTTCTCATAAAAACATATATATGGTCAAAGAGTTAACTGACTCTAGCCCAGCAGATGTATATAGCTCTCTGAAAAGCCCCAGTTATCCTGTGAGCTTCTTGTGGAGTGTACATGAGAACCAGAGTTATAGCTTCGCTATGAATGCTCTTCATACTCATTTTGGTCTTGTTGTGACTATGTTGTTATGAAGTAGCACACATTGTTATGTTATAATTTGTAAGAGTTTGGATTTCCACTGGCGCTTATAAATTAAGCTAGGATTTATGCTACCATTATATGTGTAACTTATCTAAGTGAAATATTATAAGTGATTCTGATTTGTATCAGGTGTAAAAACAAAAGTATCTAAGTGTCTCAGACAACGGATATTTAGGATTTAAGTCCTATGTGTTGACTGGTATAAATTTTTTTTTTTTATGTTTTGAAAAGAATAATATTACTAAATCTGTAATTACAGATTATGTGGATAGTGTTCATGAATAGATTATGAGGAGTAAATAAGTGTAAGTGAAGCTAGTGACGATCCAATTTACAGTGATAAGAAATGGATATAACTATATCCAAAAAATAAAGAAAGATATAGAAGTGTTAAAACTATTTTATTAAACTAAATTATCTGTCAACAGTAAAACTTTAGGATTAACTAACTAATTTCTTTATTTTTTGGATATAGTTATATCCATTTCTTATCACTGTAAATTGGATCGTCACTAGCTTCACTTACACTTATTTACTCCTCATAATCTATTCACGAACACTATCCACATAATCTGTAATTACAGATTTAGTAATATTATTCTTTTCAAAACATAAAAAAAAAAAAAAAAATTATACCAGTCAACACATAGGACTTAAATCCTAAATATCCGTTGTCTGAGACACTTAGATACTTTTGTTTTTACACCTGATACAAATCAGAATCACTTATAATATTTCACTTAGATAAGTTACACATATAATGGTAGCATAAATCCTAGCTTAATTTATAAGCGCCAGTGGAAATCCAAACTCTTACAATTGTTCTCAACCTAAACTACTGAGGAGGAGTAGTTTCCCCCATCCACCAGGCATACAGGATTTTTTAGTAAGCGCCAACCCTCTATTCACTATATGTTATAATTTGCTTGTTCTGCTATGCTTAGCTTACAGGGTGTTAAGTAATTGTTGTGACCTTTTTAAATAACAGTGTGCTTTTGTGGCATCTCTAGCAGTCAGAGTTAAAGTAATATAATTCTCCATTCCCTTAAAGCGCCTCAAGTAGCAATCCCTTAAACTTACCACCGGACTGCACTTCCCCTTTTTACTTGCTTAGCAGCAGGCTAATTGTAGATGTCATTGGCAGTTAACACCACAACTTTTCTTCTTATGTTAGTTAAGTTGGCATATCTTACTATAGTTAAGCTTGTTAATTTTGTGTTTATCTATCACAGCCATAAGGTCTTTGGTTATACAATTTGAGCTTAACTTTATACTGTATTGTTAGTTATATCATATAGACCTGGGGGCTGGGGTTTGGACTGAGGGTGTTCTCACTTTTCAATTTTAGTAATCTAGGTTAGGGTGTCATATGCACGTATTTAAATCTAAGCTATAGCAGGGTCTAGTTTTTCATACTCTCCTCTCTCCTGATAATAGATATATGTGTTAGTGGTATGATCTTTCTGTTCCTGGGTGGTGGGCCCACATCCAGGAGACAGAGTACTTTTTTATCCAGAGGGAAGATATTCAAAGGTTTAATTAACTACCCTTGCATTTACCTACTTATATTTTGTCTTAAACTTGTATAGCCTACTTAATACCCTATTCCTCAGTGCCAATTGAAGATTCATGATGTTGGTGGATGTCACCTTTATTCTGTTCACCCCGTTCATTTACCAGTTAGTACCATGGCTAACACATGTCCAGATTTAGTGTAAAGTACACTGCATTATCCTCACCCCACAATTAAAAGCTAGAGTTTTACCTTAACTAGTTAAATATGATATGGCAAGCGGAATTCAGACCTTTATGTTAAAAGGTGATAGGAGAGCACTCATACTCTATTATTTGTCTCTAACCTCTCTCATATATAATACTCTGGCACTTCTAGAGGATGAAGAGAGGCTTTTAATGCTTACCATACTCAAATTACCACCTCCTCCCCCCACCCTACATAATAAACCTCCTTCATCAGGAGGGTTAAATATGCGGTTTATCTAGACTATACTGCACCTTAACTACTTTCTTTATAAGTAAATCTTGCAGTTCAACATAACATTGATCTTATTTTCCCTTCCAAGTTTTTTACAAGCCGAATTAACTCAACGCAACGTACCTACATATTTCACTATATTACTAATTCATAGGAAATAATTCCTCCTGTATAGTACTTTAAACTTTTCAGGATCCATGAGTGGTCCCTTGTGTTATTGGAGGAAATTACACTTGTTAAAAAGAGGTTCTAACTTCAATGCATACTATAACATTCATGCTGTTCTAAATTTTTTCTTTATTGTTAAGATATTTTCATAATGTAACAGTTAGAAATATGGTACTCCTAATATTTGCTTGTACATGATTAAATTATTGTACTTGCTGAAAACCTCAATAAAAATATATTTAAAAACAAAAACAAAACAAAAAAAACATCTTTGTCCCGATTGGTTACAGAAGGGACCTGAAACTCAATATCAGCATATGCATGTTACAACAAACAAATGGGCCGGCAGTATATTTCAAGTAGTATACTGTATAGTCAGTGTCATCGGGTACACCCGGCATTTAACTCATTTTATATTTTCACTTTGTAAAGTCATTTGTCATTCCTCTCCCAGCACCGTCTACTTCGTCTAGTTAATTTACTCTTATGTGTAATCTGTAAGGTCGTTGTTGTCTGACATCTCAATATACCTCTCAGATGTGTTGTAGCCTCCGAAAGAACTGAGGAGAAGGGCTCCTCAAAATGTCAATGGACTTGGTTAGTCGGCTAAATATCTCTTATGAAGTGGCTATGGATATGGGTGACTTAGAGGATTCGATTAATGGCTCTGTTATGGGGAAGAGGCATTCTCTGATAAACCAATCTAGGTCTACCTTACCTAGCTTCAGTCTCTGAACTGCTTCCAGGCAGGTGGAGTGAGGGAGGAAAGAAAGGGGGTCACAGGAAGGGGGGAGGAAAAATAAGTAGTGGGGGGGGGGGAGGGGAATGAACCCCCCATGAGGGCTAAGGTCTTGTTTGGGATCAAGATACTAAGAAGGTACCAAAATTAATTGGTATTATGAGCTTCCCATGGGTTCCCGTCTGTGGGACCAAATATCCCAAAATTTCCAATATAAATCTATTTTGTTCAAATGATGGTAGAATCCTCGTTCCATTGAAGCATATAGATCTAGTTTTTTTTTTTAATACTAGTCAAGGCAGGTGGGTTAGGCTGTCTTCATTGTCTAGCAATCGAGATCTTGGTAGCTGCAAAGATAAAAATGGCCAACTGTGTCTGAGTTTTTGGCAATCTCTGTGGAAAGATGTTAAGGAGGGCCACTTTAGATTCTTTTGGGATTAAAATCCCAACAGAACTACACATCTGAAATACCTTGTCCCACAATGCCTCAATCTCTGGGCAGGACCACCAAATATGGAGATCGGAGCCTACCTGTCCACAATTCCTGTAGCATAATGACGAGTGGGATGAGGACATCTGCGCTAGTCTCAAAGGGATGTAATGCCACCTAAGTGTCACCTTGACATTAAGTTCCACTGAGTTAGCACAATGGAGAGTCTTCCTTGTGAGTGTAAAAGCTTGCAACAAGGTCTTATCAGACATTTTGGTTTTTAGATCTTGCTCCCAGGCGTTCAGCCTCCAGACCTCATCGTCGACCACGTCCTTCATGATTAGCGTATAGTAAGTGGAAAGGGGTCTCGACAAGCCCGAGCCCGATATCCATCTCTGCTCCCAGGTGGATTGTTGCCTAAGATCTGAGTGTGGGAAGCCCCAGCTAGTAAGGAATTTGTGAAGTCTGAACCTGTCTAACTGGAACCATGGCAAAGGGGAATTTTCCCCTTCGGTCGATGGGTCAGCTAACTGTAGAATATTCTGCTTATAGAGGTCAGACACATGTAGAAGGTCCCATTTCCTCCACTGAGAGACATGGGAATTCGGAAGACACCACAGCAGGCCAGTAATAGAATGGATTGGGGAGGGATGAGGAGCTATCACTGCATAATGCCTAATAGTTTCCAGCAGTCTAAATTTTGCTTAATGATTACATTTTGGATGTGTAAGCTATTAATTTGATAGTCAGGTATCCAAGGTAGGTCACTAAGTGTAATACCTGTTGGCAAAGAAAACTGTTCCACTTTTTTCCAGCCCTGTGAGCTATCCACCGTACCCCAATGGGAGATATGCGTGAAGCGAGCAGCCTCATAATAGATGGATATATTAGGAAGGAAGACACCTCCTAGGTGATAAGGTTTTTGCATGATTTTCCTGGAAATTCTCGTTTTTCCCCTGCCAAAAATACCTTGTGATCAGGGCATTGAGCTTATCAATGAGCTCTCTAGATGGATTTAATAGGAGACATCTAAAGTGATATAAGATTTTTGGCAAGATGGTCATTTTAATTGATGCAATACGACCTAACCAGGACACCTCTTGGAAGGTCCATGATTGAGCAAAGTCCTAATTTCTTGCAGAAGCTTATCATAGTTATTCTCGCTAACCTTGGCAACATCTGGGCCTAGCTGAAATCCTAAGTGGGTGATAGTCTCAGATGCCCAATTAAATTAATAGGAGTCCCGGAGGATCTCCAATTCAAATTGCAGAATATGAATAGCTAAAGTTTCTGTTTTGGAGAGGTTAATCTTATAGAAGCTTAAGGAACTAAACTGGGTGATAATATCAAACAGCGCTGGGAGTGAGCCCACAGGGTTAGTCAGAAAAAGGGTAATATCATCCGCAAATAAAGCTATTTTTTCCCCCCTCCTCCCAGGCCTCCCCCATGGTGGCTCAACGGAACTCCATGTATCAAGGTTGAATTCCATATAGCTTGGGCCAGTGGTTCAATAGCTAGGGCAAATACTATGGGCGAGAGAGGGCAACCCTGTCTCGTCCCATTAGTAACAGGAAATTTGAACAAGCAAAAACATAGCCCCTTGACTCTTGCATATGGGGAACTATATAGGGCCTGAATAGCTGAGACCACTTCTCTAGGGAACCCAAACTGTAGTAGCACCTCCCATAGAATGCTTTTTCTGCGTCTAAAGACAGGGCCAGCATGGAAACCTTCAACCTATTCGCTTCCGTAAAAATATTCAATAATCGTCTGGTGTTATCTGGACCTTCTCTACCCCAAATGAACCCTACTTGGTCAGGATGTAGTAATGAGGGGATAAGACATAGCCTATTGGCCCAAAGCTTAGAATAAAGTTTTACATCAATGGAAATAAGTGAAATTGGTAGATAACTACCACACTGGGAAGGGTCTTTATTGGGTTTTGGTATGGTAAAAACCAACGCTTTCAGAAGTTCACTTCAAAAGGAGCCACATTCTCTGGCCTCTGCAAAGGTCCGAAGGACTAGAGGTTAGAGGATTTCTCAGAAGGTTTTATAGAACAAGGCCGGAAACCCATCTGGGCCTGGTGCTTTTCCATTTTGAAGTTGGTTAATTACTCCCTTCATCTCGGTTAGTGAGAATGGGGCCAAAAGTGTATTTATGTCTTCCGTTGTCAAGGTAGGAAGTTCCAAACCTTTTAAGAATGTCTGGATTTTGTCCTGGAGAAGACTATCCTCTAATTCAGTTGTGTGGAGATTATATAAGGTGGAATAGAAAGCCACAAAAGTTTCCCCAATGTCCCTAGGGGAGGTGACCTGCTGACCCTCTCTATCAATAGCAAGAATGCGGGAGCTCGCACACCTACCTCTAAGTTTCTGGGAAAGGATAGTAGATACCTACTTGGATCCAGGTAGTTTCTATGTCCTTGTTCTGGCTACATAGAGCCTCTACTTCCACTGTTATCTCTGGGGTTGGGCTGTCCTTATTGAGCCTCTCTTTTGTTCTAATACTGGCTACCAAGAGTCCCAGAGGGGCTCTCTTTGATTTTTTAATGGAGGCCTGCTTGTGTATACAGACTCCTTGGATATAGGCCTTAAGGGCCTGCCCAAATCGTTTTTAGGAGGTGATAGAGTCAGAATTATGGGTCAGATATTCCTGGATAGAGTTTTGAATTAAGGGTTGGAAGTCTGGGTTAGCCCAGAAATGGTCCGGCATCCTCTAGCCCGGGCACGAAGATGAGTATAAGTTAGAGTCAAGGGAGAATGTGAGTGCATTGTTATCAGACCAAGAGCAAGACCTAATTTTGGCATCTTTAATTTTGTTAAGAGTCCAGGTGTCTGTGAAAAAGTAGTCCAGTCTTGAGTAGAAACTGTGTGGCCTAGAAAAAGATGTATAATTTCTAGTAGTGGGATGACATGCCCGCCATATGTCATATAGGTTATGTTGAGAAATAAGGTCTCTAAATTTCTTTGCTGTGGTGATTGAATATGTCTATGGTTTTAGCTGGACTTACTCTTTTGTCTAGTGAGGGATCCCATATCATATTGAAGTCACCTCCAACTAACAGTCTCCCTGACTTAAGTCTATTTATTTTTTGCAGTAAGGTCTTAAGGAACCTGGGCTGGTTTTGATTCAGGGCATATAAGTTAACAAGAGTATATAATTGGCCGTCTAGCTTGCATATTAGAATGAGGAATCTACCTTCTGGATTCGATTCTAGATATATTTTCTCATAGCTAACTTGTTTATGTATGAAAATAGCAACCCATTTTGTCTTATCAGAGTAAGAAGCTGAAACGTATTGGGCAAAATGTTGAGATTGAAAAATAGGAGCTGATGCGGTTAACCAATGAGTCTCCTGAACAAACACAATTTTGGCTTTGATGGCATGCATATAATTGCTCAGAAGGCTCCGCCTGGTTGGAGAATTTGATCCTTTGCAGTTCAAGGAAGCAAAAGTGAGGATGTCTGGTTTCCTCTCCATGGTGGGAAAAGTGGGGCAGGGAAAGAGAGAGGGGGTGGCCAAAAGGAGTGAGAAAAGAAGAGCTGAGAGAAGGGTCAAGAGGAAGGGTAAAACTCCACCTACCTGGGTACAAAAACATGAAGTCAGTAGCTGGAGAGTTGAAACTTGCATACCTTGTTGACAATATGTCTAGACGTTTGCTAATAGGAGACAGATAGCACTTTAGTTTTGGTTCTCAAATACTAAAGAAAAAAATAAACAGAAAAACTGCCCTATAAATGGGTCTACCACTCAAGCAAGCAGCGCTGAAATTAGAATGACAATGACAGTACGGACTGATGAGCTAGGCTTATAACTATCTAATTCTATAATTAAAGAAATTGGCAGCACTATTCACCGCCTAACATGGAACTTGCGTATATACCCTATGGGTATTCTAATTCCTTGATCTCATCAAGAAGAGAACTAAAAAATTGGTGAGGAGGATCTCAAGGGAAATCTTACAACTGAAACTACAGAGTGTCCTCAAGTAAGGGGCGAACTAGGGGTCCAAGTGGGGGGGGGGGTGAGAATATCTACGGGGTCTAGAGACTCCGGATCAAAATACTCATTATATTTGGAGGTGATGTATTCTAGTGACTCTGTCATATTGTTACAGAAAGGGGACTATCTGATTACTTAGGTTTTTGCATCTTACCACCTGGGATAACTCATGAACTCCAGTCTATGTCTAAGTAGAGGAGGAACCTGTCCATGTGGTGGCAGACTAAACTATCTCCTCCCCCAGATGGGATAAGACAAAAGCCGTGTCCACGTGATCAGTATAGGCCTAGGGCTAGGAGAGCATCACCTGGAAACTTAACATTATACAACAGTGTGTTACAAGATTAAAGGTGAACACATATCCTTAGCGACATTTAACATGCAACAATGCCATCTACATAACTTTTGTACAGAATCAATATTCCCCATCCAATAGCATGGGCAACAGGAGTCTAGCATAGAATTGTAAATATTTGACATTTAGATCCTACTTTATCAGAAGGGGAGCTGCCTTGTTGGGTAGGATGGTGGGGACTAATAATTGTACTATCTTAAGTTCCCTGAGTAATAACCAGATATAAGTGTACTCTGAAAGAGTGTTAACAAACTATACTGGCATAGCTCTCATATGAGACTCAATGTAAGAAAGGTCCCAGTAAGTTGTAAAGACCTAGAGTCAATGAGGCATCACCTGTAACCTGACAACAAATCAATAAGACATTTTGGTGTGTGTCAGAAATAGAAGTGAGCATACCTCTATGAAAATTTTCAATACTAAGCAATTCTAACAATGTAATCAACATTCTTTATTTAGTATCTTGAGCTAAGTGAGTGTAGGAGTGGATTGCAGCTAATAGTATCTAGGTCCTATTATATCCAAGGAGGAATTGTCCTGTTAGGTAGGGTGTTAGGGTTTACCAAATGGTCTATCCTAAGTACTCCAGGTTATATCTGGGTAGGCATGTACCCCGAACCTGTGTTGACAAACTATGTTGGTATTTCCCTTATATGGAGCTTTATGTGAGACATGACCCAGTACTTTGTATGGACCCAGAACCAGTTAAACATCAACTGTAACTTGGCAACAGAACAATAAAACATTCAGATGTATAGTAACATCTGAATGTTTTAACATCTGAGTGTAAGAAGATTTACATACAAGGTCAAGATTCTCTATCTATCAGAGTGGGCTGAATGAGTCCAGCATTAATCATTTAGCCTGTAGATCAAGTGTCCTCTTCTATGGGGTGGGTCTGTGAGGATGCTGGAGCCTAGGGCAGAACGCTGAAGAAGGGGTAACCATTCAGGTGCTCGCCTCTCCAGATTTTGATGAGATCCTCTGTAGGTCCCATTTTTTAAGGAGGTCCATACCATCATTCACAGAAGAAACCATGTACAATGTTCCAATCCTACTGACAATTAGCTTAGTTGGGGTATCCCCAGAGATACTTTACATTGTGTTGTCTCAGAACTTACGTGAATGGGATAAAGGACCTATGTCTCTGAAGTGTAAATTGGTACATTTCTGAGATGGATTGAAATTTCTCAGACATTGTAGGCTTATTGGTTAGCTCTCTCAGGATCTTCTCCTTGTGTGTAAAAAAATGGATCCTAGCTAAGACATCTCTGGGTTTGTCCGCAGAGATATTTTGAGGCCTTGGCATGTGATGGACCCTGTCTAGGAGGAAGCTTGGAGCGTCAAGGTCAATAAGGAATTGAATGCAGAACTCTCTAATAAAGCTGTCTAAATCACCAGTGGCAATCTCCTCAGAGACTCCCCAAAACCTTACATTGTTCCTTCTGGATCTGTCCTCAAGGTCCGATAGTTTGAGCTCTATATCTGAGATTTGAGAGGCTAGATTCTGGGAGTATGACATAAAATTTTCTTGATTGACCGCTAAATCTTCCTGCTTCCTCTCCAATGCCTCTGTTCTTTCCCCAATTGCCGCTATAGCTCTGTGCAGTTCCGCTGCGGACTCCTTGATGGCCTTAGTGAGTCCTGTAAGCTATTCATGCGTTGTGAAAGAGTGTCCACTATACTGGCCGCCATATTATCTAGAGGTGGGGTCTCCGCAATGTGTGAGCACTGATCAGAGAGTTGTTCTCTTGATCGTCGAGGGAGAAAACCCCATCTGGGGAAGACCCGCTAACCTCTCTAGGGGTATTTTTAAAGTGATCTACAACGGTTCTTCTGGGTGGTCCCACCGGTTTAGACTTATTCCTATTAGATTGGGACATATCAGGATCTAGACAGATGTATCTGAGATGTCGCTTCCAATTCTCGGCTACCCTAAACTCTCACCTTGTTCCTCCGGAGTGGATCCCCGACCCTTTGGAGTGTCGTGAGTGAGTAACCGCTGGGCGTGAGATTAAAATGCAGGTGGTTATGTCCCCCGGTCTGAAGCTCTTGTAATGGTGGGCTCCTTATGAGGAATTTTGGTTGCTAAGTCCATAAAAGCCCTTTCCTCAGGATCAGTTATGGCTATAGACAGAGTGCTATTAAATTAAACACCCAAATTGCTCAAAATATAGATATTTATAACATTTCATGAGACTCAGTCAGAGAGCTCCCTCAAAACAGGACCTCTCTGCTTGGCGGCTAGCTCCGCCCCCCCCCCCCCACAATAAGAAATTTTGTTAGTGTGTGCAACTGAAGCAACAATTTTTGTGAAGTTGTAAAACTGAGCCACCAAACAGAGCAGGTAAGTATGCTATCTGCACAGTTTGTTACCAAAATATATTTGATTTAAAAAATATAAAAACACAGGAAGGACCCCTTTCTATTTTAATCTGCACATTATGTCCTCCAACCGAAAAATACCTGAAATTGGGCTAGACTACAAGTGGAGCACTAAATTATCCCGTGCCCGCATAAGGCTAATTCGCCCGTTTACAGGCATGCAATAAATAATTACAAGTGGCTGGTTATTGCTACCTTGATCTTACAGTAGAAATTAGCACTCCAAAATTTAACCAGAGGTTAGACCTCTGATTCATTTTAAAAATGTTCCCCAATTGCCCCAAAAAATTAGTGTACTGTGCATTATAAAAAAAAAAAATTAGCATTTTTTTTTTATTATTAATAACTGCAGGAGGCAGTTTTAAGTGGTTAAAAGTGGCGGGTGTGGGGGGGGGCGTGTCCAGGCGGCGGCCATAGCTGGTTGTAAAATTAGAAGCTCCTGAATCCTAACAGATAATCCGCCGATTATTCAACAAACAAATAAGAAATTAGAATGCTAAACTGCAGAAGCCACTGTTTGAAACATTGCTGATTCAATTGACACTACTCTGGTGGCGACAGCAACCTAAGGAGCACTAATCTGGGCAGTTTGCTAGGCGAGGCTGCGGCCTTATTTCATTAACCATAGTACCCCCCCTGTACACCGGGTAAAGCAGGTCTACTTCAACTGCTGAAAATGGATGGTAGAATAAACATAAATATGGGTGAGATGCTCCATAAGAAGATTCAAGATCTCCTGACCACCATGGCCCAACAAATGGATAGTAACTTCACTGACCTAATAGCTTTAGCAGGGGCTCAATCTTCTGAGACAGAGAGTATAGAACCGGCTATTGCGGTAATAGCAGAGCACGATTGTATGCACACCACCCCACTACCATTAGCCCAATACCACATACTGCATAGAGAGGATCCATATCTGAGGCCACCAGTTCCTAACTGGATCATCCATACATTACAAAACCCCAGTACTGCAGCTAGGATTAGTGTCCCTGTGCACAAGATCATTCTAGAAGGCAGATCGCTAATAGTCTGGACGGATGCGGCCGACCGTCCAAGACAAAAAATAGGAAAACACATGAACAAGAAGATTATCAGCACCTTTACACCCTCCTTCTTGGCTTAGTAAATCAGATTAGAACAACACTGGGGACTCATATTTCTGGCTGCTCCCTAGAACTGGTGGGCTTGATGCGCTCGGGACATTATCCACGTGGACGTTCTCTGCAATACCTGAACCTCCATTTCTACTGTCCTAGCTTTGATCTCACCGTTACTCAGACTGAAATAGGGTGACCTTGATGGTGATCCCACACCTGAAGCCACCTGATGGGAATGTATAGCTCTCTCAAATTTTATATGCTAGCATTAAAGTTGACCACCCAGTTTGATTTATATATTGAGGAATATGCTATCCTACATTGGTAATGAGATGTTATGTTCCATTGACAAGGTGACTATTAAGCTACGGTTTTAGTGAAATTAGAACTGTTTTGCATACTAAGTGTAGCAAAGGAAAGAGAAAATACGATGGCACTACTGGTATTGTGTCAATATTCCCGATTAGCTGTCCCTGGTGTAATACTCACAGGGAAGGATGCTGTACAAGTATTAGGGAAAAGACTGAGGTGCTGTACATTAAAGGAAATACTAGAGAAAGAGACCAATCGCCAAAGCAATTGTAAAGAATGCACTTGGATAGCACTCACCAATACTAGACCAATATATACTAGTTAAAGAAGGCCCAGGATTAAGGCAGGTTTTAAAACTTAACTTTTAATGTGAGATGTTAAAAAATATATACAATTAATTAAAATTACAGTTGTGGACCACGGAACAAACTAAATGTGGTACTAAGGCGGGAGACACCAGGAAAAAAGACATATATATCAGTATAGTACTGGTGGGCACAAATCCTGTGTGTGAGTGACTTATAGTGCTTTACCACTTCCTCTATTTCGAGGTTATTAGTGGTGTACTTAATAAGGTACCACTAGTGGGAATACAAAGTGATCTGTGATATATTCAGACCAAATTATATATCCCTTCAGTGGTGTAAGAGTGCAACACCCTTATAATTTTTAATGGTAAAAATTACTAGTGGTTACTGATCTCTAGCTGATACACACACTCTGATACACATGAACTCTGAGTATCATTTAAACTGGAGTTGCTAATATACTTAATAGTGAGCTGAAACAAAAACTAAGTAGGTCAGAGATAACTTTCCTTGATAATAGTCAAGGGTTAGGTTTGACTAATGCTAGTGGCCACCATGTACTATAGATATAATTCTCAATATAATATTTTAAGGCAGTTTGTAATGTCTCAATAATAAAGCAAGCCTCTTATTAGTTCAATACTGGTGAACACAAGTCCAGTGTGTCAGTCAATTGTAGTGCTTACCACTCCCTCTGATTCGAGGTTATTGGTGGTGTACTTATTGTGGTACCCCTGGTGGAAATACAAAAAATGATCTGGAATATATTCGGACCAAATTATCTGCTGCTGCAATAATGTGATAGGGCAACCCCCTTATATTTTCAAAAGTAAAAATTACTGGTGGCTATCAATCATACTCCAGCTGGTACACTCACCCAGAACTGTAAATATAATTTAACTAGTGTTACTAGTTTACTTGGTAGTGAGCTAAAACAATCAATGGATTAATCAGGGATAATTTTCCTTTATAGTTGTTAAGGGTTAAGTTTGGCTATATGTTCATTAGCCTTGTAATTTGCCATCAATTAACAATTCCTCAAACTATACCTAAGGACCCCTGGTGGACACCTACCCTTAAGATACTTGTACTTGGCTCTTATTTGTAAAACTTTTAGGGTTTCCCCCTATAGTATGCCATATCAAATAAGATCAGCGCTGCGGAATCTGTTGGCGCTCTACAAATACCTGATAATAATAATAATAAGATTGCTGAATTCACTAGTTAAAGCAACCAGCGCTATACTACATAGTTAGGACTATATATTCATATGAAACCAAGATAGCTCTTAATTTTTAGCTAAAGTATATTAACCTTATTACCATTCAGCATTCAGCTGTTGTTCTTTGTGGGTGTACCTACCTTCTTTATAATACATACAAATAGCTCTTCTTTTGGAATATTCTGTGGTATGACTACCCCTATACCCAATGTCATCTTAACCAAATGTCCCAATAACAGAAAACTAGGTGTAAGCAACCTTAATCATAACATGGAGATGGGACCCTTACATGAGGTTTTCAAATATTTACACCCATCCCATAATACTTTAACTACTACCATCCAGCCATAACTTTTAATTTATTTCCCTAACTTACAGATTAGCTGATTTTTCACTTTGCTTGATCTTTTCACTTGTTGTACATCATTTTACATTATATATCAGAAGCTAGATAACTTATTTTATCAGTGGTCCAAAAGTGACTGTTATCTTTTGAGATCCTCCCATATGTCAATTCTGCTTACTTAGGTACAAGAGTGACCCCAATTCGTTTGGGAGGAATACCAACAGTGTATAAAATTAGATACCATTATATTATGTTCATCTAAATTATTGTTGTTAATCTATGTAGTGTATTAGCAGCTACATCAAAGTAATTAAGCACTCTATGGGGTCAATTTATTATAGTGCGAGTGGACATGATACGATGTAGCGTATCATGTCCGCTGCACATTGATAAATGCTGACAGCATACGCTGTCGGTATTTATCATTGCACTAGCAGTTCTTGTGAACTGCTGGTGCTATACCGCCCCCTGCAGATTCAGCTAGCAGGGGGTGTCAATCAACCCGATCATATTCAATGAGGTTGATTTCTGTCCGCTGCCTCAGAGCAGACGGACAGGTTATGGAGCAGCTGTCTTTAGACCGCTGCTTCATAACTTCTGTTTCCAGTAAGCCTGAATGCTCGCCAGAAACACGGGGCATCAAACTCCGTACGGAGCTTGATAAATTGACCCCTATTCCTGAGAGCTATCTCATAGAATTCCAATTTAGACAGCTTTAACTGGCAATATCTATATTAACTAGTGGTCTACCACAATATTTGCTAATTTTGTTCTCTTATTGTCTACGTAGGTTTGCAAACATGTTGTTCAGTTATTCAGCTCCAATTTGTTTCTAAAATGTATGCTCATTGTATACTCATTGTTTATGAACATGCTCTTTATTTTGTTAATGTTAAGTATCTCCTTAAAAGATTATAAAAAAAAAGGTGGTGGCTGTGTAGCACTGAAAAGTGCCTTTACATTGTGGTATAGGGGAATTGTGTTATCCCTGCAAATATATATGTATATGAATACACATATTAACACATAAATATAAATTTATATCCCATCGCATCACGACTTACCCCACTGCGTGAATTATGGCATGATAAGAGTGCTCTTGTGAGCAGAATGCTTACGTGCAATGCAAACACGAGGTTGCGTTCGCATTGCACCACACTTGTAATACCAGCGCACATTTGCATGCCCTGGTATTAATAAATTAAGGGTAAATATCGTTTTCACAGAAGCGATATTTTGTGCTTAACTTGTAATCTAGCCCATTTACTTTTTTACTTTCCTCCCTCTGACACTATCCTACTTTAGGGAACCCTGAGTAATCTGGGTAAGGGATAAGTAGGTGTTTTTTTTTTTCTATTATGGAGATCCCTCTTTTTGGAGCAATCTTTTTGAGCAATTTGCCTAAAGTTATATGTAAATATGAGCATTAGCACCACCCGTAATTATAAGATTATATTATAAAAATAATCTTTGAGGAAGGCATGGTTATAAATATAGATAATTTAAAATGTATTAGTTATTAAGTCACATAAAGTTGTGTTTTTAATTTTGTTATTTCTGCTGTCTTTCTGTGTTTTTTTTTTTTTCTTAATCAAATAACCTTTGCTTTATAATTCAGTATATTTTGAAACAAACTGTGCAGGCAGCATACATACCTGCCTCTCTTTGGTGGCCTATTTATTAATGTGTTACGAGTGGATCTGATAGGATGTAGCATAATCATGTCCGCCTCACATCGATAAATGGCGACTGCATACGCTGTGAACTGCTTGTGCAATGCCACCCCCTGCAGATTCGCTGCCAATCGGTCGCTAGCAGGGGGAGTCAATCAGCCCGATCTTATAGGATCAAGGGGATTGATGTCCGTGGCCTCAGAGTAGGCGGATAAGTTATGGAGCAGCGGTCTTTAGAACACTGCTTCATAACTGCTGTTTCCGGTGAGCCTAGAGGCTCGCGCAGAATCAGGAGCATCAAACTCCATTCGGAGCTTGATAATTCGGCCCCTAAATCTTTGACATTTTTTTGTTTGCTGTACAGCTCTGCGGATACCCATATATGCATAATAGCAAGTCAAATTTCTCAAAGTGAAAATAACTATATGATATATACTATTTTTATGCTATATTAATTTTTGTGAAGTGTTTTATGTTGAAACAATGTGGTTTTGGGAGCATTTTCGGAACAGTATTCACATTAAGATTAAGAAATCGCATAATAAACATATTTATATTTGCAGAGAAGAAGATTGGAATTAAAATAATTTGAAAATGTTTAAAGGTTATATAACAGATAATGAAATAAAGTTAAATAAAACCCAATTTTTGTTCTTTTGTGATTCATATAAACATCATTTTATTTTTTATTTTATTTTATTGAGTATTTTAGTATATACAGATATAACTCAGAAAAGAAAAGAAAAATAAAGATAATTGAGAATTAGAAACACAAGACATTAGAATAGTAATGTTATGTTTTGAATAATGTCCATACAAGACGTGTCATTGTCCATGCCTAATCAACTCTTCAGCTCATCGATCAATATAATTTCTTTACACTAAAGTTTTCCAAATATATCATATCGCAGCCGCCAGATACATTTACATGAACATGATGAATTTACAGTGAAGGATGTAACATATTATATTAGCTATTATTATTATATTAGTCTAGCAGCTTTAAGAAATTGTTACAGTTGCAATATATTTCTCCCATAAGAACTTTTTACTGAATAGTAGTAATCAATATGATTAGATTGTTTAAAGTGGTATTTTTCTAGGGTAAAGAGCCATGTTACCTGTTGTCCCAAGTCCTGGATGTTGGGTATTTTGGGGCTTTTCAATTGCTTAACTCTACTAATCATGATATAGAACAGCATAAGTCTGAGTTTACATTTTAATTTAGGTGGTTTGTTGAATAAAAAAATGAGGGGATCCCAGCATAGTTTAAGTGCTAGTGCCCATTCAGTTTCCCCTTGTATACCCTTCCAGTAAGGCATAAGGATCGTGCAGTTCCATCAAATGTGTGCAAGTGCACCCTCTTAACCACATCCCCTCCAACACATCTTATACGTGTTTTAAATTATTATATAGATTGTATTTAACCCCTAGTAGACTGTCAAACATATTCCCATATTATTTTCTGTAATGTTCATAGAGGATGGTGATTTCCCCATATGTTTAAAGATTACTTGCCAGTCTTTAGATGTAATTCATCTTCCCATGGTTTGGTATAAGATGGTAGCTGTTTAGAATGTAGTGTGAATTAGATCTTATATGATAATGAGAAACATTTTTTTGAAGTGCTTGTTGTTTGGCATAGTGTTTCAAAGGTAGTTAGTTGTCTAATAAAACTAGATCTATTTATATTGTGGTGAATAAAGTGTGACAATTGGAAGCATACGTCCCAATTTTGGCATATGTGTATTTGGTTATCTCTTAGATCCATCTTTTTTAGTAATTTATTGTTATCTAGTACCAAAAATATTTGTATTAGTGTATGCAGATTAACCCCTTAATGACAGAGGACATACCAGGTACGTCATAGAAAAAAACTTCCCTTAACGACAATTGACGTATCTGGCCGTCATCTGTTGTCTGAAATGCTGCGATCATGATCGCTTCCAGCTGCTTCCAAGGGATTGTAGTGATGCCTCAATATTGAGGCATCACTCCAATCCCCTATCTTACATACCGATGCAGAAAGGGCCACTCTGTGGCCCTCTCTGCATCGGCCATTTATGTTAACAAATTCGTTGGTGGGTGGGAGCACCTTTTGGCTATATGTCCCTTAGTTGTCAATTTCCAAACTGATCTGACATTGTCGGTGGTTGTGGCCGGAGGTGCGGTTGCGGCCGTGGGGGCAGGGCAGCGTGTACACAAAATATGCAGGCAATTGAAAATAAAATGGACCTATTTAGACGCAGGGGGATCTCCGTTCTTTAGTAAGGGATCTGTGAGGGGGAGGGATGTAGAACATTTAGGGGGCCAGCTACACTACAGAAAACAAATATTTAATATAAAAAAGTAAAAGAAAAATACTATTTTGGGGGGCAAATTGGGTACTGGCAGACAGCTGCCAGTGCCCAAGATGGCGGCAAATAGGTTGAGGGGGAGGGTTAGAGAGATGTATGGGGGGGATCAGGGAGGTTGTGGGGTAAGGGGGGATCCATCACTGCAGACTGTATGAAAAAAAAAAAATAATAATAAATTATTTTTATTTCAGTACTGGCAGACTTTCTGCCAGTACTTAAGATGGCGGTGACAATTGTGAGTTGGGGGAGGGAAGAGAGCTGTTTGAGGGGGATCAGGGGGGGATCAGGGGGTGGGATGTGTCAGGTGGGAGGCTAATCTCTACACTAAAGCTAAAAATTAACCCTACAAGCTACCTAATTAACCCCTTAACTGCTGGGCATATTACAAGTGTGGTGCGCAGCAGTATTTAACGGCCTTATTATTACCAAAAAGCAACGCCAAAGCCATATATGTCTGCTATTTCTGAACAAATGTGATACCAGAGAAGCATTTACAACCTTTGTGCCATAATTGCACAAGCTGTTTGTAAATAATTCAGTGAGAAACCTAAAATTGTGAAAAATGTAAGTTTTTTTTTTATTTGATCGTATTTGGCGGTTAAATCGTGGCATGAAATATACCAAAATGGGCCTAGATCAATAATTTGGGTTGTCTACTACACTACACTAAAGCTAAAATTAAACCTAAAAACTCCCTAATTAACCCCTTAACTGCTGGGCATAATACACGTGAGGTGTGCAGCGGCATTTAGCGGCCTTCTAATTACCAAAAAGCAACGCCAAAGCCATATATGTTTGCTTTTTATGAACAAAGGGGATCCCAGAGAAGTATTTACAACCATTTATGCCATAATTGCACAAGTTGTTTGTAAATAAATTCAGCGAGAAACCTAAAGTTTGTGAAAAAATTTGTGAAAAAATCAACAATTTTTTTTATTTGATTGCATTTGGCGGTGACATGGTGGCATGAAATATACTAAAATGGGCCTAGATCAATACTTTGGGATGTCTTCTAAATATAAATATATACATGTCAAGGGATATTCAGGGATTCCTGAAAGATATCAGTGTTCCAATGTAACTAGCGCTAATTTTGAAAAAAAAGTGGTTTGGAAATAGCAAAGTGCTACTTGTATTTATGGCCCTATAACTTGCAAAAAAAGCAAAGAACATGTAAACATTGGGTATTTCTAAACTCGGGACAAAATTTAGAAACTATTTAGAATGGGTGTATTTTGGTGGTTGTAGATGTGTAACAGATTTTGGGGGTCAAAGTTAGAAAAAGTGTGTTTTTTTCAATTTTTTCCTCATATTTTATATTTTTTTTACAGTAAATTATAAGATATCATGAAAATAACGGTATCTTTAGAAAGTCCATTTAATGGCGAGAAAAAACGTATATAATATGTGTGGGTACAGTAAATGAGTAAGAGGAAAATTACAGCTAAACACAAACACTGCAGAAATGTAAAAATAGCCATTGTCATTAAGGGTAAGAAAATTGAAAAATGATCCGGTCATTAAGGGGTTAATGAGGTCTGTATTGGTGGTAATGCACCCTATTGTGACATCTGCATTTGAGAGGAGATGGGTAAGAGGTGACAGTATAGATGATATACCGTGTTTCTTATTTAACAATATATACCATGTGTTAAAGGTTTCCAGAACAAGCGCTGGAAGTTTGGAATTCAATTGGCTGTGTATTCTGGGAAGCCAACATAGACAAGGTGGTTAGTGCCTGATATAGAATGTTCTAGTATCACCCATTCTTTATTATCAGCATGATTGAACCAGTCTATTATTAATACTAACAAGGATGCTTGCTTATAATACAAAAGATTGGGGACTCCCAAACCCCCATTACATCTATCTCTATACATAGTTTTTTGGATACTCTAGGCCTTTTATTATGCCATATAGAGGCATATGCTATGTTTTGCAATTTATTTAAAAATGATCTTGGTATTGGAATGGGTATTGTTTGGAATATATACAACACTCGCGGTAATAAAGACAAGTATGGTTTTGGCCTAGCCACAACAGGTGTTTATGTTTCCAGTTATTTAACTCTTTTTGTAACTCTCGAAATAGTTTTTGGTAGTTCAGTGTAAATAATTCATCCTGAGTTTTTGCTATGTGGATCCCCAAATATGTCATGGATTTTGCATGAATATAAAATTGGTATTCTCCACTGATCTGCTGTAATACTGACTCCGAGACTGATATCCCCAACGCCTCTGATTTTGCTGTATTTATTTTAAAATATGAGTGAATACTATGGGGTATATTTATCAAGCTCCGTATAGAGCTTGAGGCCCCTTGTTTCTGGTGAGCCTGAACAGAAGTTATCAAGAAATTATGAAGCAGCGGTCTAAAGACTGCTGCTCCATAACTTGTCCGCATACACTGAGGTGGCGAACAGAAATCAACCTGATCGAATTTGATTGGGTTGATTGACATCCCCTGTGCAAATCTACAGGGGGTGGCATTGCACCATTTATCGATGGGCAGTGATGTGCCCCTATATGTGTCCATTTTGGATTTAAGTGCATAGAGTGACATTTTTTATTGGGAACTGCCGATATTGAGACCTTTTATGTTGTTGTGGTTTCAAACCTTAGAGGCTAGGATTTCCATAGCGTGTATGAATAAACGGGGGGACAAGGGACAGCCCTGTCTGGTACCATCACTTATGGGGTTTGAAAAGGAGTTATTGAGATTGATTTTGTCTGAGGGATTATTATATAGAGTAAAGATCCTATCTAGCATTTTGTGCCCAAAGCCAAACTTAGATAATGTAGCCCTTAGAAAAGACCAATTGAGCCTGTCAAAGTGCTTTTCGGCATCAATTGCTAGCAATATAGGCCTCGCTTCCATTGAGTCGTTAAAAATGGAGCCGTAAGCTACCGAAGCGGCCGACAGCTAAAAGTAAATTACGGCTCCATTTTAGTACCAGGTTTCCATTGAAATATTTTGCGGATAGCGTGCAGTCGCTCTTTTCGTGTAGCTGTAAGTTAACGTTGTGTTAACGCTTCCATCTGATGTCGGATTTCTTGAAAATCAATTAGTTGCTAAGGTAACCTGACCTTACACTATAGAATTTACGTTTAATGTCCGTGCTCCTTACCGGTGATCACCTCTCAAGAAAAATAAAGAAACACTTATCCATATTTTTAATAATCAAATACTATTTTCTAATATAATTATATTTAACACTTCATAAATATAAGTAATATTGATTGCTGCCCTAGGTATAGGTCTAGTTTGCATTCTGTAGATATGTTCTTGCATATATTATTATATTTAAATATATACTGATATTTCGATTAGAATATAAGTTCAACTATTTCTATACATGAGACAACAAAAAATATTACTTATAACAATTTATTTCTACATTAAAACACTTGCATTATTTGCAAGTTTTATAATTTCAATAGAAAATAGGTCTCAAAAAGCACAATTTTCCTCTTTTACACCTAGTTGAGCTGGGGGTAATATGTCTCAATGTATCGACAGCCTCCGACAGTGTATTAACGGTTTGCGCTTTCAATGGAAACCTGGTATAATTTATCGATTAACGGCTTCTATTACTTTCTATGGGACGCGAAAATCTTTTCGGCAGCCGAAGTCCGGCAGCCGATATTGAGGTATAACGCACCATTGGAAACAGTCGTTAAACGCTATTGCTTTCGACAGCATATTTAACGGTTTGCGAGTGCACGCAAACTGAATTACGACTCAATGGAAGCGAGGCCATAGTCGGGATTTGATGGGTTTGGGCATGTTCTAATAGATTTAGTACTTTAAGCATATTGTCTAGTGCTTCTCTATGTGGTATGAAGCCCACTTGGTTTATATGTATTAATTGGGGCAGGATTCTATTGAGTCGTGTCGCTAGGATTTTTGCATATAATATAATGGCTGCTTTCTTGATTTGTGATTTAAGTTTGATATATTCTCCCCTCATAAAGTATTTATGTGCCTCCCAGACTGTAAAAGGGTCACTATCGACTACAGAATTAAAGGTGAAATATTATTTTAGGGATTTATTAGGTTGTTCCACAAGGGTGGTGGTATTTAGGATGGATTCATCTAGTTTCCATATATACGGGTGAGAAGGAGAATTAGGTCATTCGAATTGGACTATGACTGCTGAGTGGTTTGATCATGTGGTGTATGATATTTTTTGCAGCTGCTATATTGGCTAGGCCACCTTGGTTTGTGAGATTATAATCTGCTATATGTGCGGTGGGGTGGTGAGAAAAAGGTGTAATCCCTTCTAGAGGGGTACATGAATCTCCAGGAATTGTATAAATTATAGTTATCCATAAGTATTTGATCGTTTATTTGGAGGTTTTTGGGTTGGGATTCAAACTGTCTAAATGTGGATCTAGTGGGATGTTTAGGTTGCCTCCCAGGAACACTACGTCCTTTGATATGTCTAAGATGCGGTTCCCATATAGAATTCCAAACACTCTTAGGAATCTACCCTCCTTATCTGTGGTAGTTTGAATGTGTTTTAAAGTAAGATTTTTGTGTATCAAAATACTGACTCCACACTGCTTTGAATCTGCTGAGCTGTGAAAATACTGGGTATATCTGTGTCCGAAAATATTTAGGTTTCCTTGACTTTTTAAAATGTGTCTCTTGAAGAAACAGTATGTCTCTTTTTTTCTTATATAAATCAATGAATGCTACCAATCTTTTTTGGGAGGAATTAAAATACTTTACATTCTGTAATATTAAATGGATATGTTTACCTGAAGGATTCATGTGTGTGTCTAGTGGTGGGGTAATATAGCTTCAGGAATGCCCTGTATGGTGTCTTGTGTAAGATGTGTTCATGATTAAAGAAACATTACTTAGAGACTTTGGATACTTAGGATGCAATTATAACATTGCTGAGAACAAGTGGAAATGCCTTTTGGGACAGACGCTGAGGACTCACATGATTGATACTGCACCTCACCTCGCCACCGGCCCTCAAATCAGACTGCGCCTAAATCCTGGGAGAAGATTAGCCTTCATTACGCAAGATGCACTATGGCTTTTAAGCCTCCCCGGACCCAATCGAGTCATCTGCACACCCAGCACAGTAGCAAGCAAGCCCACTCTTCACAAGGTGCATCACGAAAATTCCAGTAGCAGGCTGCAGCCTTCTTTAACAGCCAGCTGAACGGCAAACCAGGCACAGATCTGTAGGCCAAATAGAAACACACGGTCAACTTATCCCGGTAGGCTCCTGAGTGGTCTTGATCATCACTGCTGCTATGACAGCAACCTCAAGGCCTATCTGCATTTTAACCATAAGTTTACTAGCTCCATCGCATGCATGGCATTTTCAATCCTCCAAGGCACTTAATTAAACAAAATATTAAAAGCACCATGCAAGGGCACCAATCCATTTAAAGGGGAAGCCATAGCCTATTTTACACACAGCTTGCTGTCTCTTATCAGCAGATAGCCCCTTAGCACATTATAACATAAAATAATAATAAATAAATTTAAAATAAAAATAAAGAAAATTAACAAATAATAAATCAAAACAGTGGGAGTTGGGGTGGCTGTTCTTACTCCTCATAGTCCCTGCCATTCCTTGAGGAGATTGACTTTAACACCTTTGACTTACATAATGTCTCCAAAAAAACCTGCTAAGGCTGGCAAAAGCTCCAGGCAAATGAGAACCCCAAATCCCTCAGTGAATAATTTCTTCAAGGCCCTAGAGTCTAGAAAAACCGCAACAGCAGACTCTGCACCTATAGAAAATACAAGTCCTCCAAGCTCCTCAGATTCTGAATCGGAATTACCCCTGGCATTATTACTATCCTGACAGCCCTTTTCGACACAATAACCTCATAAAAGGACTTTTCATCTCTGATATCTCAAGTTAAACAATGCATAATGGACAAGATCTCTGATCTCAAAAAAGACATCTCAGACATAGGTCATAGAGTTGAATCTCTTGAAAATAACCAAGACGCTCAAGAGACAGCAGTGTTGGAGCTGCACAACCTCATTCAAAAGCAAGACTCCACAATCTTGGAGCTGGAGGACAAAATAAATGACGCTGAAAATAGAAGTAGGCGCCATAATATCAGACTGAGGGGAATTCCTGAAGTTATTCCTCCTTCAGAATTGGAACAATACCTGCAGGATTTTTTTAGTGCGCTAAAGAAAGAAGAAACACCATCCAAAATAGAAATTGATTGGGCCCATAGTGTCTTACGTCCCAAACCACCTGATGGTCAACCTCCAAGGGACATCATTGTCCGTATTACCAACTTCCAATTGAAGGAGGAATTGATGAGATTGGCGAGAGAACAACAATCTATCACCTATGAAAATTCAAACATCCAAATGTTTGCCGACTTATCTCAAAGGAAACTCTTAAAGAGAAAATAACTCAAACCTCTCACGATGTGCCTCAGAAAATTGAATATCCCCTACAGATGGGTATTCCCTTTCCATATTTTAATCCTCTGGAGAGGCAGACGGATCATATGCTTCTCAACTAAAGACATTCCAAAGATTTGTACGGAGCTCAACTTGCCCGCACCACCACCAGAAGAGTCCCTTTCCGGCTCTTTGGGTCAAGCTGGGAAAGATGGCCTAGCCCCTCTGCCTCAGAGAAGAGATTGGAAACCAGTTCAACACAAGAGATCATGACATCCACTATCATCTCCTCAATCCCTTTCAGAAGAGAAGGGTTGATGGCCGAGTAACTTTTTTGTGCACTTTATTTTTTACACCACATAATGGATAGTTTGGATTGAAAGAATGTTTGCTCTTAGTTTTTAACTAAGAATTAATGTAGTTTATTTCTGATGTTATGAAAGGGCATTATGATGTTACCTACAATAATTATACTCTAAGCCACATTAAGGCTAGACCTTGTACCTGAGGTCTCTAATTGTTAAATGCTATGTATTAGTCTTTGTTTTCAAACAGTTGGGAGATTATCTCCTTTAAGTTAGATATTATAGTTCACGTGTATCGTTTTAATGATGTTACCTTAAATATTTTTGTGTTTTCTTCAATTTTACTTTTTATTTTCCCTTTTTATTGATGCTAATTTCAATATGTACTCACTATTTATTTGTATAAAACACTTCACTCGCTGTCAGACAACCCATGCACAATTTTCATTAATCTTACATAATGTGTAAACAATCACCACAAGACATTTCCATCTTTACACAAAATGCTAAAGGTCTAAAAGATTGGCTATCTTAGATCTGCAAAAAAGAGGGGGGGTCACATTTTAATGCTCCAAGAATCATACTTTAAAGCTAAGAATATTCCTAAATATTTCTCAACCCATTATCCCCAACATTTTCACAGCACCAACCCTCATAAAAAAATAAATGGAGTCAGTATACTGATTCATAAATCTATTCCCTTTACCAAAGAGGGGAGATATCTATGCTTAAGGGGTCTCCTCTATGGAAAGCCAGTAACCTTGGTGAATCTATATGCCCCCAATAAAATGCAGGAAGTTTTTCTCTCCTCTACATGTAACACAGTTTTGTAGGAGGCTAAGGGCTCACCGATAGTGGCTGGGGATTTAAATATCCCTTTAAACCCACTAATAGATTGCACTAACCCTGATATCAGAGCGAGGACTCCTAACCTCCAAAATATTTGGCAAAAATTTAAACTACTTGGATTACACGACACCTAGCGATACCTTAATCCCCAAAAATCAGATTTCATATTCTTCTCTCACCCAAAACGCAGCTATTCTAGATTAGACTATATCCTAGTAGATCACCTAGTATTATCCTTCATCCAACATTCAAACATTAAACACACCTCGTGGTCAGATCATTCCCTAGTCACATGCGCCATTAGGTGGCCTTCGGCCCCTTTCATACCCTTCCAATGGAGACTAGAGGAATCTCTGCTGTAAGATAAGGCACAAATTGAGTTGTTTACCAAACATATCGAATCATACTTTGCCATCAATGACACTCCTGACATTGACATTACTACTCTTTGGGAGGCAAATAAAAGCATTTTGAGAGGTGAATTCATTAAAGTTAAAGCACAATTCACAAGAAAAAATAGAGAATAGGGTTGCACCGATACCATTTTTTTAAGACCAAGTACAAGAACCGATACTTTTTTTCAAATACTCACCGATACCAATTACCAATAATTCTTTTTTAATATCATGACAGTTTTCCAAGCACAGTGCAGACTAATGAATTAAGATAGCTTCTTTAAAATTATGAACTGTAACTCAAAAGACATTTTGAAATAATAAAACAGTTTTATTTGTTGTCACAAAGTTCACAGAACATGTTTATAAATAAAACATATTACAATCAAATATATTAATAATGACAACAATAAATAACAGCTGCAGCAACTGTGGCTGGAAAGCTACAATTTAAAGGGGTGATTACTGGATTCTATTGGGTTGTATGGTGCCTATATAACATCAATCTGACATTTGTATTTAATACAAAGTAATATAATTTAATTCTGGAAAAAATATTGGGAATGGAGTGTCCCAGTCATCCCCTTTGAGAAAAATGGGGCATGTGAATTCTTCTGACTCAACAGAAAATAGGAATGGTCTTCATATTTTTTCAGGGCTGCTTTTTATTCCCAGTCCTCAGAGTACAGTATGTTTTCAACATACTTGTTCAAGATGAGAACTAGCAGTATAACAGGCAATCTATCTATTTGAATATTTTTTAAAAGTTAGTGGCAAGTTCTTTTTAATGAACAGAAGCATCTCTGCATGTTCAGCTATAAGTCTGTTTCTGCTATCAGTAAGGACGTTTGACGCTAAGCTGAACAGTCTTTCACTTTTCACACTACTGCATGGGGCAGAAATATATTTTTGGGCCATTTTAGCCAGAGCTGGAAATCTCAGTTTATTAACTGCCCAGTACTTCAGGGGTTTGCCTGAACAAGGTGTATAGTAGCGGCTTTTGGAGCACTGCTCTGACGTACAATAATACAAATAACAGCAATTTGTATTGGCAGAACAGAAGTGAACAAGCTTTAGTTAAGTTTCCACTCCAGGTTAAATGAAATGGGAACATGCAGTTTGAAAAACGCCACAAGATGATATATGGGTAGGAAGTGGAGGTATCGGTTTAAGTATTGGTGCATTTGCACAAGTACAAGTATTCATGCAAATACTTGGTATCGGCACCGATACCAATACTAGTATTGGTATTGGTGCAACCCTAATAGAGAACAAATAGAAAACTTAGCTAAAGGCATCGCTGAATTAGATTATGCCCACAAGCTTCACCCAGCTGACCCCAAGATCTTAAAACTATTGTCAGAAAAGAGAGATGAGATAAATAATATATTACAAATAAGATCCCAAAAGCAATTACTCCATCTTCAACAGAACGTTTATAGGGAGGGAAATAAGTTGGGAAAGCTTTTGGCAAAAGCCCTTAAAAAAACAACAGCAAAAGACCTACATTCACTCAATTAACTCTCTCCACAGTAATCAAATTGAAGATACTACAGCTATAGCAGAAGAGTTTAAGAAATTCTACCACAAACTATACAACCTCTTTCCAAATAGGAACCACCAGTCTCATTTACACTTATGCCAAAAATACCTAGATAATATCCCATTATAACAACTCACGACAGACCAATATAAACTTTTAGACCAGCCTATTCTATCCTCAGAAGTCCAAGAGGCGATAAAAAACTTAAAGCAGAACAAAGCCCCAGGGCCGGATGACTTCTCAGGCTTGTAGTACAAGACATTTGCAAAACTTCTTATTCCCCACCTAACAACGTTATTCAATTCCATTTCGGACAACCTCCCCTTCCCAGATGCCATGTTACTAGCCAATATATCTGTATTAGAGAAACCTGGCAAGAGCCCTAATACACCTGCAAATTTCAGACCAATATCCCTTTTGAAAGTGGACCTAAAACTTTATGCTAATATACTAGCCAACCGCCTCAACCAAATTTTACCCTCAATTATACATCAAGACTAAGTTAGTTGTGTCCCTCATAGAGAGGCAAAGGACAATATGGTCAAAATTCTTAATCTTCTTGAACACATTTCCCAACACAAGAAGCCTTCCATTTTCCTTTCCACTGATGCTGAAAAAGCATTTGACTGATTAGATTGGACTTTCCTTCTCGCAACTTTGAGATGCTTCAATTTCCCTAATTCTATCATTAAAAAAATACTCACCCTTTACACCAATCCCACTGCCCAGATTAAAATAAATGGCCACCTCTCAGACCCTTTCGAGATAAGGAATGGCTCCAGACAGGGCTGTCCTCTTTCCCCTTTACTTTTTATACTTTCCCTTGAACCACTAGCCACTAAAATTAGGGCGAAACAACGCATACATGGAATAGATATCAGCAACCAAACGCATAAATTAGCTATCTTTGCAGATGACCTATTATTAACAATGACTGACCCATTTCATTCACTTCAGGATGCCCTGTCTGAGCTCTCAGAATTTGGACGTGTTTCAAATTTCTCAGTAAACATGACTAAATCAGAATATCTCCCCATTAACCTTACACAACCTCCACCCCTGCTCTAATTGATAAATCTATCTCAATCTGGCCATTCCTCTCTGGCTAAAGAAACCAATATGAAAATCATGTTGAGGTGGTACGTAACTCCAGCCAAATTAAAACATATTTACAAAAACACATCAGGTTTATGCTGGAGAGGATGTAAGCAAGAAGGCCACATCACCCACATTTGGTGGGAGTGTGCCCACATAAAACTCTTTTGGTCTGATATATTTCATAGCGTTAATAAAACACTGGGCCTACAACTCACTCCTACTCCAGAACTGATCATGCTTAATCACTCCAATTTCCTCACTTGCAAAATAGGAAAGCATCTTTTCCAAATAGTGCTCAATGCTGCCAAGCAACTTATTCCCAAACTATGGAAGTCATCACAAATACCCTCCATCTCTAAATGGAAAAAAATAGTAAATAAAAATGTAATGTTAGAAAGATTCTACTATCTCAAACTAGGCCAATTATCACTTTTCCATGACATTCAATTTCTCTGGGACTCATATATATATGGTGAAGCTAACTCACAAAAACAAAAAGGATAATCACACCAATCACACATTTTCTAAAACTAGACTGACATTTTGAGTATGACAGTATAAAAGCATAGGTATTCTCTTTGTTTAGTTTCTTTATTGTTTTTCTTTTTCTTTAAGGTTTGTTTAATTGTTAGCATGTCTGCAGTGCATTTATTGGTTTAAGGGTTTTAAGTCCTTTACATGATATAGGCGATCACTAATATCTATACTTGTAATGACCGGACAACCTTTCTTCTATGATAAAAAAATAGGTTTGAGTCCTGCACTCTTTTAGTCAGAACATTAGATCTTCATGGACTACTCTACTGTGAAGAATTATTTCCCAAAGGTTGCCCACGGTCTCTGGAAAGACTATGCCTCTAATATTATTATTATTTTATGTAATGTTAGCATAGATCGTGTTCCAATACTTTTCAGTTGTATTATTTGAAAAAAAAGATTTAAATAAAAAGAACATATATATAAAAAGAAAATATAAGTAAAAACTAGTTTAACAAAGTCTGGCTCATATTGCCAGGAAACATGTTTGAGTACAAAGATAATTTCCCTATTTGTAAATGTTTTCTTAGGTCTTATTACCATAAATTGTTAAGAAACGGATGTGAAAACCAGCTCTTAAGAGCATAATTAAACAATATAGAGTATTTACCATTTCCTAGAACCTATGCTATGTAAACAATAAAGCGAGGCAGTCTGTAAAACTATTTCTATACAATCTGACCTGTTACATAATAAAAGGGCTAAGGTTAGTCCAGAGAACTAGGACTTAACATGGTTTCCAACTGAAATATGTCAACAGGGTAGCCTGTGATTTACAAAGGCCTTAAGGAGAGTATTTTACCCTTTAGATTGTCCATCAGGATCTTTCATCTTTTGTCGCTGTCTGGGTTCTGTGCATGATTCCCCATTTTTGAAGATTTCTTCCAAGGAGTTGGAGGAACTATCTGCCATCTGCCAGGGGTATCTTGGCATTCTTTCCTTTTAGGAGTTAGATGTGGGTCAGTGGTGGGGGTTATTATTGGAGGTTCAATATCTATAAAATCTCTGTTATTGTCCGACATCAAATCTTCCTATTGCCATGAAGGACATATAGTGGAAGGGAAATCCCGATTTCTACAGATTTTTTTTTTTTTTTTTTTTAAATAATTTTTATTGAGGTTTGAAAAATACAGTAACAAAAACTATTCGCCTCTAAAAAACAACAACAGTAGAGTCATAAGTATGTTACTATAGTGAATGGCAACTTATACATTTGTCACAGGCATGATATTAGCAAATGGTAGGGTCACGGTAAATAACTATAAACCATACAATGCCTCGCTATAAGTTATTTGGCAAATAAAACAGTGCACAACCTCATTTTTTACTTAAACATAATAGCAATAATAATAATTCACCCAGTTCTCATATAAGCCACTCTTGTGCTTCTTAACAGCTGTTGGTGCGTACATAAGGGGTTTTGAATTGTTCACAATATTAACAGTAAGTAAAATCCGCAGAAGATAATTTATCAGCCGCTTTTGGTCTGCAATAGATTAAATAGAACTAAAAAGGGGAATGTTGAAGTAAATAAGGGAAAATACCACTTTTGGGTCCAAAATCTAGAATGGTCAATCTTAACATGTGGTGAGCCAGTCTATGCTATGCTTTAGAAAATGGAGAATAATAACCTTGTACAGTAAAAAAGAGAAATTAATAACTATGTGGGAACATATAGAACAGTCAAACCAGCAGATGCTATTTCGTAAAGTGGAATACATGGAGGATACTGCCTCTCTACCTAAGTGGGAACTATGGTGTCTTGTAATGAAGGGGTGTGAGGGACAAGAGCCTTCCTTACTAGTTCTGGTATGAGCAGGTACCATCTAAGAGCAGTATTAGTGGCCAGTACAGGAAATCAAGATGTGCACATCTCCCAATTAGTGTAACTTAGAGTGACCGACTAATTACAATCAGGTCTCTGCTGTCTATTTCAGGGTAATAGTGATCCAGTTTAAAGTAGGGTTCAGATATTACAGTATGTGATTGTGTATGAGCCAACTGTAGCTAGACTACAAGACTATTTGGGGAAGATAATGGATTCACACTTTTGCAACACCCCTATAGGTATGGAGATTATTATTTTTTAAATCCTACAAAATAGAGCATATCCACCTAGAGCTTCCCCTGCCCACAAAAGTGCAGCTCAAATTGAGGAATTGACTGACATATATTAAAGACATAAAAAAAAGAAACAAAATCGGAATAATAAGAAAAGTAAGAAACACAAATAAGCAGCTCATATCCCTGCATTCCACCAAAGCAAGCAGAAGATCTCCAGAAGGACAGAGTATGATGTGAAAATATGTTGTGGCTATTTTTGAGTTAAATAAAATTCCCCTTGCCTTCTATGTAGGCTTAATAATAATCGAGTAGGGTTCAGATATTACAGTATTTAGTTATGAATGAGCCTACTATAACTAGCCCATAAGACTATTTAAGGAAAATGATGAATGGACATTATGTGGACATATTCCTGATTACTGAAAAAGGAACTAGTAAACTTTTGCAAAATCCCTATAGGCATTGAGAATAATGTTTTCCAGGTGTTACAAAATAAGACATATCTACCTGTAATATCTTCAACTTGTAGAAGTGTGGCTCAAACTGGGGAATTAACCTACGCATGTTAATGACAGAAATAATACACAGAACTGGGATAGTAAGAAAAATAATGAAGAGAGGGAAACAAAAAAGGACAAACAAAAAAACACAAGTAAACAGCTCATATCCCTGCATTCTACTAAGAAAGCCAAAAATATTTAAAGGGAACACAATGTTATGGGAGGATATGTTATGAGTTAAAAAGTTCCCTTAAACATATCGGATGGCTGTGCTCTTAAATCTCAAGTCTGTATAGAAACAACATCTTGTAAAATGCCAGTCCCAGTATATATATCAGGTTTATCCCACACCAAGTCTCCAGTCTTGGGGGACTCTCTGTTGGGAATAATTTTCAAAGCAATAAGTTTTGCCAGGTCCATCCATAGGCCACCATAGATTGATCTAGTGTCACATACCTCCAAGTGGGAATGAGGGAAAGCTTGCAATCAGCCTTAACATCGGCTTTAACGGTAATTGCAGGTGTGTAGCCTCTCATGTCCGCTCCAGGCAGACCAAAATATCTTAGCAAGACAGGTCCAGCATGGGTCCTGCTCCTATGTTCAAACACATGCTCCACTACCATATGAGTACCAGGGAGGGAATCTCCCGGCTCCGTTACGACAAAGGGGTCACAGAGCTTTCACTATCCCTACTAATATCCCAGACCATGGTCAGAGCTGGACCTGAGATGGAGTCAATGCGCATATCTTTACATGTGGCCCCATTCAGCCTGGCACTCTTGACTCTGTGATGGGTAGCTCCCGGCATCTGCAAAGGAATCCCAGCGTGGTGGATAGGTCCACGTGTCTTGAGAATCTCTGTGTCACTCACCTGCCCAGGCCTGGTCAGAGACCCGGAGGGAATAGCTGGGGTCCGCTGACAACTTGGTGCAAGGTAAGCATCCGTAGCAGTCGCTGCTTCTGTTCTTCGCAGTGTGGCATTGTTACACTTAAGCTCATCACAAGAATCGCTCAACACCATAGGTTCAGGAACAAATAATCTGCTATCAGCAGCTCGCCTCATACTTTCCTGGGGAGCATGGAGTTCAGTATGTTTCTGCTCAGGGGAGGCATAGGCCTCTAGTTATGAAGTCGCCTACTTAGCTGCATTCGCTGGCCCAATACGTTCACCTAAGCTTGTCTACCATCGCCGCCGTGGACCTGAATACGTTCGCCAAAGTTATCAAAAAAGCTGTCAAGAAGCAGCGCAACAAGTACGGAGCAATGAGCAGCGGACTGTTATTAACTGACAGTCATCGATCTTGCTGCTCATCGGCTTCTTCAAAGCTTTTTTGATAGCCTGTCACTAAGCACCCACACTAAACTACCTATATTCAAGTTATTAACCCCTATCATGCGGATCCCGGACCCCGCCACAACTAAATAAATTGTTTAACCCCTAAACCGCCACCCGGAGCCCACCGCCACCTATATTAAAGTTATTAACCCCCTGTCCTGCCCCCCACTACACCGCCGCAACCTACATTAAACTCATTAACCCCTAAACCGCCGCTCCAGGACCCCGCCGCAACTAAATTAAATATTAAAGTTATTAACCCCCTGTCCTGCCCCCCACTACACCGCCGCAACCTACATTAAAATCATTAACCCCTAAACCGCCGCTCCAGGACCCCACCGCAACTAAATTAAATATTTAACCCCTAAACCGCCGCTCCCGGACCCCGCCGCCACCTATATTAAACTTATTAACCCCTAAACCTAAGTCTAACACTAACACTAACACCCCCCTAACTTTAATATTATTTTAATAAATCTAAATAAAACTTACTATTATTAACATACGGCTAGATTTAGAGTTGGGCGGTAGCCGTCAAAACCAGCGTTAGAGGCTCCTAACGCTGGTTTTGGGCTACCGCTGGTATTTGGAGACAGTCAGGAAAGGGTCTAACGCTCACTTTACACCCGCGACTTTTCCATACCGCAGATCCCCCTACGCCATTTGCGTATCCTATCTTTTCAATGGGATCTTTCTAACGCCGGTATTTAGAGTCTTGGCTGAAGTGAGCGGTAGAAATCTAACGACAAAACTCCAGCTGCAGAAAAAAGTCAGTAGTTAAGAGCTTTCTGGGCTAACGCCAGTTTATAAAGCTCTTAACTACTGTGCTCTAAAGTACACTAACACCCATAAACTACCTTTGTACCCCTAAACCGAGGTCCCCCCACATCGCGCCACCATATTAAAATTTTTTAACCCTTAATCTGCCGACCGCACACCGCTGCCACCTACGTTATCCCTATGAACCCCTAATCTGCTGCCCCTAACACCGCCGACCCCTATATTATATTTATTAACCCCTAATATGCCGCCCCCAACGTCGCCGCTACCTACCTACACTTATTAACCCCTAATCTGCCGACCGGACCGTGCCATTATTATAAGAAAGTTATTAACCCCTAATCCGCCTCACTCCCGCCTCAATAACCCTATAATAAATAGTATTAACCCCTAATCTGCCCTCCCTAACATCGCCGACACCTAACTTCAAGTATTAACCCCTAATCTGCCGATCGGAGCTCACTGCTACTCTAATAAATTTTTTAACCCCTAAAGCTAATTCTAACCCTAACCCTAACACCCCCCTAAGTTAAATATAATTTTATTCTAACAAAATAAATTAACTCTTATTAAATAAATTATTCCTATTTAAAGCTAAATACTTACCTGTAAAATAAACCCTAATATAGCTACAATATAAATAATAATTATATTGTAGCTATTTTAGGATTAATATTTATTTTACAGGCAACTTTGTATTTATTTTAACCAGGTACAATAGCTATTAAATAGTTAATAACTATTTAATAGTTACCTAGTTAAAATAATTACAAAATTACCTGTAAAATAAATCCTAACCTAAGTTACAATTAAACCTAACACTACACTATCAATAAAAAAATTAAATAAACTACCTACAATTATCTACAATTAAACCTAACACTACACTATCAATAAATTAATTAAATACAATACCAACAAATAAATACAATTAAATAAACTAACTAAAGTACAAAAAATAAAAAAAGCTAAGTTACAAAAAATAAAAAAATATTTACAAACATTAGAAAAATATTACAACAATTTTAAACTAATTACACCTACTCTAAGCCCCCTAATAAAATAACAAAGCCCCCCAAAATAAAAAAATGCCCTACCCTATTCTAAAAGTAAAATAGAAAATCTCTTTTACCTTACCAGCCCTGAAAAGGGCCCTTTGCGGGGCATGCCCCAAAGAATTCAGCTCTTTTGCCTTTTAAAAAAAAACCATACAATACCTCCCCCAACATTACAACCCACCACCCACATACCCCTAATCTAACCCAAACCCCCCTTAAATAAACCTAACACTAAGCCCCTGAAGATCTCCCTACCTTGTCTTCACCCCACCGGGTCCCGATCTGTCCAGAAGAGCCTCCGATGTCTTGATCCAAGCCCAAGCGGGGGGCTGAAGAGTGACATCCATCCTCGGGCTGAAGTCTGGATCCAAGCGGCGGCTGAAGAAATCCATCATCGGGCTGAAGTCTTGATCCAAGCGGGCGCTGAAGAAGTCCATCATCGGGATGAAGTCTTCTATGAAGCAGCATCTTCAATCTTCTTTGTTCTGGAGCCATCATCTTCCAAGCGACGCGGATCCATCCTCTTCTACAGAAGCCTACTCGCCGAATGACGGTTCCTTTAAATGACGTCATCCAAGATGGCGTCCGTCGAATTCTGATTGGCTGATAGGATTCTATCAGCCAATCGGAATTAAGGTAGGAAAATTCTGATTGGCGGATGGAATCAGCCAATCAGATTCAAGTTCAATCCGATTGGCTGATCCGATCAGCCAATCAGATTGAGCTTGCATTCTATTGGCTGATTTTAGAATAGGGTAGGGCATTTTTTTATTTTGGGGGGCTTTGTTATTTTATTAGGGGGCTTAGAGTAGGTGTAATTAGTTTAAAATTGTTGTAATATTTTTCTAATGTTTGTAAATATTTTTTTATTATTTGTAACTTAGTTCTTTTTTATTTTTTGTACTTTAGTTAGTTTATTTAATTGTATTTATTTGTAGGTATTGTATTTAATTAATTTATTGATAGTGTAGCGTTAGGTTTAATTGTAGATAATTGTAGGTATTTTATTTAATTAATTTATTGATAGTGTTTAATTGTAACTTAGGTTAGGATTTATTTTACAGTTAATTTTGTAATTATTTTAACTAGGTAACTATTAAATAGTTATTAACTATTTAATAGCTATTGTACCTGGTTAAAATAAATACAAAGTTGCCTGTAAAATAAATATTAATCCTAAAATAGCTACAATATAATTATTATTAATATTGTAGCTATATTAGGGTTTATTTTACAGGTAAGTATTTAGATTTAAATAGGAATAATTTATTTAATAAGAGTTAATTTATTTCGTTAGAATAAAATTATATTTAACTTAGGGGGTGTTAGAGTTAGGGTTAGAATTAGCTTTAGGGGTTAAAAAATTTATTAGAGTAGCGGTGAGCTCCGATCGGCAGATTAGGGGTTAATACTTGAAGTTAGGTGTCGGCAATGTTAGGGAGGGCAGATTAGGGGTTAATACTATTTATTATAGGGTTATTGAGGCGGGGGTGAGGCGGATTAGGGGTTAATAACTTTATTATAATAGCGGCGCGGTCCGGTCAGCAGATTAGGGGTTAATAAGTGTAGGTAGGTAGCGGCGACGTTGGGGGCGGCATATTAGGGGTTAATAAATATAATATAGGGGTTGGCGGTGTTAGGGGCAGCAGATTAGGGGTACATAGGTATAATGTAGCTTGCGGTGGTGTACGGAGCGGCAGATTAGGGGTTAATAATAAAATGCAGGGGTCAGCGATAGCGGGGGCGGCAGATTAGGGTTTAATAAGTGTAAGGTTAGGGGTGTTTAGACTCGGGGTACATGTTAGGGTGTTAGGTGCAGACATAGGAAGTGTTTCCGCATAGGAAACAATGGGGCTGCGTTAGGAGCTGAACGCTGCTTTTTTGCAGGTGTTAGTTTTTTTTTCAGCTCAACTAGCCCCATTGTTTTCTATGGGGGAATCGTGCACGAGCACGTTTTTTAAGCTGGCCGCGTCCGTAAGCACCGCTGGTATCGAGAGTTGCAGTGGCGTTAAATATGCTCTACGCTCCCTTTTTTGGAGCCTAACGCAGCCCTTCTGTGAACTCTAAATACCAGCGGTATTTAAAAGGTGCGGGAGAAAAAAAGCACGCGTAGCTAACGCACCCCTTTGGCCGCAGAACTCTAAATCTAGCCGTAAATTATTCATATTTAAAACTAAATACTTACCTGTAAAATAAACCCTAAGATAGCTATGATATAACTTATAATTATATTGTAGCTATTTTAGGCTTTATTTTTATTTTACAGGCAACTTTGTATTTATTTTAACTAGGTACAATAGTTATTAAATAGTTATTAACTATTTAATAGCTACCTAGTTAAAATACTTACAAAATTACCTTTAAAATAAATCCTAACCTAAGTTACAATTAAACCTAACACTACACTATCGTTAAATAAATTAAATAAATTACCTACAATTACCTAAAATTAAATTAAATTAAATACACTAAACTATAGTACAAAAACAAACAAACACTAAATTACAGAAAATAAAAAAGAATTACAAGAAGTTTAAACTAATTACACCTAATCTAAGCCCCCTAATAAAATAATAAAGCCCCCCAAAATAAAAAAATGCCCTACCCTATTCTAAATTACCAAGTAACCAGCTCTTTTACCAGCCCTTAAAAGGGCTTTTTGCGGGGCATTACCCCAAAGTAATCAGCTCTTTTACCTGAAAAAAAAAAAAATACAACCCCCCCAACATTAAAACCCACCACCCACATACCCCTACTCTAACCCACTCAAACCCCCCTTAAAAAAACCTAATGCTAACCCCCTGAAGATCATCCTACCTTGAGCCGTCTTCACCCAACTGGGCCGAAATCTTCATCCAAGGTGCGCAGAGGAGGTCCTTCATCCGGTAGAAGTCTTCATCCAGGCGGCGTCTTCAATCTTCATCCATCCGGAGTGGAGCCAATGGCGTGGAGCCAATCGGAATTAAGGTAGGAAAAATCTGATTGGCTGATTCAATCAGCCAATCAGATTGAAGCTCAATCCGATTGGCTGATCCAATCAGCCAATCGGATTGAGCTCACATTCTATTGGCGAGCTCAATCTGATTGGCTAACTACATAATGGCTAACTACATAACTACATAATGGCACTGATTGCCTGCACCTCTGCTAGTCCCTCCAGCTTTTTTGTGTTTCTTTGCAAGGTCATTGCATTCTATCTTATTTAGATTTTCGCTATATGTGGGGATTTAATTAAAATATGTAAGCTGGTATACAGAGCTTCAGAATTATGCCATTTTAGCAGCGACCATCTCCACCCCCCAGACAATATAATTTTAAACAACTCAAAATTACTTATTTTATCTAACTGTCTTTATTTTCTTGCTATCCTTTATTGAAGGAGCAACAATGTAATAGCTAAATACATCTGTTGAGTCAATGAGAAGAGGCAAATATGCAGCAGCTAGCTCCCAGTAGTGCAATGCTGCTACTCTGTCTACCTAGGTATGTTTTTGAACAATGGATAGGGATATAAGAAGTAAATTGAAAAGTTATTTATAATTCCATTCTCTATATGGCTCAACAAAACAATATTTTTCATGTCCCTTAAGTCTATCTATCTATGATCTATCTATCTATCTATCTATCTATCTATCTATCTATCTGTCTGTCTGTCTGTCTGTCTGTCTGTCTGTCTTTCTTGTTTTCTTTCATCTATCTATCTATCTATCTATCTATCTATCTATCTATCTATCTATCGAGAGATTATTTAAATGTTTAAAATCAATGTCAGAACCTGCACATTACTATATATCCCTACTGGTTATCTCATCATAGTATGAAGGAGCTTAAGTGTTAATTTTCTTTTGAAATAATAATTCATTTACTGCATTTTGTGTTCAGTTACTGCTATTGCAACAGATCTGTATTGTAAATTTGTATTAATAGCTTTAGACAAAGCCAGATATTGCATGTTACCTATACATTTGCTAGAAATTAATTTGTTGATAGACTCATACGTTTGACAAAAGAGTCAGCCCATGAATACTACATTCCCAAAAAAGTCAAATCAATCACTTTTTTGATCAGTTATTTCACTGTAGTTAATAGAAAAGAGGCAAGCCATTTTGTAACTTTTCTCACCAGATGGTAAAGATGTTACGTGTTCTGACCCTTTCTCAAATACCAGAAATCTTGCCATCTGTCCTTAAACTCATTGTAATGATATGTGATGTATTATGACTGAAAATAGAACTACAGTAAACATGTCAAGATGTGTTTAAGTCATTAGATTTCACGGTGAAACATTTGGCTGTAACTTTGAAAATGTTTAGAAGAATAGGTTTATTACAAGAAAGCTTACACATGATTACATTTGATAAAACAAGCAATGTGAAATACCCTTGAGAAATTAGTACATCATTCAATGGCATTACTGGAATCTTAATAGCTTAACTTGTTACATATATATATATATATTATATTTTTTTTGCTATTTGTTTTTTTGGTATATCTCATTGGGGTAAAGGTGTAGTTTAGCATCCCATCCCAAATTTGGAAGGTACCACATCCTGCTGTGGGGGAGCCATGGATGGTTCCCAGTGGCGGTTGTGATGCCGGGAACGATATTGGAACAGAGCGTTGCGGCGCCCGGGAACAATATTGGAAAAGAGCTTTCTGGTCCCATACCTGCCTCAGGCACCTCAACCGCCTCTAGGCACCTACTCATGCCCACCCCCTCCCTTTCACATTACCTTTCTGAAGTAATTCCCATGGTAAAGTGTACGTTTCTGAAGTAATTCCCACAGTAAAAATATAACATGCTTAGGTAAATGTGGAGTTGATCGATCTGTTCCGATATCGTTCTGGGGCACCGCCACCACCGCTGGGAACCTATTCATGGTCCCACCATGGCGGGATGTGGTACCTTCCAAATTTGGGATACTAAACTACACCTTTACCCTTAATGTATTGCTAAATATGTAAATCAAGTGTTTGTTATATATTAATAATATCACATCTCTCTTGAATTACTTTATATGTCTCGCCATATTTGTCTCGCCACCTACTAGTGTGGAAAATCTAGTGACTCTACTGTAAAACTAAGGATACATGTGCATTACTTAAAATGTTTTTTTCAGTAAACACTCTGGGGCCTATTTATTAATATGCGAGCGGACATGATATGATGTAGCGTATCATGACCGCCACACATCGATAAATCCAGACAGCATACCCTGTCAGCATTTATCATTACACAAGCAGTTTTTGTGAACTGCTTGTGCAATGCCGCCCCCTGCACATTCAGCCGCTAGTAGGGAGTGTCAATCAGCCCGATCATATAGGATCCGGGGGATTGATGTCCGCGGCCTCAGAGCAGGTGGACAAGATTGCTTCATAACTGCTGTTTCCGGCGCGCCTGATAATTCAGCCCCACTGTCTGTGTTGTGTAGGAAAACTTCAATATAGCCCCCGCACTGATATCACAGGTGAGTAATGATGTTGGCTGAATTTTGCTGAATCTGTTATCCCTATTATTTCCTAAGGGAGACACATCGCCACTCGTCGGCACAGTGAGGGTCAGCCCACTTGTTTACAATATATCACCCGACTAAAAAAGGAAGAGAGGGGGCGCCCTAAGTGTGAAAGAGGAGATGTGACCAAATAATCCTATATTTATCTAAATATTAAATAATATTAATAAATTTTTACAATAATAATACTGAGGTGATATATCAAAGCTATATACTGTGTACGCCAGTATCAATGTGGTACAAGAATTATATATCATACAATGTGCAATGTTAACCAGTGTTAACCAATAACAATGTGATACAAAGTAATACAGATAATCAAAAAAGACAAACAAGATGATAATAAAGTGAAAGTCTCTATTGAGGTAGGAGGCAGCTATCTGTGATGATCCAGGCCAGGATCCAGGAGCAGCAATCTATGAAAAGAAAAAACAGAAGCGCCACATGGCCCAATATTGTTTGGTCCGGAACTAGTAGATCTTAAAGTAATGGGTAAACTCACGTTTAGTAGAGCACCTCAATTAGTGCTAAAAATGCGGTCTTGGATCTATTCAGTCACCCAGAAGACCAACTTCCTGCACAGGAACTGATGTCTGTATAGACAGAAGGGAGACACAGGTGCCTATATAGCCTAGTATTGTTGGTACAAGGATGTCAATACAAGCAAAGAGAAGAATAATACTCACAAAGTATAAAGCACCTCTTGTGATGCTATAGAGGCATGAAGGGATCAATTCAGTCACCCAACAGACTTGTGGCCAGACATCCAAGTGGATTCAGAGGTGCAGATGGATCCCACAGTGGGCCAAAAAAGGAGATATTCCTCAGGAGAAGGATAAAAGATATATATCCCAACAAAAGATGCAGCAAGTGTTCAAATATTAAAAAATGACTTTAATAAAATTATAAAATCACAGGCAACGCGTTTCTCAGCCAATGGCTGTTTCATCAGGCTTCATAAAATGTTTACTGAACACTTACTAAATATACCCTAAACCTAAATTAATTGATATTGAACAGGTGATAGTGGGATGGGTCCACTTGATTAGTAATGTGATCCCAACCAATCAGCTGCTACCATATATGGCACACATTAAAACATAAACTTAAACAATGGACAGTATAGTATACAATGCATAATAACAGATTTCATACATTCCTAGTTAATATTATTCATATTATATTTCATTTGAACAAAAAAATTTAATAAACTTAAAAAATTATACCTTGTTTTGAGTAATGATAAATAAAGCACACATTAAAGCACACAATAAAATATCAACAATACACAGTATGGGAGACACTGCTTAATAGCAATATTTATATATTCCTAGTTGGTATTATTCATATTATATTTCATTTAAGCAATAATTTTACTAGACTTAAAAAAGTCATACCTTGTTATGAGTGACATGTTGTATCAAGGCCAGTTGATTTGGAGTGACATGCATGATTAAGATCAGACAGAGCACAACAATTCCAATATTTATGAGCGATAAGTTTTTTTAAAAAATGGGTGTCCCAGTCAGCTATTTTCTACAGTTTTTGGTTGTATGTAATTTGAATTCAGCGCCGACGAAGTCGGCGTCTACAGGCGCTTAGTGCGCATGACAAGCCTCAATCAGCTGTTGCCTAATCACTGCATACGCTCAAGAGTAGGCGTCGGCGATATCTACATTCCTCAGCGCTAGATGCGCATGACCAGCCTCAATGCATATGTCGAATCAGGATCGCACAGTAGTGATCCTGATTCAAATACGTGGCGCTAGCTAATAGGACTAAAATAAAATAAAATATATATAAACAATATATATATAAATATATATATATATATATATATATATATATATATAAATATAAAATCAAAGCTTTGAAGTTGGGTTATCCTGATACGCATTGACCCCTTTACTACCTGAACTTTCAAAGAAGAACTTGCCCTAATACCAGAGAGTTTTTATCCTTTGTGCTATCACTCCATTTTTTTATTTACCTGTCAAAACTATATATATATGTTTTTAAGTAAACAACCCAAGGTATTGATCTAGGTCCATTTTGGTATATTTCATGCCAACATATTACTGCCAAATGCAATTATATCTAAAAAAATTGTTAACTTTTTCACAAACTTTGGGTTTACATACTGCTTGTGCAATCATGGCACACATGATTGCAAATGCTTCTTTGGTATCCCCTTTGTTCAGAAATATCAGACATGCATGACTTTGCCATTGCTTTTTGGTAAGTAGAAGGCTGCTAATTGCAGCTGCCCACCACACTTTATTATTATTTCTGGCAGTGAAGGGGTTAATCAGATAGCTTAAAAGGTTAATTTTAGCTTTAGTCTAGAGATTACCCTCCCACCTGACACCTGACACCCCCAGATCCCTACCTTATCCCTCCCAAATTGCTCTCTTCCTCACTAACCCCCACTGATCACCACCATCTTAGGTACTGGCCAATATGAATATTTAAGGCATTTATAAAAAAAAAGTTGTATTTTTTTTTTTTATTTGCTGCATCAGCTCTCTAACCCTCCCCCCTCTAACTATTGTCTGCCATCTTAGATACTGGCATCTGTCTGCCAGTACCTATAAAATGCTTTTTTTTTTTTTTTAAATGTTTTTTTTTTTAAATACTTCTGTAGTGTAGTGGTCCCCCCCCCCCCTCCGGATTGTTAGTTAGGGAGTGTAAGGATTCCATCCCTGGTTTTCCTTATTACTGCAGCTCACCTTCACACACCTGTATTTAAGGCATGTCTCCGCCCCAAACAAGTGCTTAGTTATTGTGTTCAGTACAGCTAAGCTGTTTGCTCAGTCGCTTAGAGCAGCTTGTTCATAGGAATATCGAATTCAGATAATACTCAACCTTTTGGATTACAAATACCAGTTACAACTGGTCTAATTGCAAGTCTTTTTCACCAGACAGTACTGGAATCTTCACATACCTGCAAATCTTGCCTAAACAACCCTCTCAGGTACCAGTTGCTTACACTGCCTGAATTGGTGCAGCGGGTTACTACTCTCCCAACTAAGGAGCTTTACACTGCTGTGTTTGCACACAACCTGCGGTCTACCGGGACTCACCCAGAATTCTCTCAAGTGTGTTACAACTGCAACTTACTCTCTCTTTGTACACAGACTTTACTATTTGCATTCCCATACTGACAGCTATTAGGTAAAGCGGAGATAAGTCTTAACAATCCGTCTTCCTCACAGCGCTACGGGTCTAGTGTGACGTCACCTAAAGGGAACTCCCCGGGAGTCAGACACTCCTCTGCCTGCGGCTTCAACTTTCACTGCGCTGTCTCCCCGCTATACAGAAAGATTCACAGAAGCCTGTCTGCCGCTGCAGCTTACAAGACCGCACACTGGTTATCTCTGGTAAAGTAACAAAGTTGTCTAAGCCATAGCTGTGCCTGCTATTCAGTAAAAGGTGAAAGTATTCAATACATTTAGTTCCTTCTCACGGATATCAATATTGCTACATTACAAAGTTGCCATAACCCACGTTTTTGACTAAAGAAGTCATTTGATAAAATCTCACTCTGATAAAACACAGCCTATGCCAATACAATAGTCTGTTGCTTAGAGTGATACATTCAAACAATTAAGAGCTCAGGCAGTTGTGATCCCTCACAAGATAATTCATTACAGAATCTTACAGGGAGAGCCACCAACCCCCCACCCAACCTTTTATTTTTTTCTGTAGTGTAGGGCAATCCCACTCCCTTCCCTCCCCGTGCACGGATCGCGCACCCACCTCCTGGATTACCTCCCACACCTCCCATCAGCATCAGCAGATGATCTTTACAGATGGCAACACACACAGGGGTCAATTTGCTATTGGCCGAATTCGGCCAATTCACCCTGTTTCTGCGCAAGCCCTCTGCAGGGGTCGGTATCCACATTCAGCGATGTCTGGCGGGCATGATACATTACAGCGTTGACCCCATAGTGTCACCATCTGTAACAATCTGGCATCTGGCATCTGCCTTCATATGGAAGCGGAGCACCGATTGTGCACCAGTTCCATATGCGGAAGTTGCCTGGAGCTCAGGAACTCGTGTTAGCAGCTCTAACTTATTAGCCAACACTGCCCTGCAGCTCAGACGTGTATATACATTATGCAGTGCAATAAGCAAAGTACTGCATGACGTATAAATACATTGGATTGGGTTAAGGGGTTAAATTCAATAGCTCTCGAGCAAACGTGTTTACTTTCAGCTTGTAATACACACACTGCTTCCAACGCACACAAGGAGCTGTGACAAACCTCTTAACGTTTGCACAACAGCAAGCAACTCATAATGTTTTATACACAGAGAGAGAGATAGATTATATAGATTCAGGTATTTAAAATTTTCTATGACTGTACAAAGTTAAGCCCTATTTTGCATTTTTGTGATGCCCTGTTTAGTCTTGTAACTTTGTATTGCGTTAGCGGATTCTGCAGTTTTTTGACAATCCACAAGTGGAATGCTGAAAATTTTTAGTAAATTTGTTGAATATTTTTTGTGTTATCAAGTTTTAGTGGAAAAAAGTTACTTTTCCTTATCACTTAGTATCGAAAAATATTAATAGTACTGCACCAATGTTCACAAATTTTAGCATGCAGTTAGATTTTCTTTTCTAGCAGGTGCTTTTTTGGGGAAAAATATACTGAGATATACTTATTTTATTATATTTCAAGCATGCTCCCTTAACCAAAAAGCTGAAAGACAATGAAAACGATTAGTAGCTTTATTTGAGATTTGCGGGAATTGTAGTCCCTGATATTGGTCTTTATGATATTGTAGCTTGAAGGGCACTAAGTACCTACTGTTGTTTCTGGTAGCATGAGTGTATGTGGAAGTCAGATCACACTTACACTACACATATTGTCCAGGCACACACTATGATGGAACTGCTGATGTTCATGGTTGATAGTGGCAATTTTAATAAGTCAGAGTGTTTAATGCTCCATTTTAGATATATAGAGAAAGGTTTCCAAACCCTTCCCAGTCTGTGAGCGGAAACAGATATACCTGGAGTAGCCATGAAGCTTTTATGTAACAGTGATAACCTGAAAACCAAGTAAGTTTTTCCTAGCAAAGAAAATGTTAATCTTTAACAGTCAGTTAAAGGGAAATTCCGGTCAAAATTTAAATGCACATAGATGAATTACATAATTGAATAGACACCTATTTGCAAAAAATGCTTCTAGTAAAATGTATTACTGTTTTAGTGTTAACATATTTCTCTGCATGTGCATGTGAAGCATAGCTAGATATTCTCAGTGCACCAGCATTATAAATACTGCAAAGTGAGTCATTACCAGATGATACAAAGACCTTAGGCTCTCTGAGCAAGTGCCGTATAAAATGCTGGTGCACAGTGCATATTTAAATACACATTTGAAACAGCTATAGCTTTTATTAGAAGCATTTTTGCTAATACATGTATATTGCAAAAATGCTTCTATTTAAAACTAAAATGCATCCATGTGGATTTCAATTTTGGCTGGAATGTCCCTTTAAGTTCTGAAAATCATACATAATATTTGTGTGCATGAAAGTTTCTGTGATCAGAATAATGAGTGTTCTTGCAGTAAGCCATCTCTTTTTTTAAATAAAACAAAGAAAAAAATAAGGCAGAATTTGGCAGAATTTTTTAGTTCAGGCACTGGGAGGTGCCATTCTAAGGGGTCAATTTATTAAGGTGTGGACGGACATGATACGCGATATCGTATCATGTCCGCTGCACATCGACTGCTGGTGCAATGCCTCCCCTTCAGATTTGCGGCCAATCAGCCGCTAGCAGGGGGAGTCAATTGACCCGATTGTATCCGATCAGGCTGATTGCTGTCCGCCACCTCAGAGGTGGCAGACGAGTTAAGGAGCAGCGGTCTGAGGACCGCTGCTTCTTTACTTCCGCTTCAGGCGGACCTGAAGCAGAGTGGGTTGGAAGCAGTATCTGCTGCTTCATAAATCGACACCTAAGTCTCATCTTAGCAAGGTTGGTGCTCTGTGACGAAGAGAAGAGGGTTGTGCTGCTCCACAGCATGCTTAGGTAAGTATTTTAGTTGCTACAGGTTAACTTTTTCACTTGTAGCAGTGAAACACGTCAATGAATTTAACAAAAACTAATGTAAATGTTCCATGAATGGCCTGTATTCATTTTGTTTAAAACGAGATGAATACCAAACAGCACAGGCGCCAAATATTGAAAACACCAAGTATTTTTGAATATTTAGAATGAAAGATTTGTCCGAGCTGAACATTTTGCCTGTGCACATGACTAGTAAACAGCTATACAGGGAGTGCAGAATTATTAGGCAAATGAGTATTTTGACCACATCATCCTCTTTATGCATGTTGTCTTACTCCAAGCTGTATAGGCTCGAAAGCCTACTACCAATTAAGCATATTAGGTGATGTGCATCTCTGTAATGAGAAGGGGTGTGGTCTAATGACATCAACACCCTATATCAGGTGTGCATAATTATTAGGCAACTTCCTTTCCTTTAGCAAAATGGGTCAAAAGAAGGACTTGACAGGCTCAGAAAAGTCAAAAATAGTGAGATATCTTGCAGAGGGATGCAGCACTCTTAAAATTGCAAAGCTTCTGAAGCGTGATCATCGAACAATCAAGCGTTTCATTCAAAATAGTCAACAGGGTCGCAAGAAGCGTGTGGAAAAACCAAGGCGCAAAATAACTGCCCATGAACTGAGAAAAGTCAAGCATACAGCTGACAAGATGCCACTTGCCACCAGTTTGGCCATATTTCAGAGCTGTAACATCACTGGAGTGCCCAAAAGCACAAGGTGTGCAATACTCAGAGACATGGCCAAGGTAAGAAAGGCTGAAAGATGACCACCACCGAACAAGACACACAAGCTGAAACGTCAAGACTGGGCCAAGAAATATCTCAAGACTGATTTTTCTAAGGTTTTATGGACTAATGAAATGAGAGTGAGTCTTGATGGGCCAGATGGATGGGCCGTGGCTGGATTGGTAAAGGGCAGAGAGCTCCAGTCCGACTCAGACGCCAGCAAGGTGGAGGTGGAGTACTGGTTTGGGCTGGTATCATCAAAGATGAGCTTGTGGGGCCTTTTCGGGTTGAGGATGGAGTCAAGCTCCACTCCCAGTCCTACTGCCAGTTTCTGGAAGACACCTTCTTCAAGCAGTGGTACAGGAAGAAGTCTGCATCCTTCAAGAAAAACATGATTTTCATGCAGGACAATGCTCCATCACACGCGTCCAAGTACTCCACAGCGTGGCTGGCAAGGAAGGGTATAAAAGAAGAAAATCTAATGACATGGCCTCCTTGTTCACCTGATCTGAACCCCATTGAGAACCTGTGGTCCATCATCAAATGTGAGATTTGCAAGGAGGGAAAACAGTACACCTCTCTGAACAGTGTCTGGGAGGCTGTGGTTGCTGCTGCACGCAATGTTGATGGTGAACAGATCAAAACACTGACAGAATCCATGGATGGCAGGCTTTTGAGTGTCCTTGCAAAGAAAGGTGGCTATATTGGTCACTGATTTGTTTTTGTTTTGTTTTTGAATGTCAGAAATGTATATTTGTGATGTTATATTGGTTTCACTGGTAAAAATAAATAATTGAAATGGGTATATATTTGTTTTTTGTTAAGTTGCCTAATAATTATGCACAGTAATAGTCACCTGCACACACAGATATCCCCATAAAATAGCTATAACTAAAAACAAACTAAAAACTACTTCCAAAACTATTCAGCTTTGATATTAATGAGTTTTGTGGGTTCATTGAGAACATGGTTGTTGTTCAATAATAAAATTAATCCTCAAAAATACAACTTGCCTAATAATTCTGCACTCCCTGTAATTTTAGAGAAATCTATTTTGGAGCTCTGACTGAAGTCACAGTCAAATAGTAGGGAAATTCCATATCCAAAGTGGCTGTCATTCAACTCCCTGCATGAGTGGATGATGAGGATTCTGTTACTAGTCTCCTAGTGAGTAAAGCAAAAATGAATTAAATAGCATACTTCCAATGTCTTGTTTAGATTTTTATAAGATTATAAGATATGGGGAAATTCTAGATAAATAGATGGCATCAGCGCAGGATGGCATCAGCTTACAGGATGGCTCAGCTCCGCGCCGCCGGGATGAAGATAGAAGACGTCCCCGGATGGATGAAGACCTTGCCGCCTGGATGTCCGGACTTCAGAAACTGTGAGTAGATATCCTGGGGTTAGTGCTAGTTTTTTGTTTTTTTTGGGGGGTGGTTTTGTTTTTAAGATTAGTGTTTGGGCTTTGAAAAAGAGCTGGATGCCCATTTAAGGGCAATGCAAAAGAGCTAAATGCCCTTTTAAGGACAATGCCCATACAAATGCCCCTTTAGGGGCAATAGGTATTTTAGACTTTTTTAGAGTTAGGTTTTTTATTTTGGGGGGTTGGTTGGGTGGTGGGTTTTACTGTTGGGGAGGACTTTGTATTTGTTTACAGGTAAAAGAGCTGATCTTTAGGGCAATGCCCTACAAAAGGCAAAGGGTTATTGATAGCTTATTGTAGGCTAGGGGTTGTTTTTATTTTGGGGGAGGGCTTTTTTATTTTTATAGGGCTATTAGATTAAGTGTAATTGTTTTTATTTGTTTTTATTTTTGATATTTTCGTTTATTTTTTATAATCTTAGTGTTTTTTATTTTTTGTGATTTTAGTATTTATTATTTTTGGTAAACTTAGATTTTTTAAATTTATATTGTAATTTTAATTTAAAATTAGGGGGATGTTAGGTTTAGGTGTTAATAGTTTGATTTAGTGTTTTGCGATGTTGGGGGGCCGGCAGTTTAGGGGTTAATACGTTTATTTAGTGGCAGAGATGTGGGAGGCTGGAGGTTTAGGAGTTAATAACTTTATTTAGTGGCGGGGATGTCGCGGCGGCAGATTAGGGGGTAATAACTTTATTTAGGTGTCGGCAAAGTCGGGGGCAGCAGATTAGGGGTGTTTAGACTTAGGGTTTATGTTAGGGTGTTAGGTTTAAATGTAACTTTTTTTCCCCCATAGACATCAATGGGGTTGCGTTACGGAGATTTTTAATTCCGCATTTCAGGGTTTTTTTCGAACACTTTCTCCCCAATGATGTCTATAGGGGAAAGCGTGCATGAGCACGTCAAAGCAGCCCTTGGATTTTGTGCGGTATGGAGCTTATCGCCACCATATCGCACGCATAAGGAGGCCTTTCAGAAACTCGTAATGGCAGCGCTATGGTGGGTGAAATAACGCAACTTTTGTTGCATTCGTTTTGCACCCTGTTTAGCGCAAAACTCGTAATCTAGATGATAGTGAGTCAGGTTATGGTAATATTAGAATAAAAGTAAATATTGTTCTGGGTTCTGGATAAAGGGGTTGTGTATCATATTGAGATTTTATAGAGCTTTCTAATATGACATATATGACAGGGCAAGTGGGCTCCATTAGCGTAGACAACAAGGCAAACTAATAGGTGACAAAAACAGAGTCATGTGCCTCATGAGAGTTATAAATGTGCTGATGTTTTTAAACAGATTAAAGCATTCAATATCATACTGTTTTCAGGCTATCACTGCAATGTCTCTCCCACAACTCCGTTTGCTAGCCGCGGGTAGAGGACCAAACTTACACTTTTGTGCATTCATTATAGCAGTATATTAGGTATAGTACGTGCAGTATACTAAAACACACATATCTATATAATTATAAAAACTAAACTGTGGTGAGCAGTGCTAGCATTACAGAATTATAAAAACTAAACTGTGAAGAACTATGTTAACATTATTGAATATCATAGAAAGTCTCAGCAATATTATTATGGCCTTCAAAACCCAGGCAGTATTAAAGAAAAAGTACAAATATTTTGTCAACCCCTGGGTTTTGTTTGCAGGTTTGGCAGTATCTTGTTATATATATGGCAGTCTCTTTGTAAGAGGTCAGTGGAGTGATTCAGGGCAAAGACTATTGTGTTGGCTTCATTTAGTGCCCCTTTAGAGATGTGTAAGCTCCATGTTATGTCAAACATGCTGTAGAGGGTACCAAACTGGGAGCTAACTTCATCACAGCTTTTACCCGGGCTGATAGTAGTAGACAAAAGGCTTGCCCGTTTCATGCTCATGACAGGTCAGGAGCCCCCCTAAACTCCTGCACCGCCATATATATCAGGGAATGTCCTCTTATTTGCAGAGGTATGCTCTGCATTCCGGTATGTGTTTTTGGCTCATTGGTAATGCATATTTTGAACACTCTGCTGCTGGCTGGTGCCAGGCTCCAAAGTGCCATCAGAAGTCAAAGGTTTGGTGCTCAAAGTGGAGTAAGAAATCCACTGGTGCTCTATTATTAAGGTGTTGGAAAAGTTTCTCTAGCCTCTCCAAACGGTTATTGATATCTTCTTGTGAGTTCACTACCCATGCGGCGCCCATTTTAATTGTACTGTAGTGAAGGCCACATGAGCTATTTCAACCCTTATGCTTGTCCTCCTTAATCTATCTTCTGTCTCCTCTTCTGTCCTTCTCGGCAGGGAAATAAGTTGGTATAAGCTGTGCAGGACTGCTAGTATGGTCAGTTTTGTTACAGTACCTCAGAGCACCGAGGGGAGTGGCCTTGCCTACAGTTAGCTGCCACTCTAGGCCTCTACTGTCTGATTCCGAGCTCCAGGATCAATATTACAGCATAAATTGCGATGAATGTAATACCACTATGTACTGAAACACAATGATATATGAAGACGGTATTTTTGCTGTAGGATTCTTCACAAAAATTTTTCAAAGATTCATCTTAAGCTCTGGAAAGTGCGACCGCACTGGATCGCTGTTCAGACATGCCCCCAATCCATTCATTTTTTATATAACTGTCAGCCAGTATAGGAATGCTTAATACTCATTAGATATAACTTTATGTGTGTAGAATCAGATTGAGGTAACTTATATGAACATCCCTGTAGCGATACTCCGCTAGGGGTCTCCCTTGCTCTGTCCAAACCACCGCCACCGGATAGTGGGACAAGAGATATAGTTGCTGAGACCGGGGTCAAGCCAGTGCTTGTATCTCCCCCAGCTGGGCTGGTCTCAGTGGGCTCCCAGTCAGGTAGCATCTTCTCTGCCCTGCAACTCTTTCCTGGCAGGTATTGTCCCCTCTGCCTGTATGCTTCTAGGCAGGAATAAATCTCTCTGCCTGGCTGCTTCTTGGCAGGAATAGATCCCTCTGCCTCCAAATAGTGGGACCAGGGCTATTGTGGCTGAGACCGTGGTCAAGCCAGCAGCTGTAGCTCCCCCAGCTGGGCTGGTCTCAGTGATCTCCCATACAGGTAGCGTCTCCACTGCCTGTCTGCTTCTAGGCAGGAATAGATCCCTCTGCCTTGCTGCTCCTTTCAGGCAGATAACTTCCCCTCTGCCTCACTCCTTTCTTCAGGTAGGTATTGATTCCTTTCCCTGCACTATCTTTAAAAAGACAATTGGGGCTCAAAAGGCCAGCTCTTTGAATACAGACCCACAGACTCTGTAGCAGGTCTCTCTTGCAGGGAAAGGTGCAGCCAGAATGCAGGGTCAGAACCTCTGCTACTGGTATACCTGGAAAGTATCAAACAGAACCACCTGTTCCAGAAGGAACTACTACTAATGCTTTATTTCACCCAGGACTAGCTTTTACAAACACACCAGTAAGCTTATGGTGACACACACTCCATAAATATAAACATAGGAAAACATAAAGAAAACAGTATACTAAGGGAATATAACTTTGCCAACAGGATGGAGGATTCAGGTAGTTCTAAACAGTAAAAATAACATTTATCTGCTGGTATTTTCGCCTATGCAAATATATGCAAATTAGTCATTCCTTCTCCTGGGTCCATTTTGGTGGTGAGCTTGCAACCAATAGATGGCGCTATTATGATGTTTTTGGGATAGTTCCACCAATAGATGGCGCTGTGTCACACATTGTCTATGTATGTGACTAAAAAACTGTCACAGTGCCCCCCTTGACCAACGGTCTGGCAGACCGGGCTAGATCCTGAACGGATCGGCTTCGGGCTGTCCGGGAAAGAACATGACCAAATGCAACATAACTCAAACAAAACAAGTAATTCTCAGAATCACATCTTTCTTGACGATCCGATCGCTAGCCCCACTGTCCTCTCAACCTGGCTCAAAAATGCTCCCAAGCCAAACATGGAGGCATCTGGGTCCACTCCATGAGCTGGCTGGTTTTAGTTTGTGCTGGGGTTTGAGTGGGGACTGGGTATTGATCCAGTAGATGCTGCAAAGTCTGGTGTCAGCTGACCCAGGTAATTTCCTAACAACACTTCAACCGGCAGATCTTTCATGACCCCAGCCTCTATTGTATGGGTTCCAGCTCCCCAATCCAAATGCACCCAAGTGGTGGGTAACTGATGTATTGATCCCCCTGCCACCCGGACGAGGACAGTGTGTCTGGTCCTCCACTTTGACTGAGCTCGATTTGGCTTTATTAGGGTTAGGGTAGCTCCAGTGTCCCGTAACCCCTGAACTGGTTGACTGTCCAATAGTACTAGCTGCCAGCGGTTATCCTGATCGGCTGCTTGGATGGGTTCCACTTCATGGAGCACCCCTCATACTTCTTGTGTCTCAAGGGGGTCTGCTCCTAAACCAATCAGCAGATGCTGGTTCCCTTCTGTAAACAAGCTCACTGGGGCAGGTTTTCCGGTCACCAGGTGGACAGCCTCCAGCACAGGTCCTAGTGGGGGCCGGGTCCATACCTGCCGGTGTTTACCTTGTGTGCATTTTCTCTGGATGTGTCCTATCTGCTTGCATCCATAGTACCAGGGCCTGGAACCTCTGTTCGGGGTTGCTGGGGTTCTGTTAGGGTGAATTGCCATTTGTGGAAGGGGTGGTGCTGATTGAGGAGACATGGGCCGGGGTATTTCTCAGGGAACCGATTGCTCCTCCTGCCTGGTGTCCTGGTATTCATCGGCCAGGTGAGCAGCTTCATCCACAGTTAATGGTCTCCTGTCTCGGACCCAGTCTCTAACCTCTGAAGATGTGTAATCGTAAAATTGCTCCAGAATTAGCAGCTGCAGTGCATGGTCCAGTGTAGTTGCCTGGCACCCCTGCATCCAGTTGTATGCGGCACGGTGCATCCGGTAGGCCCATTCCATATTAGTGTCTTGCTCCTTTTTCTGCAGATCTCTGAATGTTATGCGGTAGGCCTCTGGGGTAATGGCGTAACGGGCCAGTAGTCTTTCTTTTACCCAGCTGTAGTTCAGGCTATCATCATCGTAAACTGCCCGGTAAGGTTCAGCAGCTCTCCCCATCAACTTACTGGCCAAAATTGTAACCCAGTCTGTGGAAACTACACCTTGTAAAGTACACTGCCTCTCAAAGTCCTGCAGGTATGCATCGATGTCCCCCTCTGCCTCGTTGAAAACTTTGAATGCAGCAAAGGGCAGCTTCTTTGTTCCTTTGTTGCCCCCCTGGCAAGAAGAGGCCCTTTTTCCTGGCCAATGCTGTATTTTGGCAATGCGGAGCCTAAACTCTCTCTCTGCCTGCTGCATGGCAGTCACATCAGACATAATTTTTTCAACAGTCTCCTGAGTGGGCTCGGGACCCAAGAGGGCCAATTGTGCTCAGACTTCCCGCTGAAAATCTGACTCACCAGGGGTCTCCAAGGGTGGTGGGTGGGACTGGTAGCCTTCCATTAGATAAGCAATTAGAGTATCTTTGGATTTATTACTGGCTGATCTTCCTCGAGCTTCCAGCAAATCCTTAAGGGTGCTTCACTTTAGGACCCTGTGCAGCTACTCCATCTACTATTCAGCTGCTACTCAAGAAGGATCTCCCGATGGAGATCAGATCCCAGTGGTGGTTTGGACCTTCCCTGTACAGAAGGGATGATCCCACTGCTGCCACCAAATGTATCGGTACTCTGCTAGGGGTCTCCCTTCCTCTGTTCAAACCCAGGGATGGCCACCGGATAGTGGGACCAGAGATATAGCTGCTGAGACCGGGGTCAAGCCAGCAGCTGTATCTTCCCCAGCTGGGCTGGTCTCAGTGGGCTCCCATGCAGGTTATGTCCCCTCTGCTTGTCTGCTTCTAGGCAGGAATAGATCCCTCTGCCTTGCTGCTCCTTTCAGGTAGGTAACGTCCCCTCTGCCACACTCCTTTCTTCAGGTAGGTATTAATTCCTTTCCCTGCACTGTCTTCAAAAAGATAATTGGGGCTCACAAGGCCAGCTCTTTGCATACAGGCCCACAGACTCTGTAGCAGGTCTCTATTGTAGGTAAAGGTGCAACCAGAATGCAGGATCAGAACCTCTGCTACTGGTATACCTGAAAGAATCAGCAAGAACCACCTGTTCCAGAACAAACTACTACTAATGCTTTATTTCACCCAGGACTAGCTTTTACAAACACACCAGTAAGCTTATGATGACACACACTCCATAAACATAGGAAAACATAAAGAAAACAATATACTAAGGGAATATAACTTTGCCAACAGGATGGAGGATTCAGGTAGTTCTAAACAGTAAAAATAACATTTATCTGCTGGTATTTTCGCCTATGCAAATATATGCAAATTAGTCATTCCTTCTCCTGTGTCCATTTTGGTGGTGAGCTTGCAACTAATAGATGGCACTGTTATGATGCTTTTGGGATAGTTCAACCAATAGATGGCGCTGTGTCACACATTGTCCATGTATGTGACTAAAGAACAGTCACAATCCCTAGGCATAAAGGTAGATCCCTACTGAAAAAAATCAATCATGGATAATGAAAAATATGTAACTCAACCTTAACATCATAAGTATCTCTTGTTTTGATCCAAAGATATATGGAGTATGTATGTTAGGGAACAAATTTGAGTAGATCATAACATGAGAAATTAGAGAGCTATCATATTTTGGTGAAATAAATTAGTTTTATTAGGAGCTTAACCCTATAGATATACTAAGATAAATTTTCATAGGGTGAGTGTAGCTCAATTATAAGTAGCATCTGAGTTTTGTATTTTTATATATGTTTTATTCATGAGATTTTAAAAAAAATGATTACTGGAGGAATTGTTTTTAATATAATAGAAGGGAACATATGATCTCTGTGAGTATAGAGTTATGGAAATTAGATTGCATACCTTTATGGATAATACAATTGACTTGAGGAGCGATACGGCCAGATATCATTAAGGCAGGCAGGCCCTATGCCAGCTGAGTTTAGATTTTATGAATGATGCTAGGAGTGACGACACAAGGGGTGGTAATGGAATAAGAGTTCAAAAAGCGTGCCGGGAGCCCCAGACCACATCCCGTTTTTTGACCATTGAGAAAGTCTGCCTGTGAGCTGATGAAACGCGTAGGGTAGGAGAATTTTAATGTACTTTTGTAATTAAGGAGGCTGCTGTATGTGCTATTTTTAAAGTAAAAGCCTTTTTACGGTCCAGAGGTCTTTTTAGATGATAAGCTAACTTTATTACACTAGATTACGAGTTTTGCATTATAGGCTGTGCGGTGCTAACGAGCAGTTTATGCACACCGCTCACTTACTGACAGCGCTGGTATTACAGGTTTTTACGAACAAGACAAGAAGTGAGCGTTGAGCAAAATTTTGTTCATTACCGCACTCCAATACCAGCGCTGCTTACGTTAGCGGTGAGCTGGTGTAATTTCCCCATAGGAATCAACAGGGGGAGCCGGCTGAAAAAAAGTCTAAAACCTGCAAAAAAGCAGCGTAAAACTCCTTAAAGCAGTCCCATTGATTGCTATGGGGAAATACATTTTATGTCTACACCTAACACCCTAACATGAACCCCGAGTCTAAACTCCCCTAATCTTACACTTATTAACCCCTAATCTGCCGTCCCCGACATCGCCGACACCTACATTATAATTATTAACCCCTAATCTGCCGCTCCGGACACCGCCGCAACCTACATTATACTTATGAACCCCTAATCTGCTGCCCCCAACATCGCCGACACCTACATTATATTTATTAACCCCTAATCTGCCGCCCCCAATGTCGCCGCAACCTACCTACACTTTTTACACCTAATCTGTCTCACATTTTTTCATCTGTTCAAGATTGATCTACATTGAACTATATATATATTTTTCTATATTTCTTTATTTTTATATATATATATATATATATATTTTTTTTAATTTTTTTTTTTTTTTCACTAGCGCTAGTGTGGATTCACATTTCTCTGGGGTTAAACACCTACTTTTTGCATCAACGTCACTTTCTTTCACAGCCCCTCCTCCACTTGGTCTGGTAACGGATCTCACACGCCTTTGATTATTGCATTATTTTTTTAATTTTATATTGAAGTTTGAACGAATGTTTTTACACCATCATGTGCTGAGATTTTAATGTTTATTTGAAAGTTGATATATTGTTTATTGTTACACATCACATTGGTCTGATCTGAACCACAGTCCACACATTTTTTTCATCCACTGACAATAGAACCATATCTAGAACGCCAAAGTCAGGTAACCGACTTATTAATCTATCCTAAACACACATAAGAATTTTGAAGATAGCTACATTCAAGGTTTTGTATAACTAAAGTAGCCAGGTACAAAACTCCTGGAATATTTCATGGATCCATGAACAGAATTTTACTGTATTTATATATGAACATTGTGTTTTAACATTTTATCTGTGATTTTAATTTGAATGTATATGGAATAAATTATTCGCCAGAATTTAGTTTCCAGCCTTTTAAGCTATTCAGCGCTTACTATCGCCCCCTATTCTGTTACCTACTATTTAGCCTGCTAGGAGGCTAATCCGTTAGTAAGCTTAAGGCTTTTTTATAAACTTTAGTGCTCGGTACACATATCTAAGTATTTAGTTCTCCTCCTAGACGTTGTCCCTGAGCTGCTTATACTACAACTCTTTATAGGATACATAACATTTAGGGTATATATCGACTGTTTCGTCGACGCACCCATTAATATAAGTATGGATCTGTTATCCACATTGAGAAGGGATATCACATTAAATATTATCACATCGGTAGATGAAGATTATGATGACCCAGATAGATTAGACATTCCATCCATCTTCAGAAACCTAGAGAAATTATTAATCTCTGAAGTCAAATATAAAGCCGAAATCTCTTTCTTAACCAAATGCTTAGAACTCGATTTGATACCCAAAGGCCTAAGCATTAGAAAGGTGTGTTCGTTCCAGTTAGCAGATCCCAATTTCGCAGAGAAATGGGTAAATATCCTATTAGAGACACCTAGACAGCTAATGAGACTCATCATCGAGTTCAAGACATCCCTGATTGCAAAACTGGATGACGAAATTAAAGATGACGAGGTATTGCTAACCAATTTGAATAGCACAGAATCAGAATCCAAGGAGATAACTGAGAGAAGAGACAGACTTATTAAACGGGTAAACCAAAACCAGAGAAGATGTTATTCAGAAGAAAATGAAGAAATTAAATAGGGAATTAGATCTAAAGAAATCCATAGATGATAACATTGCCCAGGCCATTGACTCCCCAGACAAAGAGGAGGTACAAATTATACAACATACAACAGACAAGATGCCAAACGATGGTGATGAGGACACAAATGGAGCTTGGATTGAGGTAAATCACAAGAAAAAGAAGAGACAGGAAGACCACTATAAACCGATGAATGAACACTACAGAACACAGAGGCCACAGAATTATTCGCCAAGGAGGCCGAGTAACAGCCACTACCCTCATAGAAGAAATTTCTCATATAACAGGAATTATGGACACACTCAATATGAGATAGACCAGAGGCCCTACAGAGATTATGACAACCATGGATATCATGAAAGAAAACCACGATACCACAATAGAAGACAACATGATTACCCCGTTATGGTAACAACAGGCCAAACTACGGACAACCTCGCCCGCAGACCTACAATTATAGACAACCATACTATTACCAGGACTACAGAAGATCACTACCCCCACCGAGGGCAACTTATGGAAGGGATCTACCACCAGTGGAGCAAGGTCGAGACCGTCCCACCTATATGGGAAATACTCGCCCCCCCACTGACCACAGAGAATATAATCATTACACATATAATGGTTATAGGAAACAGAGCTGGAGGGAATATCCTCCACACAATCAGAACACATCAAAGCATGTGAGGTTGTTGAGTGACCAACGACATCACCACAATCTGGAGATGGGCCAACCAAAACAGACCCCGCAAAACCAAAAAACCAAGGTGGGGCACGATAATGGCCAAACTAGTGACCAAGTTTTTTTAGGGGAGAGTCCCCTTCCACCCAGAGACAAAGAGAAGAGCAAACTAACACTGAAAAGAAAAAATACAGACATGGAAGAACCATCGAGTTCCATACACAAAAGAAAACCTTGAGAGGATCGAGAGGGGGCAGTAGAGTAAAGAAACATAAATCCGGAAAACATCTAACAGTAACACCTAGAACGGATAACCCAACAGAAGCGGATACCGACAGAAGCAATAGAGGACTGTTTAACCTCAGTTCCAAAACATTGATGGACAAAGAAAAAGATGTACTCTCCTACGGATTGAGTTTTGCTCCATCGAAGAAAATGGATAAATTCCAAACATTCATTAATGCTAAGGAACTAGTAAGAAAACTGACCCTAAAGAGGCATTTCCTCAAATCACCCATCGATCCATATCCAACACGGACAGATGATGGAGCTAATGACAGATTTACACACACTGATCTCAAAGTAAAATCAACCTTCTATCCTATAATGAGCAAGGGGAGCTGTATAGAAACATTCGAAATGAATGTCTGCAAAGATATTAGAGACCTCAAACTATCGAAATGTAATAAAATAAAACATAATCTCACAAGACCGCAATTGGAGACGATCAAACGTCTAGAAAAGAACAACGACCTGATAATTAAACCGGCCGACAAGGGTGGCGGAATAGTCATCATGGACAAGACGAAGTATGAGGATGAGTGTATGAGGATTTTAGGTGATGATAAAACATACCATAAACTCTGCAGTGATCCAGTAATAAGATTTAAGAGGGAGTTGGATGCCCTACTTGGAGAAGCAAAAACCCAAGGTGTACTAAGTGAGAAGGAATATGATTATATAAAAATAACACATCCAAGAACTCCGATCTTTTACCAACTACCGAAAATCCACAAATCCCTAGATAATCCGCCAGGTAGGCCGATTATATCTGGGATAGGGTCTCTAACATGTAATCTATCAGAATATGTTGATAACATTTTACAGAAACATGTTATTGCATTACCATCATACCTGAGAGACTCGACCCAAATTCTGGCACTACTGAATGACATCACCTGGAAGAAGAACTACATAATGGCCACATGTGACGTGACGTCACTCTACACGAGCATCCCACATGACTTGGGATTAAAGGCAGTCAATACATTTCTAATGAAAGATCAGGACATATCAGATTAACAAAGGAAATTTGTTTTGGACAGCATTGATTTTATATTGAACCATAACTACTTCTGCAACAACAACAAGTTTTACAAACAAAAGTGTGGAACAGCCATGGGGACCAGGTTCGTGCCAAGCTACGCGAACCTGTATATGGGACAATGGGAGAACATCTTTTGGGACTCATGCCCAGCTGGCGCGGACCTGGTTCTATACTCCAGATACATAGATGACATCTTTCTGATCTGGAGTGGAACATCGGAAGACTTGCTACACACTTTAAAAGTAATGAACCAAAACGAGATGAACCTGAAGTTTACATATCAATATAGCCAAGAAAGATTAGATTTCCTGGACCTAAGAATAGAAATAAAAGATGGACTGATTGAGACATCAACCTTCTTCAAGGAGGTTGATTGTAACAATTATGTCCATAATAAGAGCTGTCATCACCCCACCTGGAAGTCCAACATACCTAAAGGGCAATTCCTAAGGGTAAAGAAAAATTGCTCTACCACAGAGCAATGGACCAAGCAGTCACAAATACTTAAACAACGATTCCTCGAGAGAGGATACAACAAAGACACCCTAGATGAAAAGATCAAGGAAGTTAGCAAGGTCGACAGGAAGAACCTTCTAGGTTATAAAACAAAACCAGGAATAATGTGGAACGATAATGTAATTGACGTACCGATGATAACCGAGTTTTGCGAGAATAGACATATTCTAGAAAATATCATCAGGAGACATTGGGCGATACTAAAAGAAGACGACATAATTGGGGAAAAGCTAGTTCCCAACCCCAAATTTATCTACAGAAAAACGAAAAATCTAAAATGTATGATAGCACCTAGTATCCCAAGGAAAGGGAACACCAACTCTACCACTGACCATCGTGGCAAAAACATCAGAGGATTCTTCCCATGCCCGAGCTGTAAGGCATGTAAAAATGGGCAAAAAACTGAGACGGTTTCTTCACATCACAGAAATGAGAAATATAAGATCAGAGACCTGATCAGATGCAGCGACAAGAACGTCATATATCTAATCTCTTGCTCCTGTGGTCTCCAATACATAGGGCAAACATCAAGAGCCCTTAAGGACAGGATGAGGGAGCATATCCTCTGTATAGAAAAGGGAAAAGTAGATACCCCACTATACAAACATTTTGCTACCATCCACAAGGGGAATATGAAGGATTTTAGTTTCTTTGGAATACAGAAAGTCAGAAGAAACTGGCGGGGAGGGAACCATGAGCAGAAACTTTTATATAATGAATCCAAATGGATATTTATGCTGGATTGCCTTTTTTTCCCAAAGGTCTCAATCACAAGGAAGACCTTGCTCATCTTCTTACTCTGCACTAGCCAAGATCCTCAGGCAGATCCAAACAACAGAGAGTTCCCTTCTACAAAAGAAGAGAATCATAAAACTAACTGCCATTAATTTAGGCAGTAGGTCCATCTTCTATAATAAGAGTATCCCCTAGATCAGTTACCAAGAACCAAAAGCCAGATAGCCTTTCCATCTAGAGATTTAGTAGCGAAAGCCAGTGGGCCTCTGACTACACGATTGATAACAGATCCATACATATAGCTCATAATCCGGAAAATAGGATTATGAAATAACAAAAAATAAACTAAAATAAAATAAAACCAATCATGACGATACATTTAGAGAATATATCCAAATTATTCCCCATAGATGGAAACCTTTTAGAGTCGATATGAACATGAAGACCCATTTATTTACTTATGTACGTATAGGTCCACATAAGTTTTCACAAACACGTCCCAGTCATACAGTTCAAATATACTCAAAAGAATTATTCCGAATATCAGAATCATCTATCCTGAGCACAGTATCAGCCCTCTGTTAAGAACAAATTATAGAAGCTAACACACACACTTAAGGTTGGGACTATACCCGGATACATATCACGATCGCTAAGTGGTGTCAAGATCGGACTTATCACACACACCACGACTATTAAGTAATATAACAATCAGGTATGTCATATAAAGAAAAAAACTAAGGTACATCTCAATAAAGCCAATAGGGACTTTATCCACTATAAACGTAGCTGCCAAAACTACCATTAGACTAATGTTGTATACAGAGACCCAAACTGGGCGTATCCTAGATTCAGACACAACCACATAGATATTTATTCTAAAAACACTATCCTCATAACTCCAAACTAGTGACATTAATGTTACTGAGTTGACAATGAGCTCACACATAGCTGAGGAACCACATGGGTACATCCTAATTATCAGAGAGACTATCTCACTTACGAGTTAACATACAAACATAAGAAGATACCCAATTATATAATTACTGAATAAAAACGGAGAAACTAAATATATAAATAAACAAATATTTTTAAATATTTTAAATGTTTTAAATATTTTAAATATTTTTGAGGTTTACATAGGAGAGAAAGCTCACACAAGAGAGTAGATTCACTCATTATTTACAACATTTGTGAGCAGCACACAGCAGTAACATTAATGGAGCAATGGGTAAAACCGTAAATCCACATTAGACTACATATACCAGATAGCACCATGGGAGCCGTCATATGCGGTTCTGAAACCCCCTTTTTTCACAATAATGAACTATGTTATCGAAATCCAAGTATCAGCCACTATATCCCCTCACACAAACAAGTAGATTTAGTCAGAATGTATAACATCCGTAAGCTACACATAGTAGTAGCAGTAATAGAACAACAAACCAGAAGCCCATGATAGAATTACATACACCAGACAACAACACGGAAGCCGTCACATCCGGTTCTGAAATATCAATTTTCTCCCAATAAAAACAAACTGAGCGATCGAAATCCAAATACTAGCCCCACACTCCTTATTCCGAAGAAAGGAATACACTGTAAGATGTAACATACTAGAGAAAGATTTATACTTCATAATACGGTAGAAGGTTAACTTAGAGCCCTAACGGCATTATGTATGTTATAGATCCGGGACACATTTTTAAAATAATTTTTTTTTTGATAATTTGCACTATATCATATAACCAATACTGATATAAGAAGATAGAAAACTATGATGAAAATCAGACTAAGATAATATTTGTACATTTCCCAGAGATGCTTTGAGGCAAACAGGAAGGGGATTACCCTCTCAAAATTTCCCAGAGATGCTTTGAGGCAAACAGGAAGGGGATTACCCTCTCAAAATTTGGCCCCAAAACCGCCCACAAACAATCCCACATCTAGGCTTTATAAGCTCCCAGTCCACACAAATTCAGTATAGTCTTGAGAAAGGCCAAATCGTGGCCGAAACGCGTTGACAGACATACTGGTGAGCTTGATTCTTATAGCACTATTGTCCCTTATATACAGTGTTGCACTATTGTTTCTTTTTTTCTCTTTCAGGCTTTTCATCATTTTATATTTTTACATTTTTGTGATATTGACTTTAAGAACAACATTTCTATATATACTATATGGACTTCCATCATAGACACTAACAATATCACTTACCAGTTGGTAACTACGACCTCCGGATCTGGCACCTAGGGTGCTGAAGTGGCTCTGTGTTTAGGAGCACCTATATAGATTCTCTGCCAATTTAGACTTTTGCCCATCAAAATTTATATTTGTTTTACGTAATTTTACACTTTTGGATTGCGGATAATTTTGTTTTATTTTTCAAGGGGATTATTCATTTATTTTTGAAGATTCACATTATTTTCATCTGTCTCACATTTTTTCATCTGTTCAAGATTGATCTACATTGAACTATATATATTTTTTTCTATATTTCTTTATTTTTATATATATTTTTTATATATTTTTTTTTTTCACTAGCGCTAGTGTGGATTCACATTTCTCTGGGGTTAAACACCTACTTTTTGCATCAACGTCACGTTCTTTCACAGCCCCTCCTCCACTTGGTCCGGTAACGGATCTCACACGCCTTTGATTATTGCATTATTTTTTTAATTTTATATTGAAGTTTGAACGAATGTTTTTACACCATCATGTGCTGAGATTTTAATGTTTATTTGAAAGTTGATATATTGTTTATTGTTACACATCACATTGGTCTGATCTGAACCACAGTCCACACATTTTTTTCATCCACTGACAATAGAACCATATCTAGAACGCCAAAGTCAGGTAACCGACTTATTAATCTATCCTAAACACACATAAGAATTTTGAAGATAGCTACATTCAAGGTTTTGTATAACTAAAGTAGCCAGGTACAAAACTCCTGGAATATTTCATGGATCCATGAACAGAATTTTACTGTATTTATATATGAACATTGTGTTTTAACATTTTATCTGTGATTTTAATTTGAATGTATATGGAATAAATTATTCGCCAGAATTTAGTTTCCAGCCTTTTAAGCTATTCAGCGCTTACTATCGCCCCCTATTCTGTTACCTACTATTTAGCCTGCTAGGAGGCTAATCTGTTAGTAAGCTTAAGGCCTTTTTATAAACTTTAGCGCTCGGTACACATACCTAAGCATTATAATTATTAACCCCTAATCTGCCGCTCCGGACACCGCCGCAACCTACATTATACTTATGAACCCCTAATCTGCTGCCCCCAACATCGCCGACACCTACATTATATTTATTAACCCCTAATCTGCCGCCCCCAATGTCGCCGCAACCTACCTACACTTTTTACCCCTAATCTGCCGCCCCCAACGTCGCCACCACTATAATAAACATATTAACCCCTAAACCACCGCACTCCTGCCTCGCAAACATTAGTTAAATATTATTAACCCCTAATCTGCCGGCCCTAACATCACCGCCACCTACCTACATTTATTAACCCCTAATCTGCCGCCCCCATGTCGCCGCCACTATATTAAAGTTATTAACAACTAAACCTAAGTCTAACCCTAAACCTAACACCTCCTAACTTAAATATAATTAAAATAAATTGAAATAAAATTCCTATCATTAACTAAATTATTCCTATTTAAAACTAAATACTTACCTATAAAATAAACCCTAAGCTAGCTACAATATAACTAATAGTTACATTGTAGCTATCTTAGGGTTTATTTTTATTTTACAGGCAAGTTTGTATTTATTTTAACTAGGTACAATAGTTATTAACTATTTAATAACTACCTAGATAAAATAAATACAAAAATACCTGTAAATTAAAACCTAACCTAAGTTACAATTACACCTAACACTACACTATAATTAAATTATTTCCATAAATTAAATACAATTAAATACAATGAAATTAAATTATCTAAAGTACAACCCCCCCACTAAATTACAGAAAATAATAAACACATTACAAGATTTTTAAACTAATTACACCTAATCTAATCCCCCTAACAAAATAAAAAAGCCCCCCCAAAATAAAAAAAGCCCTACCCTACACTAAATTACAAATAGCCCTTAAAAGGGCCTTTTGTGGGGCATTGCCCCAAATTAATCAGCTCTTTTACCTGTAAAAAAAATTACAAATCCCCCCAACATTAAAACCCACCACCCACACAACCAACCCTACTCTAAAACCCACCCAATACCCCCTTAAAAAAACCTAACACTAACCCCTTGAAGATCACCTTACCTTGAGAAGTCTTCATCCAACCGGGCCGAAGTCCTCAACGAAGCCAGGAGAAGTCTTCATCCAAGCCAGGCAAAGTGGTCCTCCAGATGGGCAGAAGTCTTCATCCAGATGGCATCTTCTATCTTCATCCACCCGGCGTGGAGCTGGTATTCTATTGGCTGTTCCAATCAGCCAATAGAATGCGAGCTTAATCCTATTGGCTGATTGCATCAGCCAATAGGATTTTTTCTACCTTAATTCCGATTGGCTGATAGAATTCTATCAGCTAATCGGAATTGAACTATTTATACTGTATATTAGTTGTATGTTGATAAAATTCTTACGAGTGTCCCTATGTCAACTTGGAAAGAATAGTCGAGCATGATATGGACATATGGCGAGAAAAAAATAAATCTATTTTTGCTGGAAGCAGATATAAGTGCAACATATTTTGGTTATTTTTTACTCTGTATCACATTATTAATGCAGAAGCATGTAATCATTTCTTGGCAGCATTGTCTCTGAAACCCTGACAAGTTAGTCAGTGTTTTTTTGGCACCAAATGTATATCAGCTGCTTTAACATGCTTTTCATTTAGTGTGGAAAGATGTGTGAACTGTATTTTGGCATATAGTCTTCACATAACTGTGGAGACTAACAATTCAATATTGTTTTAATAAATGGCAACAACTCATTGTCACTGTTTAAAACTAATTATGTCACTGCTCTTTACATTCATACAAGACCTTATTTTTATATTTTCTTTTTTAAGCTGTAAAATCTTCTATTATAGGTATATCAGTCAAACATTTTATTTTAGTGATTACTTTGACATGCTATATATAAGTGAAATTATTGAGATGTACGCAAGAAGGTGTGAGTGGGTTCACTTTTAACAGCAATGACCACAAATGACCCTGTTGCTGCTTGCCAGACGAGGCTGCAGAAATACATTGTTTTAACTCAAATTAAAGGTCTTTGATAGTCAAAGTTAAACTTCTATAATTCAGATAGAGCATGTAAATAAAACAAACAAACAAACAAAAAAACATTCCGATTTACTTTTATAATCCAATTGACATATTTTATGTATAATTTTTTGAATAATATAGCCAGGTAGGATCAGAATTGTGCACATGGCTTGACCACTATACATTACACTATACACACTACAAACATTATTGTAAAAAATGCTGCCCAAGACATGTTAAAGCTCATGAGCATATCTCCTATAGCTTTCTCTATCTGAATTTTCAAATGTCTTGTTTTGTTTGTTTGTTTTGCATTTTCCATACTGTCCCAACATTTTCGGAATTGGGGTTGTACACCCTTGTTGCAAAAGTCTACCACTCACATTGCATTTGAATTTTTAGAAACCAGGTGAAATCTTTGGAAGTTAAGTGACTTTTCAACCCATATGATGTTTTTTTTGTAACATAAACAAAATCTTTATTTCAAAGTTTTATAATATTTTTTGGATTGCAGTGTGCATTCTAAAAACTAACTTTTTACCTTGCTTCATGAGAAGTCTTTTGTGCCATGTTCTGTTGAATGAGACAATACTTTCCCCTTGGTCAGATATGGCAATTAGATCAGTAATGAACTTGGGCTATAAACAACAGAGTGTAATGATGAGTAAACCACAGAAATATTTTGGAGAAATATTTTAAATTCTCATAGAACTATGATTGTTTAAAGGAAATATAGAATGTTAAATATTTAACTAGACATCCTATTATACAAGAAATGTATACATTATGAGCCAGATTATGAGTAGAGCGCTAATTAACATGCCCACTCAAGACAACTAGATAAACTAATTGTAACAAGAGATACAATGAGATTAGTAGCAAACAGCTCCACAATTATACCATGAACATAAACTCTGTAAAGTATGAGAGTCCCAAATTATATAAGGTATTTAAAAGTTCCATTTCATTCATACACAATAACCTTTATTTTATTCAACTAGGAACACACACACATTCAGTAGCAAAAGGCTAAAGTATTAAAAACACTTAAACTCGGTTAAATCCAAAGTGGATATTTACTGTAATGAGTATTAATAATAGTATCAAACAGCCCACAGTCACAATTGTGTTACAATAAGCTAAGCCCTTACAATCCGAGGGTTGATTTAAATTTCAACCAATTATAGTTACGACTGGAGGCTGAGAGCATAATTACTAAGTATTTTTTAAGCACATATTTTTAACCAGAGTAAGCAAGAACCAGGAGAGACAGAGCTGCTCCTGTCCGACCCCTGACACGCGTTTAACAAAGAACGCTTCCTCAGAGGGGGTGCGGGCCACTTCTACTCATTACGATTTGTCGCCCACTTGCCAAGCATGATTGGAGGATGTTTTCATTATCAAAAGTACTCGGTTGGATCCTGAGCCTGTCACTCAATCTGACATGTTCTGACGTATCAGGTACTCATGATCAGACAGAGGGTGTGCGTAGAGGAACACATCACTGATGTTACTAGAACCAATCCTCGGTCTTTCAGTTCATGACCGACAGGGGTGTGTAACCTTGGGCAAATATGATTGGAAGATCATGTAAACATATGTTAGTGCTGGCGTGACACTCAACTTACAGAATGTACCGATACGCTGAATAGCTAACGTTATTTGGTCAAAGGACCATATATGCTTAGAGAGAAGTTATGTATTAAGTAATATAATCCACTCTATGGAAATATACATCATCACAAAGATTACGATGATTATATATATATCAGATATCACAGTCAGTTAATATAACTGCCTTCTGTATGTGTACAGATAATTATTTTAATTCAATTGATATAGACCATAGTATTTAAATTTGGCTGACATAAACTTTTTGAGTGCTATTTAGAAAAAAATATCTCTATATTCTATACCTTATAGATTGAATGAGATTTGTTATAGTAGGAGAACAATCTTCACAGTAAAATAAAAAAGTGATTGGGGGATGTTTACAAGAGCAGAAGTACTCGATTGGATTCTAAGCCTGTCACTCAATCTGACATGTTCTGACATAGCAGGTACTCATGATCAGATAGAGGGTGTACGTAGAAAAATACATCACTGATGATGCTAGAACCAATCCTCTATCTTACAGGTCATGACTGGCAGAGGTGTGTAACCTTAGGCAAATATAATTGGACAATCATGTAAACATCTATTAGAGCTTGCGTGACACTTCTTGGGACAACTTGAAGAATATACAAATACGCTGAATAGCTAGCATTATTTGGTCCAAAGACCATATATGCTTATATTATTTCTGAAAACAGTTTTTATGTTGTTGTTATTCAGAAGTATCTTATTCCATATTTGTCATTGTTAACTGGAAGTGTCTCATTCTATATTTATTGAATATCATATATTAATATAATTTAAAGTGCATAAGGTCAAAATGTGTACAAAATAAGTCTCTTATTCCAGATTTATCATTGTTAATTAAAAGTGTCTAACTCTATATTTATTAAATACCATATGTTGATATAATTTGCAATGCATAAGATCAAAATGTGCAAAAAATAAGTGCCTGATATGACTTACAGATAAATTTGATCAATCGTAATAAAGTGCTATGTGCTAATAAAAACCTATGTGAAATAATCAGTGAGATACTCATTGCGGAATAACTCACTAAGGAAAATACTAATAACAAGTATACTCGTGATTTTGAACTAGTCAGAATATTATTTAGGTGGACAAAATAAAAAATTAGTATGTGCTGAGAGCTTACTGGTGAAAGTGCTGGTGAGTAACAAAATATTACTAAAAAGAAAGAAAATAAAACCTTTTCATAAATATACAATACTAAATATTAAAAAGGAAAAGAGTGTACAATTTTATGATAGATATACAAAATAATTATTGTAATCATTCATTCCATTAGGTTTTGCTGCATTTAATAAATAAATCCATTTGCACTCCATTTTTAACAAAACTCTTTCAATGTTTCCACCCCTGATGCCAAGGGATGCTTTTTGAATTACTGTCTATTTTAGACCCTTTGATGAGCTGTTGTGATGTAATAAAAAGTGTTTAGAAACCGATGTAATTTTTTTGCCTCTGGTTAGATCTCGTTGAGCATTCTTGATATTGTAAGTATGTTCTAGAATACGTGTTCTTACTTCTCTTGTAGTCATGCCAACATAGGCCATTTGGCATGAACAGCAGAGTACATATACTACTCCTATCGCTCTACATGAAAAATGAGATGGCAGTTTGTACACTCTACCTGTTTTCTCTATTACGATTTTGGTTTTCCATACAAATTTACAGGCTGAGCATCTACTGCAAGGGTAAATTCCAGAGTCACTATCTTTTTTATTAACAGATCTGACAAAATCACTGGATACCAATACCAGCTTGTCTCGAAGGTTATTGGTTCTTTTGTCCCCCAATGATACTTCCTCTCCGATTACAGATTTTAAGGTGTCATCATTCTGCAGTTTTTTTCAATAATCATTTATAATTCTGATTACTTGTGTCATTTGAGGGTTATATGTGGTTATCAGTCTAGGACAGGATTCAGTTTGGACTTTCACTTTGGGGACTAATAATTCCTCTCTGCATTTTCTAAGTGCCTTATATTTAGCTCTTTTGATAGATTTCTTACTGTATCCTCGTGAGATCAATCTTTGTGTTAAGCCAGTGCTTTCTGTCATATAAATCTCAGTATTGGTACAATTACGGTGGATTCACAATAATTCGCCATAAGGTATTGCTTTTAAAGTACTTGGTGAGTGGGCACTAGACTGGTGCAAGAGAGTATTAGTGGCTGTCCCTTTCCTGTAGATAGTTGTATTGATAAGTCCCTCATTGTTTTTAAATATTTTCAAATCCAAAAGGAAATTTCCTGTTGACTGGCTGAATAAGTGAGTTTTATATTTAATTTATTCTCATTTAGTTTCTCCATGAATATTTGTAATTCATTAAATGTTCCCTCCCAAATGAATAAGACATAATCTATAAATCTTAACAACACTGGTATGTGTTCAGTATATAATTTTAATTGATCAGAAAATACACAAAAGAGTTCCCAATAGCCAAGAAACAAATTTGCGGAGGTCGGCGCACAGGCAGTGCCCATCGCGGTACCCTGCGTTTGTAAAAAATATTTATCATTAAATGTGAAGAAATTATGGGTCAGGATAAAATGTAACAGTTGAATTATAAAGTCATTATGTGCTGTGTTGTCACAGTTGTTGGAAGCTAGATAATATTTGATGGCTTCAATTCCATCATTATGCCTGATGTTAGTGTATAAGGACTCTACGTCCGCTGTGACTAGCCACATATCATCTGTTAGTTGGATGTTCTGTAACATTTGTAGCACTTCCATGGTGTAACGTACGTAGGAAGGTAGAGTAGTTAGATATTCTCTTAGTCTCAGATCTACAAATTTGCTAGCATTATCTGTTAAGTTATCATTTCCTGACATGATAGGTCTTCCTGGTGGTATCATTGGATTTTTGTGAACTTTAGGTAAAAAGTATAATGTAGCAATCTTAGGATTTTCCTTCCATAGATACTTTTTTTCAGAGTTGGAGAGTATATTTGCTTCCCAAGCGTCTTTAATCATTCTGTTGTATTGTATAAGATATGAACTTTGGGGATTAAATATTAACTGTTTGTAACATGAATTGTTTGATAGTTGTTTAATAGCTTCTTCCATGTACATTTGTTGTGGCCACAGGACCACATTCCCACCCTTGTCTGATGGATTAATTATGACATCAGGCCATGATTCAATATCTTTTAAAGCATGAAGTTTACTAGTACTTAGATTACGTTTAGCATTGTATATAGGTAATTGTTCTATCTTTTGACATACCATTTTACAGAAAATCTGTATCTCAGGTGACATGGATAAAGAGGGAACATATGTAGATTTTGGTTTAACATTAGATTTCCAAGTTTGTGGGATAGGAGTTAAATCATCAACTTGAATATCTGTACTATCTTCTGATAATTCATGTAAAATATCATCTGTGACTAAATCTTCTGCATTCAGACTATTTGGGTTATAGGCATATAAGCCTAGATTACGAGTTTTGCATTAGAAGGGGTGCGTTAGCTACGCGTCTTTTATTTCTTACGCACACTGTTTTTAACGCTGGTATTACAAGTTTTCTTGTCTACGCTTTTTCCGTGCGTTAGGTAAATCTGGCTGTCGCGTGCACGAGCATGTCTTCCCCATAGAGGTCAATGGAGGATAAAAATGTGTGTAGAAATAAAATCCAAGACTTGTTTTGAGCGTAAAGTGAGTGACGTCATGGTCTTGTGTGAAAAAGTAGCTAAATCATTTTTATTTCCTAATAAAAATCTTATTTGTTTATGTAATGTGCTGTATATTGTTTGTATGTATCGATTAGTGTATGTATGTGATAATATTAGTAGTTAGATGTAGCTATATGAGTGTATGTTCCCGTCTGTCTATGTAAGTCAATGGAGAATGGATTTGTGTGGCTTTTTTTTCAAACACCCGATATCTCGTAACTTTGATCTGTTCTATTTTTACGTGAAAATATGAAATCTTAAAAATAAATATAGTGTAGTGTTTGTATGAGTGTAAGTCTAGTTTGTGTAATGTTTTTTTTTGATTCGTGGATGTTTTTTTCTCGGTAGATGTTAACTACTGGGTCTGGGTTGATGTAAATGATTTCAGCAGTGATGGATATTTTTATGGTGTTAGGGAAACTTGTAATACCAGCGGGCGGTAAAAAGCAGCGTTAGGACCGGCCAACGCTGCTTTTAAACCATAACGCCAAACTCATAATCTAGGCGATAGTTTTTTCAATAGTATCTTTCTTGAGAATAAATTGTCTTTAATTACCTCAAACTTATTCAAAGAGTTGACTGGACAAAACAATAGCCCTCTAGATAGTACTGATTTGTGTGTTGTACTTAGTATATGGTCAGATAAGTTGATGATTCTCATTTGTTCATCCTTATCTTGGTGAAGGGACTAAATTCCCTTCTCCTTGTGGATTGTCTCACAGGGCCTGAAAATTTGTGTTTGTTCCCCCTGTTCTGTGTGGTTGCCTGATTGGTTTAAATAATAGGGGGAGTTGTGTTGTGAGGTGTAGTAGACAAAAAAGAAGAGGAGGAGGAGGAAGATATAGCTGATTGTACCGAGCTGTAACTCTTAAGTCTAGCACCAGAAACATTGGTGATGGTATCAGTATGCTCATCCCCAGTATGAATATCTAAATCATTATCAGAAATATCAGTTTCACTCTCTGCGCTACTATCAGGCTGTTGGACTAGATATTTATTTGTTCTCTGTTTGAATGTGGTATTGTTGTGCCAGCGATAAACTTTATGATTTTGAAAATCTTCAACGTCTCTTTGGAGCTTTTGTTTTTTGGTAGCTAATATTTCTAGCTCCAATTTGTCTAAATCTTTCTGCTATTTGTCATACTGAGTTTTATAATCAATTTTATCATTTAATTGTGACAGTTGCGCATTGTATTCTTCACTTTCTGCATCTAATTTAGTTAGCTCCAATTTATCATGTTTAATTAATATTTGTATTAATTTTAAAGAGCATTCTGATAATGCAGTCTCCCTTTGTTTGACTAGGTCATCGTTATTAAGGGTGAAGGCTGGAAAAACCTTCATCCTTAATCCTCTGGGGATTATATTTTTTTCGGGGTACTTCTCAAAGAAGTACCAGTTCTACCACCTTTATGATTGTTTGTGTAATGTCTGGTGTAGTCTACAAAGAACATTATTTAATTCCTCCTCATTAATTTGTATATTGTCCCTAGTTGAGACATTAAAAATAGCATTTAATTCTTGTAATCTCTTTTGATGGCGGTTAGCCATATCATTTTGGATATCCATATTTGGTATAATTAATATCCACCCCCAAGGAAAAGGACTAAACCCAGAAAAGAAGTCTAAGTATATTCTCCCAAAGTGTAAACTTCAGAACATATTAGGTTGGGGGGTAACAGAGTTTGAAAAGTAACAGGTATAATTTGTATATGACTATTATAATATAGTGAGTACCTATACTCTATATCAATTATAATAATTCTTATAAACAATACCTGTTGTGGAGTCTGAGTTTGAACAGAACACAACTAGATAAACTAATTGTAACAAGAGATACAATGAGATTAGTAGCAAACAGCTCCACAATTATACCATGAACATAAACTCTGTAAAGTATGAGAGTCCTAAATTATATAATGTATTTAAAAGTTCCATTTCATTCATACATAATAACCTTCATTTTATTCAACTAGGAACACACACACATTCAGTAGCAAAAGGCTAAAGTATTAAAAACACTTAAACTCGGTTAAATCCAAAGTGGATATTTACGTCCACTCAAGAGTTAATTGCGCTAGAAGTAAGCAATTTGGGCATGTTGGGTTGCGCTGGTATTATGAGTTGAAAGAAAACTGTTTTCACTCTTTTACTAACCCGATGAGCGTAAAAATTTGAAGTTAGAATATTGCGTGCACGTTCACATTTGTATGGGCATTGCCCTTAAAAGGGCATTCAGCTATTTTTCACTGAACCTTAAAAGGGCATTCAACTCTTTTGAAAATTGCCCAATAACCCCCCCCAAAAAAAAAAACTAACACTAAAGTCCCAAATAGGTACTCACGGTTTCAGAAGTCGGGCGAAGAAAGTCTTCTACGAGACGGGTCCATCATCTTCATTCATAGCGAAGGCGGCGCAGAGGTCTGTAGCGGTCTTCCTAGATGTGACGATCCTTGGCGGTGGTCATCTGTGGCGGTGTCAGCAGTAATCGGCAGTGGTCCTCACGGCGGCGGTGGCCCTCAGTGGCATGGAGGCTCGTCTTCATCTGATGGTTATCCTATACTGAATATTGAATGCAAGGTACCGCAATCAATTTGGGGTACCTTACATTCCTATTGGTTGAATTTTTCAAAACAGCCAACAGGATTAGAGCTACTGAAATCCAATAAGATTTCAGTAGCTCTCATCCTATTGGCTGATTTTGAAAATTTCAACCAATAGGAATGCAAGGTACCCCAATAAATATAGGGTACCTTGAATTCAATCTTCAGTGTGCGGCGGACGATCGCATGAAAAGAAAACTCCACGCCTTCGCCGAGGAGCGCTGCCGAGGAGTGCCACATCTGGGAAGACCGCTTCGGACCTCCGCTCGGCGCCGTCTTCGCTCTGCGCACATCTGGGAAGATCGCCACATCTGGGAAGACCGCTCCAGACCTCTGCTCTGCACTGCTTTTGCTGTGGATGAAGATGATGGACCCAGCTGGAAGAAGACCTTTTCCGCCAGATTTTTGAAACAGTGAGTACCTATTTGGGGCTTATAGCGGGCGTTTTTTTTTTTGTAATGCTCCATTTGCCTTCACTGCATCCTGGTGGATTATGAAAATGGCAGGGTGGTACCATTTTCGGAATTCTTTTTGCTGCGCACACAACCAACATTCTGTTGGCTGCCTTGCGCTTCCAACATTGCTTTGAGGATGCGTGCGTAACTGCCAATGGCTACAGACGCGTTACAAACACGATCATAGTATAGATGTGTGCAATATTTTTTTAAATAAATTATATTTGTGTTATTTTAAATGTGTAACTGTACTTTATAATGTATTTTTCATGTGTTTTGTGCATCTTTTTAGTTGCGCAAAAAAGTTAACCAGAGCTCTGAAGTCATTGTAAACATTCTAGCAAAAATCATGATTGCTCTCAAGCGATCACATTTACTTTCAATTTTATAATACCAGCGACAAGCCTGACGCTTGCAAACACTCGCCATAAACCCCTATAGCTTGCGCACAAACTTTTGCATTCCACTTGTAATCTGGCCCTACCACGCTTATTTGCTCTGTATGAACTGTGTAAGGATGATAAAGAGTAAATATTTCTAACAGGGCTGTAACTGCATAAGAAACAGATTTGGTTTGAATACACTTTCTGGTCTCTAGCAGTTTTTAACCATCCATGATGTCAGGATAGCAAGCTCTAAGAAATCTATTTCCTTATCTTTTATCCCTATAAGAGATGATGTAGATTGATGAGAAGATTTTATGCAAAGGGATAAATAATAAAAGCTCTTGTAGCCCCATAATTTATTCAAGTGGATCTCAGGGCACATCAAGATCAAGGCGCACATTATGGGAACTGCAGTCTGTTCCACTTAATATGTGAATAGTTGTAACCAGTCTTCTCTCTAAGGCCAGATTGTGTGAGTGACCCAGCAGTGAAACAGTTAATTAGTGAACCACACCCTGCAGCAAACACTACACAAAGAAGACAGCAAGGTAATGTTACATTATTAACGGTTTACTGCTGGGCCACTTACAAATCTGGCATAGGAGGGAACCCTGATTGTAACTGTTCAATGCATAGTAAGTATTACCTTTAGGTACTCATGGATCATATATCCTGCAACAACCCCCTGTTTGAAAATTTTGAGGTGGGCAAAATACTTCAAGCCTCTAGGATATGTTGCTGTACCACTTATTTTGTTTATTATATATATGGGCTCCATGTACTAAGCCGTCAATTCATCCGTCATTTTAGACGCGGCTAAACTCGCCGTTACTCGCCGCGGGCGAAATGGTGTCCGCTGTAGCTATGTACTAATAATCCCACAACAAATAGACACCTCTAGCCCGCCGCGAGCAGTGGCGGAATATTGATAAATTTGACGCCTCGCTCGCCGCGAATAAGCTGATGTACTTAACTTTCAGTTCAATTGTCTGGCCAATTGTTAACACGTGACATGTAAGGTGTCATGAACGTCATAGTAGACGCGGGAATAGAATTTTGCTCCTATAAATGGACAAGTTTTCTAAACAACTTTATTATTGTTCCAAAATTTTTGGAGAGTAATTACAGAGCGCTCGTTTTTGAGATCTTTATTTACTATTTCGATATGGCTTCATCTGGATCTGAAACCGCTTCATAATCCAAGAATCCTCACTTTTCTCATCAGCAAAACGTCGTTTTGATTGATATGATTATTGACTCTTATGATTATTTGTTTGGATGTCGTGTCAAACAGACAAATTTTTCTAGAAGGAAGCAGATCTGGCAAAGGATCAGCGACGCTGTTAGTGCCCAGGGTCCAGCAAAAAAGGATGTCGATCAGCTGAAGAAGCGTTACAACGACATTAAACGCTTCGCCAAAGCTAAATTGGCCAGAGAGAAAAATTCGGCACGTGCTACCGGAGGTGGACCAGCATATGTGGCAGACCTCAATGACTATGAGCAGAAGCTTGTTCAGCGTCTGGGACCGGAGATCATCACTGGCATAACGGATGATTGTGACAGTGATTTAAGAGGTAAATGTACAACATAGTTGACTTAAATGTTCTTTTTAAAGTTATGATAGGTTATTGTCTCCAATATATATTTCTTTAAAATAACATTATCTGACTTCTTACGCTTCAGTATCCTATATGCCATCTAGGCCCTGAATACTGTAATCATTTATGTTGCATATATGTATAAGGGATTGTACAAGCCATTTATGCCCGAAATACTGTAATAATTTATCTCGCATATATGTATAAGGGATTGTACAAGCCATTTAGGCCCCAAATACTGTAATCATTTATGTCTCATATATGTATAAGGGATTGTACAATAATAGTATTGTTATACTGCCTTTTTTTTTAATGGTCTAACGGAACTAAAGATTTGTTGATTATTAATATAGTGATCCCTAAAGATAACACCCATGTGTTTATTTTCAAACCAGTATTGCATAGAAACCTTAAAGAGATAATGACAATAGAAATAATGTAATTTGAAACTATTAAAATAATATTGTATGTCCGACATTAATCATGAGACTAACCCCAGATCACATGCCTTCTTAAATTTCTGATCTATTGACTTCCATGTTGCGTTATTTCACTATAGAATATTATTGTTAGCATCTTTCAAAATTGTTCTCCGCTTTATAAACATACATTTTTCAGATATAGCTATGCACATAGTTGACGCAGTCACATGAACCATCTATGTGCATCAACCAATGATCATTTACTGTGCCTGTATAGATTTGCTTTTCCTCAAAGTATAAAAATCCAATGAATGCAAAAACATAATACATTTAAATATTTTTAAAAAAGCATTTTCTTATGCAATTTGTAAAGGTAATTATTTTTTTTCATGTCCCTTTAAAGGGCCACTAAACCCAAAATCTTTTATTAATGATTCGGATAGAGAATTGAAATTTAAACAACATATTACTTCAATTTTCTAGATATTCTTAGTTGAAGAAAAATAAATACACATGTTGAGCCAATCACACGAGGCTTCTTTGTGCATCAATCAAATGCTTTTCAACAAAGAATATCTATAGAATAAAACAAATTAGATAATATAAGTAAATTATAAAGATGTTTATAACTGCATTCTCTTTCCAAATCATAAAAAAAGGTGGTTGGCATGTCCCTTTAATGATTGAGCCTGCATTCACTGCTGTAATTATTATTATTAACAGTTTTAACTTTCAGTTTCAAATATAAATAAAAATAAACCTAATTTTTTTTTTAATTTTTTTTTTTTTAAGCGATGCCAACAACAGCAGAGCCTGTGAGGAGTAACGAGGTGCCCACTTGTTCTACTTCTTCTTCTGCGGTTTCGAGACCACCCGGTGCAGCTGTTTCAAGACCTTCGGCCAGTTTTACACATGGACAATTTATACGCTCATCATCTAATGTTACACACACAACTTCCTCGGCGGACACACTTCCGGATCTAAGGACCAGCACTCCACAAACTGGTGTTGGTAGAGCAACTGGTAAGTACTTTACAAATGAATAATTTCAATGTTGTGTGTTTTATCTCTTTTATCTCTCAATTTTTTTTTTTTTATTTTTTTTTTAAATGTCAAATGTCAGTATTGACATATTCTATTTCGAGATCTTGTACATATTTTTTTAAATGAGGATTCTTGTAGAGCATGCATGCTATTTTAATCAACTTTCTAATTTTTTTAAAATTTATCATTATTTTCTTTTTGAGAATTGATCATAGTATTACATAAGAAAGCTGATAGAAATTCCATGCAATATATCTTATTCTCAAAAAGATTATTTTTGCTTCAGTGTCCAGTTAATTGCAAAATACATTTCCATTAATAATTTTGAATATATCGTTACATTGACAAAAAAGCATTTTATTTATTTATTTTTATGTTATTTATTTTTTTATAGGTGATTTGGGACGTCTTTTCCAGAGATTGACTGGACATTCATCTCCATTATTTGATGGTATGTATCATATATGTATATATATATAATGTAACTTAAATTGTTGTATGACGGTTGTATCTGCTCTCTCCTTCTATTCTATTTCTGCAAGTGTTTTCATAACATTTTATTTTTATTTACTAACAATTTGTTATGTCTTGATCTAGAAGAAGAAAACTCATTAAGGGAGATCACTATCAATCTCATGCCGATAGTGGAAAATCCCATTCAAGATGAACCACCAGGAGGGCATGATGGAAGTGAGACTCCAGATATTCTTGAAGATTTGGGAGATGCGCAACCGGATGAAATTCACACACCAGAAAACATTGATGAACCTGTTGAAACACAGGCACCACCAATTGAACTGCAAACAGGTGGTGTAAATATTGACAATACACCGGCAGAAGGACAATTTGGCGATGTTGCATTGAGGGAAATGTTGACACTGGCAAGGCAATACAGAGAGGACCACAGAGAAATGCAGAATATTATTAACACTAATATTGAACGCTGGGCTGCTCTGTCAGAAAAAAATGTGGAAATCGAAAGGCAAAGGAATGAGATAGAGATGCAGAAATTACAGCTGCAAACAGAGATGTTCCAGTGGCAGAGGCAGATGGATGAAGAGAAAAACCATCAAATTAACAGAGCTTTGAGCATCAGCGAAAGGACATTACAATCTCTGTTGGCTATTGTCAGTGAAAGGGAGGCGACAACAGACCCAAAGAGGCGACGTCTGGAGTGAACATTTTTTATTATCTAGTCACTGTTAATTTTTTTACTCTGTATATTGTGTACAAAGTTATTGTTTATGTATTTTTAAGGGACACTGTACTCAAATTTTTTCTTTTGTGATTCAGATAGAGCATGCAAATTTGATAATAGGAGTACATTTGAAAGTTGCTTAAAATTGCATGCTCTATCTGAATCACAAAAGATAAAATTTGGATACAGTGTCCCTTTAAGTTTAAAATGTTATTCACTGTTAATTTTTTTACTCTGTATATTGTGTACAAAGTTATTGTTTGTGTATTTTTAAGGGACACTGTACTCAAATTTTTTCTTTTGTGATTCAGATAGAGCATGCAAATTTGATAATAGGAGTACATTTGAAAGTTGCTTAAAATTGCATGCTCTATCTGAATCACAAAAGATAAAATTTGGATACAGTGTCCCTTTAAGTTTAAAATGTTATTCACTGTTAATTTTTTTACTCTGTATATTGTGTACAAAGTTATTGTTTGTGTATTTTTAAGGGACACTGTACTCAAATTTTTTCTTTTGTGATTCAGATAGAGCATGCAAATTTGATAATAGGAGTACATTTGAAAGTTGCTTAAAATTGCATGCTCTATCTGAATCACAAAAGATAAAATTTGGATACAGTGTCCCTTTAAGTTTAAAATGTTATTCACTGTTAATTTTTTTACTCTGTATATTGTGTATAAAGTTATTGTTTGTGTATTTTTAAGGGACACTGTACTCAAATTTTTTCTTTTGTGATTCAGATAGAGCATGCAAATTTGATAATAGGAGTACATTTGAAAGTTGCTTAAAATTGCATGCTCTATCTGAATCACAAAAGATAAAATTTGGATACAGTGTCCCTTTAAGTTTAAAATGTTATTCAATGTTAATTTTTTTACTCTGTATATTGTGTACAAAGTTATTGTTTGTGTATTTTTAAGGGACACTGTACTCAAATTTTTTCTTTTGTGATTCAGATAGAGCATGCAAATTTGATAATAGGAGTACATTTGAAAGTTGCTTAAAATTGCATGCTCTATCTGAATCACAAAAGATAAAATTTGGATACAGTGTCCCTTTAAGTTTAAAATGTTATTCACTGTTAATTTTTTTACTCTGTATATTGTGTACAAAGTTATTGTTTGTGTATTTTTAAGGGACACTGTACTCAAATTTTTTCTTTTGTGATTCAGATAGAGCATGCAAATTTGATAATAGGAGTACATTTGAAAGTTGCTTAAAATTGCATGCTCTATCTGAATCACAAAAGATAAAATTTGGATACAGTGTCCCTTTAAGTTTAAAATGTTATTATTTAATAAAGACAAATTTTTTTATGGCCAAAAAAAAAGTTTATTTACATAAATTCAAACTCACTTTTGATTCTTCAACACAAAACTTTTTCTCAGTTATTAATCATGACAAAACAAAAAATGAAATCAAATTACATATTTACGGTATAAAAAATCTACTTGCTCCATTAACATTGCCAAAGTTGCCCTAATTTTAGAAATTTTTTGTTTAACATGATCTTCTAGACAACTCTGAGTACTTTTGTCTGCAGTCTCAATAGTTGATGTTGAAGATAAATCTGTAGAAAAATAAATGAAAAGCAAAATTTAATTCAATTGTCATATACATATTCAATGTATGATAGGGTTTTTCATCACAAATATTACCTCCTGATGTGCTGTTATCTACGTTATCTACTATATTAGCTTCCACACTTATGTCCACTCCTTTAAAGCTTTCATCTGAGCCAACTCCTATTTGAAATATACAATATATGTATTAGTTAAAACTTGTATTTTCTTAGATTTAAGATTACTGAGTATGAAACATACCTTTATCTACCATCATTGTTGGTAAAACTTCTATCCTTGGTTGAGTATCATCTGAAGTTAATGCTTCAAATATTGTCACACTATCAGGATTTTGAAATTCTTCCATTTCCATACTAGTTTCCATTTCTTCCATGGTAATATCTATGAACGAAATTACAAAGATAGAAAACTATTAAATCAAAAACCTTGTATATATTATTTAAAACAATAATAATAATAATCATTACAAGTGACATAGAAACCAATTTCTAAGTTTCATGATTCAGATAGTGCATGCAATTTAAATAAACTTTATATTTTACTTCATTCTTTTTGTATCTTTATTTGAAAAGCAAGAATCTAAGTTTAGATGCCAGCCCATTTTTGGTGAACCAACTGTGTTGTACTTGATAATTGGACAGAACCAATCAAAGAGTGCTGTCCATGGTTCTCAACCAAAAATTGGCTGGCTCCTTAGATTAGATGCCCTCTTTTTCAAATAAAGATAGAAAGTTAATGAGGAAAAAAATGATAATAGAAGTAAATTAGCAACTTGATTAATATTGCATGCTAAAACTTTTTAAGCCAAAACCTAAAATATATGATTTAAAATTTAAATAATAAGTCATTACCTGTCTGTGTCTCTTTATGACAAATTTCATATGGATTTGGAGATAATTCAATATCCAATAGTGTTATTGGCAAAGGTGGAGAAAGAGCTTCACTTCTGGGTGTTTGCACCAACATTGACCTTAAGTAGCGTGGTGGGTGTGCACACTTCATTCTCCTACTTCTCATATCTATAAACATATATATAATAAAAAATTTTAATAAAAAAAATTGAAATAATTATTCAAATTAATTTGTGGTTTTCAAAACATTCAGTTCTGCATGCTTACTTTTCTAACATGTTTCAATGTTATATAGTAATATATTTATATTTTATTCTACTAACTCAGTTCTGCATGTTTCAATGTTATATACTAATATAGTTATATTTTACTCTACTAACTCATTTTTGTATGCTAAGTTTTCTAACCTTTTAAGTGTATATAGTTATATAGTTAAATTTTAATCTACTAACTCAGTTCTGCATGCTAACTTTTGTAACTTTTTGCAATTGTATATACTAATATAGTCAAAGTAACAGTCAGGAAATATTATTTTCCTGGATTCGTCAATGATGACGCAGTTCAAAAATAAACCCTTTTTTTATATTATTAAAAATTATTTCATATATAATTTTGAAACTTACATGTCCTTATCAATCTTCGAATCGATTTATAGTACTTCGGTTCTCTTCTCTTCAAATCACTATATTTTCTAAGACACTGTCGTCTTGTTCTTTTAATTTTTGAAATACGATGCATTCTTCTCAGCATCTCGTATATAATTTTGTCTCGGCATTCCTGTCTCACTCCCCTCACACCACCAATCCGTTTAGGGAAATATTTATCCATGGCATAAACTAATATCACCAATTCTCCAGCACCAAAAGGTTCAGGACGCGACATGTTAGACGATGACGTGATTAATCGTTATGTCAATCATTAGCGCATTGATATAGATATGTATCCCCGAAAAATAGAGAAAAATATAATGTATATGTAGATTAATGTATTTTATGAAGGTTTGTAAATATCGATGTTTATAGTTATTACAAATGATATTTGTTTCATATACATTTTCTTTGTTTCAGATGTGTTGATATGTATTAACATTTATACTTTGGTTTACAATAGTTATTGTTTCTAAACATTTTATTTGTTTCAGATGTGTTTTTATGTATTAAAATTTAATTTGGTTTACAATTTTTATTTTGTTTATAAACATTTAATTATTTAAAGATGTGTTTATATGTATTAAAATGTTGTTTGGTTTACAATTGTTATTTTGTTTATAAACATTTTCTTTGTTTCATATGTGTTTATATGTATTAGAATTTATTTTGGTTTACAATTGTTATTTAGTTTCTAAACATTTCCTTTTTTTCATATGTGTTTATATGTTTAACAAGTTACTTTGGTTTGCAATTGTTAATATATAATGTTTAAAGATTATAATTTTGTAATAAAATAATTTATTTTGCCATTATTTTCTATATGCCACTATTCTTTTAACAAATCTTGAATGCAAAAATATATTATAAAGGTTAAGAAAATAAGTGCTAAGAGTAATCCCTTAAGGTATTTATTTGAATATGGGAAAACCTAGTAGCTGTTAAAAATAGAGGTTAGAATAAAACAAATAAAATTAGCAAGTCTTTTTTAACTCAAAAATCCAATCTGATAACATAAAGCACTGTTGAATATACTGTCGCTTGTTACAGCTACAATTCAATGACACAATACAATGAATTAGCATCAGCTATGGAGGGATTACATTACAATAATCACATATGTAAAAGAGTGAGAGCAGCTGTAGACACTAGTGTGATGTCACAAAGACAATGTATTACCTATAATATATTGTCTGTAATAACTTTGATCATAAACTTTATTTATTTGAAACCTTTGATAATTGAAGAGCAACAACTGTTATGTATTTAACTGTTTATCATGAGTGATTTTTAATAACCTTAACTCTTAAAAAAAAATGGTGACAAGTTAATAAAGAAAGTTTTTTATTGATCAACTGAAACTTTAATCCTCAAACACAAAATATTGTTCTGAAACCATGTCCCTTGTTGCATTTCCACGCCTATTAGCTTGTTCGACACATATTTCTTCTGGTAAATCATCAGTATCTATTGGATCTTCATCTTCTAATGGACAGCCTCTTTTAATTGCAATATTGTGCAGTATGCAGCAAACCAATATAATTTTGGCAACTTTCTCTGGTGCATACTGCATAGCACCACCAGAACGATCAAGACATCGAAACCGCATTTTCAAAAGACCGAAAGTCCTCTCAATAATCCCCCTGGTAGATCGGTGAGCTTCATTGAAACGTACTTGACTTCTGGTCTGTGGGTTGTTATAGGGAGTAAACAGCCATTCTGTACATGAGTACCCTCCATCTCCTAATAGAAGATATAATAAATATAAATATTAATATAAGAATAATTATAAAGATTCAGAACTATACAATACAATTAAACTATACAGATTACAGTCGACAAATTGGGCGCAATTTTGGTACATTGAAATGAGAGACATATTAGACGCCAGTTATGCTTACCTAGAAGCCATCCGTCAGGCATATTTCCCTCCTCGAACTTCCGGTATAACCCAGTCTGCCTTAAAATGTAAGAATCATGACAGGAGCCAGGAAAGTTAGAACGGACACTGATAATCCTCATGTGGGGGTCACAGACCATCTGGACATTCAAGGAATGGAAATGCTTTCGATTCCTATAGATCTCCTCACGAGCTTGAAGTGGTCTTACAGCAACATGGGTACAGTCTATGGCACCTAGGACATTGGGCATCCCAGCCATCCTATAGAAATTTGACTTGATAGATTGCCATTCTTCAGGGGTAGATGGCAAACAAACATATCAATGAAAAATAACCATCATAGCCCCTATTACTTTGGATAAGTGGCGTGAAAAAGCAGATTGACTCATTCCAATAATGACGCTAGAAACTGCCTGAAAGGAGCCTGTTGCAAAAAAATGCAATGCCGCTAATAGTTTGAGAAGTCCCGGAATAGCTTGTGAACGAGCAGTCATCGGCTCCAAATGATCTTCAATCTCTCGATACAGGTGTAATATCGATTCACGATCAAGCCGGAATCTTTGTATGATCTCTCGGTCAGAAAGGCCGTGCAAACCAACCCGTGGAAGGAATACACGGGGGACTCGAACTCTCCTTCTTCTAACCAATCGATTAGCTACATTTCCAGTATTCTGTCTTCTAGCCCGGATTCGCATCAAACGGAGAATAAACAAAAACAGAATTCTCTCCATAGCTGCTGAAATGAACAATGTAAGTACAATGCTGATATTACTGCCTTTTATATATGTCTAGACTGGCGTCTAGAGTGGCTTTCCTATTGTTTTGTACCTTGCCCGCCACCTAAAAGGTGGCGAGGCAAAAATAACGAGGTGGGAGCGGAAATTGACGCGAGCGGACAAATAGATTTTTTAGTACATTCGTTTTTGGCGAGTTGGTGGTCAAATGTGTCTAATTACAGTAAAAAATGGAGAGGTAGCGAGGTATGGCGGATAAGTACGCTAGCAATTTTAAAGATGCGAGTTTTTACATAATTGACGGCTTTGTACATATCAGTTTGCGAGTTTGGGCGCGAGATTTGTTGCGGGTAGCTCGCTGACTGCTTAGTACATGGAGCCCAAGTCTTGTATGAGTGAATGTGACAGTATTACATTTTATAGTAATGAGTTGTGCATTAAATAAAGATCAACTTTGTTATTTTCAGAGTAGACAGTAGCCTTTTAGTAGCAATACAATATATGAATTCATATACATTTTAATCTAACTATACCTGACTAGGTTTAAAAATATGCCCTGTCTAGTTTCTGATTTTCCGCCCTTTTGATACTTAAAACAAATTTTAACTATAAAACCTAATTTACATCTACCACCCTTGTAGTTTTCAAAACAAAAGCAGCTTGTGACCTGTTTTTTTTCTAGTAATACCTTGAGAATTGCCTTTAAATATCCAGAGCACACCCTTGAAGCATTTGCTCCATTAACCCTTTGAAGGATTATTACTTTCAGTAGCCTGTGGCTGACATTACATCCTGCCATAAACTATGCACAAGTCCAATACAATATGTGACACTTAAGTTATTGTTTTTTTTTGTTTCACTGTACTTATTAGTGTACTGAAATTTCTATTATGACACATGCACTCTTAGATAATTCATTGACACAAAAGTTAATTGTTTATTATTCAGGATATTTAGTAAAAGATGGCCATTTGTTTAACTCTGACTAAACATTTTATTTACCTAGTGTTGTTATGTATTGCAGACAAAATATACAAAACACAATCAAGAGGGTTTATTAAATGATTGACAAAATCCATTTAAGTATACTGTATATCTTGTGCTATATTTTAGAAAACCCAGAAAACTGTATGACATTAAAACAGATTAGAAAATATCCATCTTACTTCAAAAACGGATCAACTATTCTCTTGAAAACATAGCACAGAAGTAATATATGTTTACATTTTCTAAGAGTAATCAAAATTGTATGCAATATGCTGTCCTAATCTACCATTAAATAATTTACCATTGCCTGCAATTGATCTTTAGTTTATTCATTTTATGGTTGTATAATATTTGTCTTTGTCAGAAAGGAATTATTTTACAATGTGAAAAAAAATAAATGCAAAACAGTTTTTTCATGCATAAGAAATAAAAATGTAGAACTATCTATTTCAAATACACTGTAATTTTTCAATGTAACATATTCATTGTCACTGTATAAAAAATCACTTATGGGATTAAAATCCTGCTGATTAAAAATGTCTCACAATGTAACATAGTAGCCATTTGTCAGTGGGTTGCATGGATGAAAAAGGGATGCAATTTCTATTGCATATCTATGTGTATTGTCTACAGTAAAGAAAGTTTTATTAAAATAACAGAAAATCTTTTGTTAAGCACTTGCAAGATTAATATTGACAATTCTTTGTGAAATCAATGCTGACAATTATTGTACTGTGGCCCTTCCAGTTTATTTTTTTACTGTCCACGAACTTAGTGCCTTTATTTAAATGTATCCCACAACCATGTAAGAACTGAAACAGAAAGATTTCGATGTATGTCAACAGATTTATATTGTGAGTGTTTGATTCTCTGCTTGTACATGTTTGAAGTTATTTCAATAAAGCTTTTTAAAACTTTAAAAAAAAAAAATAATCATATTTTGATTAACTTTTTATTTATTGAACTCCACGACACAAAAGTATGAACTTGAACTATATTTTAATGGAAGTTATAGAACATTACAAAAATGTACATATTGCAATTTGTCCCAGATTACAAGTGGATCACTATTGATAGTTCAGGGTGCGCTATCAATTTCGCTGGCCTGAGCTAAGAATAGTGCATAATCTGATGTTGCAAATTCATGGTAAAAAAGAAAGACCAGAGAATGTAATCGTAGCCAACATTTTTTAGTGAGCCTTATATGTTTAATGGATAAGGTGCCCACCCCAAACATCATTGAATTTACAAGTGGTGAGCTATGTGTTGCGTTTGAGTGGAACACGTAGCGCCAAATAAGTTAGCGCGACTGGAGACCTGAAGTAAAGTGTTAGGGCTACAATAAAAGTATAACTAAAAACATGTAAAACATATTTAACAAAAAGTATATCAGCTTATTTGTAAGTATATTAGATTTGTATATTCGACCTTCATGGACTTTAGTATTGTTTTCAACCTCTTCTACTATGCTTCGCATATATTCATATAAAAAGTAAAATACGCTTTTCATTAAAATAAACATTTAAAACTTTTGAGCTCATTGTCATATATCATGTCCCTTTAAACCACTGTTTACACTTTTATGTTTAGTATGTATAAATAAATATAACAAATTGACACCACTGCAAAATTATCAGTTTTCTGGTTTTACAATTAATAGGTATGTGTTTGAGTAAAATGAACAGTCTTTGTTTTATTCTATAAAATACTGATAGCATTTATCCCTAATTCAAAATAAAAATATTGTCATTTAGAGATTTATTTGCAGAAAATGACAACTGGTCAAAATAACAAAAAACATGCAGTGTTTTCGGACCTTGAATAATTCAAAGAAAATAAGTTCATATTCATGTTTAAACAACACAATACTAATGTTTTATCTTAGAAACAGAAATAAATAATATAATAATACACACTCTATCAGTCTTTCACATTGCTGTGGGGGGACTTTATGCCATTCCCGGGGGAAAAATTCAAATTTTTTTAATGCCTTGTTGCCATCCAACTTCCTCTTGAATTCCAGAGGTTTTCAATGGGGTTTAGGTCTGGAGATCGGGCTGGCCATGACAGGGTTTGGATCTGAAGTCCACCATCCAAACTTTGATTGACCTGGCTGTGTGGCATGGAGAATTGTCAGAGGAGAAGGAAGTTTTCTTCCAGGATAATCTTGTACGTGGCTTTATTCATGCGTCCTTCACAACGATAAATCTGTCCTATTCCAGCTTTGCTGAAGCACCCCCAGATCATCACTGATCCTTCATCAAATTTCATAGTGGGTGCGAGACACTGTGGATTGTACGCCTCTCCAGGTCTCCATCCAACTATTAGAGGACTAGGTGTTGAGCAAAGCTGAAAATTGGACTCATCAGAGGTGACCTGGAATCAGGCATATTTTTCTTTGTAAACAACGAATGAAACGAGACACGTACAAGGTTATCCTGGAGGAAAACTTGCTTCCTTCTGCTCTGACAATTTTTCTCAAGCCTGTCCTAGCCAACTCAATCTCCAAACCTGAACCCCATTGAAAACCTTTGGAATGTGATCAAGATGAAGATGAATGATCACAAGCCATCAAACAAATCAGAGCTGCTTGAATTTCTGTGCCAGGAGTGGCATAAGGTCACTCAACAGCAATGTGAAAGACTGGTGGTTTAATGTATTTAAAATAGAAATAATTGAAATACAAATGCATGTGTTCTTTTTCTGCACGCATGCTCTGGCAGTCATTTTGATGTAAGTATATGTTGTCTGTGACCTTGCTGTAGCTATATTTTACGTATTATGTATAATATTATTATAATCACCTGTCAGCAACAAAAATTTGTTGCATTGTTAAAAATCAGGACTCTTAGATACTTTACTTTCTGAGATAAATAAAAGTATATTTACTTGAGACAATTTATATTTGATTAACTTTGTTGCACGTATTTTATTTTTGGAGATTTTGAAATATTTGTACTAAACTAAATGAGTTTGGACAGGGGTAGGATAATGCATGCATTGTCAAAATGAGTTAATTCACCACTCTGGGAAAACAGAAATGTTGTTAGTTTAAAATCTATATAATTTTATGGCTATATATTTTACTCTTGCTCATTTTTTAAACTGCAGGATGGTGCAAGGTGACATTTTTTTATTCAATTACATATTGGTAGAATCCTAAACAATGTGTCTTTTGGGGAAGTATATAACTGAATAAAAAAGAATAGGAAATAATTTCTCCTATGCCGATGTTTACCATGTACGACAGAGAAAATGGCAAAAAAAACACAATACTTTATTTGTTGTGTTTTTGTAATGTTGGCTTTTTGCCATTGTAGGATATTTCTGCAAATTACAGTTGTTTCCTGAAAATACTTGATCTGCTGAAAACATTATTTAAATGCAATGGGGTATATTTAACATAGTGCGAGCGAACATGATACAATGTAGCGTATCATGTTCGCTGCACATCCATAAATGCTGACGGCATACGCTGTCGGCATTTATCATTGCACCAGCAGTTCTTGTGAACTGCTGGTGCAATGCCGCCCCCTGCAGATTCATGGCCAATCGGCCGCTAGCAGGGGCTGTCAATCAACCCGATCGTATTTGATCGGGTTGATTTCTGTCCTCTGCCTCAGAGCAGGCGGACAAATTATGGAGCAGCGGTCTTTAGACCGCTGCTTCATAACTTCTGTTTCTGACGAGCCTTCAGAAACAAGGGGCATCAAGCTCCATATGGCTTGATAAATCGTCCCCAATGAGTGCAAATGGCTATAAATAGCTTAGCATCAAAGGGGTTAATTAATTCAATTCAAAAGGCCTCAGAGCATGAATTTAAAATATTTATTGCCCAAAATTGTTGGATGGCCATTAAAGGATAATTAATAATTCATTTGTAAATATATTCAAAGTTTGAAATATTTGTTAGCTATTTTGATGTTCATATAAAACCAAGATATTAGCTAATTGTGAAAATGTGTACTGTTCATCTGAAATTAAAAACCTAAACAGTGTAAAAAGCCATGATAGTGTCTGAAAAGTGTTTGAATTGGACTTTATAAGATAAAGGTGTTGGCAAATCTTGTTTTATGATAAAAACATTAAAATAAGAGTTTTCTGATGGAAACGTATTTGATTTGTGAGGAGCCCCATATTTAAGTGTTTGTCTAGTAAATTGGATCAAAGGTTTTAAAAAAAAATGACTGAAAGTGTTTTAACAATTAATTAAGATTGTCCCAATTCTCAATTGAAAAACTCATCAAAGAGATTGGAATCCAGGTCCAGGTGTCTGATACAAGCATAGCATATGAAAGTTAAAGGGCCACTAAACCCAAAATCTTTCTTTCATGATTCAGATAGAGAATAGAAATTTAAACAATATTACAATTTACTTCTATTATTTATTTTGCTTCACTTTTTAGATATCCTTAGTTGAAGAAAAAGCAATGCACATGGTGAGCCAATCACACAAGGCTTCTATGTGCAGCAACCAATCAGCAACTACTGAGCATATCTAGATATGCTTTTCAGCAAAGAATATCAAGAGAATAAAACAAATTAGATAATATAAGTAAATTAGAAAGATGTTTAAAATTGCATTCTCTTTCTAAATCATGAAAGAAAAAATGTGGGTCTCATGTCCCTTTAATGTCCCTTTAAAGGGACGTGAAACCCACATTTTTTCTTTCACGATTCAGATAGAGCATGCAATTTTAAACAACTTTCTAATTTTCTTCTGTTATCAAATTTTCTTCATTCCCTTGGTATTTTTTTATTGAAGAGCAGGGGCGTAAGCTCAGGGGAGTGCACGTGTCTGGAGCACTATATAGCAGCAGTTTTGCAAGGATACTATCTATTTGCAAGAGCATTAAATATCAATTCTATTTCCTGCCATGTAGTTTTCCAGACACCTACCAGATACCTATCTCTTCAACGAAGAATACCATGGGAAAAGGCATATTTGATAATAAAATATTTGTATGCTCTATCTGAATCACAAAAGATTTTTTGGGGGTTTCATATCTCATTAATTTCTGTGTTATATTATTATCCATATTATTTGGAAAGTAAATATTTTATGCTGCAAACAACGTAAAATGAGATTTATTGAAACATTTATTTAAATACATAAAGGAAACTGAAAGTTTAGCCTGAAATGTTCTTATATTTAATTTTTTTAATTTGGATTATAAATGCATGTAAATAATTTAATGACGTTCATCTATATCCTTTTCTTTTTATTACCATTGGTTTTAATAACAGTGTAGGCCCATTAAGGACTAGATTAGGAGTGGAGCATACCCGACATCTGCAAAAAAATGTTGCAACCACATTAACTTCTTCTCCCATAGACTTCAATGGAGAGTGAAAACTGGGGGGAAAACGAACTCCCATTATTGCGTACTAACCCGACCGTGTACATTCAAGAGAGCTAAACGGGACATGAAATATTAATATTTCACATTACAATGTTCTGCAAAAAAATAAACAAAAAGAGTAATTAGAAAATACAATTCACATTGTACTATATTGAAAACACAGTGGCCTAGATTACGAGTTTTGCGTTAGCCTTAAAAAACAGTGTTGAGAGGTCCCAACGCTGCTTTTTTCCTAACGCTGGTATTACGAGTCTTGCAGGTACAGGTGTACCGCTCACTTTTTTTCCGCGACTCGAACATACCGCAAATCCACTTACGTCAATTGCGTATCCTATCTTTTCAATGGGATTTGCCTAACGCCGGTATTACGAGTCTTTGAAAAAGTGAGCGGTACAGCCTCTCCTGTCAAGACTCCTACCGCATTTAAAAGTAAGTAGTTAAGAGTTTTATTGGCTAACGCCGTAACATAAATCTCTTAACTAAAGTGCTAAAAAGTACACTAACACCCATAAACTACCTATTAACCCCTAAACCGAGGCACCCCCCCACATCACAAACACTTAAATAAAATGTTTAACCCCTAATCTGCCGACCGGACATGGCTGCCACTTTAATAAATATATTAACCCCTAAACCGCCGCACTCCCGCCTCGCAAACATTAGTTACATTTTATTAACCCCTAATCTGCCGTCCCTAACATCGCCGACACCTACCTACAATTATTAACCCCTAACCTGCGCCCCCAATGTCGCTGCAACTATATTAAATGTATTAACCCCTAAACCTAAGTCTAACCCAGCCCCCTAACTTAAATATAATTTAAAATAATCTAAATAAAATAACTTTAATTAAATAAATTATTCCTATTTAAAACTACTTACCTATAAAATAAACCCTAAGCTAGCTACAATATAACTAATAGTTACATTGTATCTAGCTTAGGGTTTATTTTTATTTTACAGGCAACTTTGTATTTATTTTAACTAGGTACAATAGTTATTAAATAGTTATTAACTATTTAATAGCTACCTAGCTAAAAAAAATACAAATTTACCTGTAAAATAAAAATAAACCTAAGTTACAATTACACCTAACACTACACTATAATTAAATTAATTCCCTAAACTAACTACAACTAAATACAATTAAATACAATTATCTAAATTACGAGAAAAAAAACGCTAAATTACAGAAAATAATAAAATAATTAAAAAATGTAAAACTAATAACATCTAATCTAATCCCCCTAATAAAATAAAAAAGCCCCTCAAAATAAAAAAATCCCTACCCTATACTAAATTACAAATAGCCCTTAAAAGGGCCTTTTGCAGGGCATTGCCCCAAAGTAATCAGCTCTTTTACCTTTAAAAAAATACAATACCCCCCAACATTAAAACCCACAACCCACACACCCAACCCTACTCTAAAACCCACCCAATCCCCCCTTAAAAAAACCTAACACTAACCCCTTGAAGATCACCCTACCTTGAGACGTCTTCACCCAACTGGGCAGAAGTGGTCCTCCAGACGGGCAGAAGTCTTCATCCTATCCGGGCAGAAGAGGTCCTCCAGACGGCCAGAAGTCTTCATCCAGTCGGCATCTTCTATCTTCATCCATCCGGAGCAGGTCCATCTTCAAGACATCTGACGCGGAACATCCTCTTCCTTCCGATGACTAACACTAAATGACAGCCAATTGGAATTAAGGCAGAAAAAATCCTATTGGCTGATGCAATCAGCCAATAGGATTGAGCTTGCATTCTATTGGCTGATTGGAAGAGCCAATAGAATGCGAACTCAAGCCTATTGGCTGATTGGATCAGCCAATAGGATTTTTTCTACCTTAATTCCCATTGGCTGATAGAATTCTATCAGCCAATCTGAATTGAAGGGACGCCATCTTGGATGACATCACTTAAAGGTACCGTCATTTAGTGTTAGTCGTCGGAAGGAAGAGGATGCTCCGCGTCGGATGTCTTGAAGATGGACCCGCTTCGCTCCGGATGGATGAAGATAGAAGATGCCGTCTGGATGAAGACTTCTGGCCATCTGGAGGACCTCTTCTGCCTGGATAGGATGAAGACTTCTGCCTGTCGGGAGGACCACTTCTGCCCGGTTGGGTGAAGACATCTCAAGGTAGGGTGATCTTCAAGGGGTTAGTGTTAGGTTTTTTTTAAGGGGGGATTGAGTGTGTTTTAGAGTAGGGTTGGGTGTGTGGGTTGTGGGTTTTAATGTTGGGGGGTATTGTATTTTATTTACAGGTAAAAGAGCTGATTACTTTGGGGCAATGCCCCGCAAAAAGGTCCTTTTAAGGGCTATTTGTAATTTAGTATAAGGTAGGGATTTTTATTATTTTGGCTAGTTTTTTTATTTTATTAGGGGGATTAGATTAGGTGTAATTAGTTTTAAAAAAATTGTAATTATTTTATTATTTTCTGTAATTTAGTGTTTTTTTCATAATTTAGATAATTGTATTTAATTGTATTGAATTGTAGTTAGTTTAGGGAATTAATTTAATTATAGTGTAATGTTAGTTGTAATTATAACTTAGGTTTATTTTTATTTTACAGGTAAATTTGTATTTATTTTAGCTAGGTAGCTATTAAATAGTTAATAACTATTAAATAACTATTGTACCTAGTTAAAATAAATACAAAGTGGCCTGTAAAATAAAAATAAACCCTAAGCTAAATACAATGTAACTACTAGTTATATTGTAGCTAGCTTAGGGTTTATTTTATAGGTAAGTATTTCGTTTTCACAAAAAGCTTAAGAACACCAGTGAGTCAAATTTAGCGCTTAAAAAGTCAAAGCTTTATTCAAATGTAAAATATTCTTAAAATCCAAGTAATATTGTCAATTACAGCTCATCCCTTAAGCTGTCTTACGCGTTTCGGCCCCCCTGGCCTTATTCATAGACATAAATTAACATTGTAAATGTCCCTCATTTATACACAAAAGCCAAAATGGCTCCTGAGATTTGCTGTGATTTCATTTGCTCAAAAGTTGAATACTAAATTTCTAACACTTGCATAGGGTTAACTCGTTCACTTCCAGCTAAGTTGATGTTTGTTATTTCTTACACATAATATAATACATATGCTTATATCTACTTTGAATACTGTTATTTAAATATGGATATTTTAATTTTGTTTATAGAATATTTGTGTTCACATTGCATTTTATTTCTATCTCAATCCTTATTTAATTAATGTAACATATGATTTATTTAAAAACCAAATAAACTTTATATGCTTTTGTAGTGTGCTGGTCCTCCATTGCAAAATAGTAAATGTTCAGGGAATAAGACTTAAAAAAAGAGAAGTACTTAGCTCATACAGAGTATAAATATAGCGTGGTTTTAATGCTGTTGGTTTCTAGGACTCCTTCTAAGACTATATCTAGATAGGGAATCTTTATCTTTTCAAACTGATATGTGAACTGCAAACCTGCTTTGTTTGCATTCAAATAATCAACATATAGCTTGGCCTCCTCCTCAGTGCCCTGCCATATGAAGAGGAGGTCATCAATAAAACGTTTGTATAGTTTGATCTTATCATGAAATGGGTTTTCACCTCCAAAGACATGGGACCGTTCCCACCATCCCATATAGATGTTAGCGTAGGATGGTGCAAACTTTGCACCCATCGCGGTCCCACGTCTCTGGAGGTAAAAATCACCCTCAAAACGAAAAAAATTATGCGTTAAAAGGAAGTCCAATGCTTTGCAAATAAGTATTTCGTTTTAAATAGGAATAATTTAGTTAAATAAAGTTATTTTATTTAGATTATTTTAAATTATATTTTTTAGGGGGGTGTTAGGGTTAGGGTTAGACTTAGGGTTAGGGGTTAATATATTTATTATAGTGGCGGCGACATTGTCGGCGGCAGATTAGGGGTTAATAAATAAAATGTAGGGTTCGGCGATGTTGGGGGCAGCAGATTAGGGGTTCATTAGTATAATGTAGGTGGCAGCGGTGTCCGGAGCAGCAGATTAGGGGTTAATAATATAATGCAGGTGTTGGCGATGTCGGGGGTGTCAGATTAGGGGTTAATAAGTGTATGATTAGGGGTCTTTAGACTCAGGGTTCATGTTAGGTGTAGACATAAATGTATTTCCCCCTAGGAATCAATGGGGCTGCGTTAGGAGCTAAACGCTGCTTTTTTGCAGGTGTTAGGTTTTTTTCAGTCGAATCTGCCCCATTGATTCCTATGGGGAAATCGTGCATGAGCACGTTTAGCCAGCTCACCGTAAGCAGCGCTGGTATTGAGGTGAGATGTGGAGCAAAATTTTGCTCTTCGCTCACTTTTCTGCGGCTAACGCCGGGTTTGTAAAAACCCGTAATACCAGCGTTGTCTGTAGGTGAGCAGTGAGCTGAAACTGCTTACCGACAAAAACTTGTAATCTAGCCGAGTATTAACACATTATTTGATGTTTTAGTTTGTGAATTTAATGTATTTTTTAAAATATACACTCATCTCAAATCTGATGACTGCAACACGTTCCAAAAAAGTTTGGACAAGGGCAATTAAGGACTAATAGCGATGTGACAGTTGAAATAAGAAGGTGATGTGAAACAGGTGAGGCAATTGTGTAATCATAGTATATAAGGAGCCTCCAAAAAAGGCCTAGTCCTTCAAGAGCAAGGATGGGTCGAGGCTAGTCAATCTGCCAACAGATGCGGCAGTAAATAATACAACACTTTGAGAACAACATTTCCCAAAGATAAATCGTTAGGATTTTGGACATTTCACATTCTACAGTCTGCAATATAATTAAAAGATTCAAGGAATCTGGTCAAATCTCTGTGTGTAAAAGGCAAGGCCAAAAACAACTTCTGAATGCACGCGATCTCCGATCTTTCAGAAGTCACTGTCTCAAAATCCGTCATGAGTCTGTAATGGATATCATGACATAGGCTTGGGAATACTTTGGTTAACCTTTGTCAGTCAACACCATTTGCCGCTACATCCACAGATGAAAGTTAAGGCTTTATTGTGTAAAGCAGAAGTCATACATCAATTGTCCAAAAGCACCACTGACTTCTCTGGTCTCAGTTTCATCTATGGTGGACAATAGCACAGTGGAATTGTGTTTTGTGATACAACAAATCAACATTTAAAAAAAACAAAAAAACAGCTGTTGTGTTCTCTGGCAAAAGAGGAAAAGGAACATCCAAGCTGTTATCAGCGGGTGTCAGTGCCCATGATATGGGTAACTTGCACATCTGTGAGGGCAACATTATTACAGAGAGATATGTATACATTTTGAAGCAACATATGCTGCCATCCAGACGTCGTCTTTTCCAGAGATGTCCCTGCATTTTCCAGCAGGACAACGGCAAACTACATTCTGCCTGGATTGCAAGCTCATGGTTGCTTAAGCAGTGTGCAGATGCTAGAATGGCCTGCCTGCAGTCCTGACCTGTCCCTGATATGGCAACAATGGATAATGGATGAATGGGGGAAAATTCTGCTTACTAAACATAACCAACTGGTATCTTCAGTGCCTAAATGCTTAATAAGTGTTTTTAAAAGAAACGTTTATGTTACACAGTGGTAAACAGTCGATTGTCCCAGCTTTTTTTAAATGTGTTGCAGTCACCAGATATGTGTATATTTTCAAAAATACATTTTAATTCACAAACTTATGTGTTTTCAATATAGTACAGGGGGAATTGAATTTTCAATTGACTGTTTTTGTTAGGTTTCTTGCATTTTCCATACTTTCCCAACTGTTTTTAAATTGTTTATATATATATATATATATATATATATATATACACACACAGAGAGAGAAGTGCACAAATACTATTGTTAGCCTGTTCTATGTCAATTTACCACCTGGGTGCAGCTTCTTTTAGCCCAGTAATGCTTTTCACAGAAAAGAACTTTCCTGTAGTATATCAGTCTGACCCCGCCTATTACGGTCAGTCCAGCGCCGAAATACCAGACAAGGAGTCCACGTCTGGTTTCCCCTTCTCTCTGTATGTATTTAGTCTCCCTATGGGAAAAAGGGGCAACCAGACGTGGACTCCTTTCTCCGTGTGCTTAGAGGAATATGGCTACACCTCACTGACGAGGCCCAATGAAGGCCAAAACGATCGCCTGGGGTTGCTGTGTTCTTTGTTCAGAGAGGAATTTCCTCGTATTTCGGTGATGGACTGACCGTAATAGGCGGGATTAGACTGATATACTACAGGAAAGCTCTACTCTGTGAAAAGCATTACTGGGCTAAAAAGCTGCACCCAGGTGGTAAATCGCCATAGAACAGGCTAACAATGGTATTGAACCATTTGTTCGTTCCTGTGAGTGCACTTCTCTCTGTATGTATTTAGTCTCCCTATGGGAAAAAGGGGCAACCAGACGTGGACTCCTTGCTCAGTGTGCTTAGAGGAATATGGCTACACCTCACTGACGAGGCCCAATGAAGTTCGAAACGATTGTCTGGGGTTGCTGTGTAGCCATACTCCTCTAAGCACACTGAGCAGTATGGAAACATGGCAATTACCAGGGAGCATAGGTGCTAGCGGAGGGTGACATCACCTGACGCATTTCACGCCCTTCTGCTGCTTTGTCAAATAATCTCCTATAAGTGTTACATGTGCCTTTATACGTTTGCAATTTCCTCACCTGGCTGCACCTATTAGGGGACTCTTTTTCTGGATTATATATTATTACTGCTATCGCTAAGTTTAGCAGTCATACTTTCCTCCGGGAGAGAAGCAGAAGCTGCCCCTGGTAAATGCTGGAACTTCCATTCTTGTTACCTGTGAACTAACTTTCTGCCTCTATATATATATATATATATATATATATATATATATATATATATATATATATACAACTTTACCTATATATATATTCCTATAGATATATAAGTATATATACGTATTTTACATGACCAGTATTTTATATATATATATATATATATATATACGTATATATATATATATATATATATATATATATATATATATATATATACAGGGAGTGCAGAATTATTAGGCAAGTTGTATTTTTGAGGATTAATTTTATTATTGAACAACAACCATGTTCTCAATGAACCCAAAAAACTCATTAATATCAAAGCTGAATAGTTTTGGAAGTAGTTTTTAGTTTGTTTTTAGTTATAGCTATTTTAGGGTATATCTGTGTGTGCAGGTGACTATTACTGTGCATAATTATTAGGCAACTTAAAAAAAAACAAATATATACCCATTTCAATTATTTATTTTTACCAGTGAAACCAATATAACATCTCAACATTCACAAATATACATTTCTGACATTCAAAAACAAAACAAAAACAAATCAGTGACCAATATAGCAACCTTTCTTTGCAAGGACGCTCAAAAGCCTGCCATCCATGGATTCTGTCAGTGTTTTGATCTGTTCACCATAAACATTGCGTGCAGCAGCAACCACAGCCTCCCAGACACTGTTCAGAGAGGTGTACTGTTTTCCCTCCTTGTAAATCTCACATTTGATGATGGACCACAGGTTCTCAATGGGGTTCAGATCAGGTGAACAAGGAGGCCATGTCATTAGATTTTCTTCTTTTATACCCTTTCTTGCCAGCCACGCTGTGGAGTACTTGGTCGCGTGTGATGGAGCATTGTCCTGCATGAAAATCATGTTTTTCTTGAAGGATGCAGACTTCTTCCTGTACCACTGCTTGAAGAAGGTGTCTTCCAGAAACTGGTAGTAGGACTGGGAGTTGAGATTGACTCCATCCTCAACCTGAAAAGGCCCCACAAGCTCATCTTTGATGATACCAGCCCAAACCAGTACTCCACCTCCACCTTGCTGGTGTCTGAGTCGGACTGGAGCTCTCTGCCCTTTACCAATCCAGCCACGGGCCCATCCATCTGGCCCATCAAGACTCACTCTCATTTCATCAGTCCATAAAACCTTAGAAAAATCAGTCTTGAGATATTTCTTGGCCCAGTCTTGATGTTTCAGCTTGTGTGTCTTGTTCAGTGGTGGTCATCTTTTACCTTGGCCATGTCTCTGAGTATTGCACACCTTGTGCTTTTGGGCACTCCAGTGATGTTGCAGCTCTGAAATATGGCCAAACTGGTGGCAAGTGGCATCTTGGCAGCTGCACGCTTGACTTTTCTCAGTTCATGGGCAGTTATTTTGCGCCTTGGTTTTTCCACACACTTCTTGCGACCCTGTTGACTATTTTGAATGAAACGCTTGATTGTTCGATGATCACGCTTCAGAAGCTATGCAATTTTAAGAGTGCTGCATCCCTCTGCAAGATATCTCACTATTTTTTACTTTTCTGAGCCTGTCAAGTCCTTCTTTTGACCCATTTTGCCAAAGGAAAGGAAGTTGCCTAATAATTATGCACACCTGATATAGAGTGTTGATGTCATTAGACCACACCCCTTCTCATTACAGAGATGCACATCACCTAATATGCTTAATTGGTAGTAGGCTTTCGAGCCTATACAGCTTGGAGTAAGACAACATGCATAAAGAGGATGATGTGGTCAAAATACTCATTTGCCTAATAATTCTGCACTCCCTCTATGTATTAACCCCTAAACCGCCGCTCCCGGACCCCGCCGCAACCTATATTAAATTTATTAACCCCTATCCTGCCCCCCCTACACCGTCGCCACCTATAATAAATGTATTAACCCCTATCCTGCCCCCCACTTCACCGCCACCACTATAATAAAATTATTAACCCCTAAACCTAAGTCTAACACTAACCCTAACACCCCCTAACTTAAATATTAATTAAATAAATCTAAATAATATTTCTATTATGAATTATATTAATCCTATTTAAAACTAAATACTTACCTTTAAAATAAACCCTAATATAGCTACAATATAAATAATAATTATATTGTAGCTATGTTAGGATTTATTTTTATTTTACAGGCAAATTTCAATTTATTTTAACAAGGTACAATAGCTATTAAATAGTTATTAACTATTTAATAGCTTACCTAGCTAAAATAAAGAGAAATGTACCTGTAAAATAAAAACTAACCTAAGTTACAATTACACCTAACACTACACTATACTTTAATAAATTATTCCTATTTAAAACTAAATACTTACCTGTAAAATAAACCCTAAGATAGCTACAATATAATTAATAATTACATTGTAGCTATCTTAGGATTTATATTTATTTTACAGGTAACTTTGTATTTCTTTTAGCTAGTTAGAACAGTTATTAAATAGTTATTAACTATTTAATAACTACCTAGCTAAAAGAAATACAAAATTACCTGTAAAATAAATCCTAACCTAAGTTACAATTAAACCTAACACTACACTATCATTAAATTAATTAAATAAATTAACTACAAATAACTACAATTAAATACAATTACATAAACTAACTAAAGTACAAAAAATAAAAAAAGCTAAGTTACAAAAAATAAAAAAAATAAGTTACAAACATTTAAAAAATATTACAACAATTTTAAGCTACTTACACCTAATCTAAGCCCCCTAATAAAATAACAAAGCCCCCCAAAATAAAAAAATGCCCTACCCTATTCTAAATTTAAAAAGTTCAAAGCTCTTTTACCTTACCAGCCCTTAAAAGGGTCTTTGGCGGGGCATGCCCCAAAGAAAACTGCTCTTTTGCCTGTAAAAGAAAAATACAACCCCCCAACATTAAAACCCACCACCCACATACCCCTAATCTAACCCAAACCTTCCTTAAAAAAAACCTAACACTACCCCCCTGAAGATCATCCTACCTTGAGTCGTCTTCACTCAGCCGAGCAGCAATGGAACTGAAGAGGAGATCCGGAGCGGCAGAAGTGATCCTCCAAGGGGCGCTGAAGTCTTCCATCCGATGAAGTGATCCTCCAAGCGGCGCTGAAGAAGTCTTCCATCCGATGAAGTGATCCTCCAAGCGGCGCTGAAGAAGTCTTCGATCCGGGCGATGTCATCTTCCAAGCGGGGTCTTCAATCTTCTTCTACAGGATCCATCTTCATTCCGCCGAAGCGGAACATCCTTCTTTCCCGACGGACTACCGACAAATGAAGGCTCCTTTAAGAGACGTCATCCAAGATGGCGTCCCTTCAATTCCGATTGGCTGATAGGATTCTAGGATTGAATCAGCCAATCAGATTGAGCTTGCATTCTATTGGCTGATCGGAACAGCCAATAGAATGCAAGCTCAATCTGATTGGCTGATTGCGCTAACCCTAAAGCACCGAAGAGGTTTCCACGGAGATTCCTTCTGAGCATACATGTAAAGTGTCCTTTAACTTTTGAAAAATTAGAAAATTAGTTTTCCCAAGTTGACAAAAGAGAAAAAAAAAATATCCTTTTAACTTGTAACTATTATTTTTTAATAATTCTCGGAATAATGTTTATTAGAATATATGAGTGTAACACTTTATTTTAATGTATTTATGTTGTATTTGGCACATCTTTTTATTTATCCCTAATCCTTGACACAATGTGTTAGGTCGCGCTAACCTGTCAAGTGCATTTTTGGAGCAGTTGCATTCACTTTCAACTTGTTAGCATGGGCACAATATTTCAATATCATGCACGCTATTGTTAGTGCACCACTTGTAATTTAGCCCTCAGTGTGTTCAACTTGCTATACTGTTTTATGAATATTTCCATTAAAGGGATATTCCAGCCAAAATTGGAAACCACATGGATGCATTTCTGTATTGAACAGAAGCAATTTTGTAATATACATGCATTAGCAAAAATGCTTCTAATAAAAGCTATAGCTGTTTCAAAAGTGTATTTAAGTATGCACCGTGCACCAGCATTTTAAACACAACACTTGCTCAGAGAGCCTAAGGTGCTTGTACCATCTGGTAATGACTCAATTTGTTAATTGCTGACATGATACAAGCCACACGACATGATACAAGCCACACTGATGATCTGAGCTGCTGCATTATTTAAAATGCTAGTGAAGCGAGAATATCTGGCTATTGGTCACATGCACATGCAGAGAAATATGTTAAGACTAAAACAGTGGTAATTTTTTCTTTTGTAATTCAGAAAGAGCATGCAATTTTAAGCAACTTTCTAATTTACTCCTATTATCAATTTTTCTTCGTTCTCTTGCTATCATTATTTGAAAAAGAAGGCATCTAAGCTTTTTTTTTTTTTTTTTTTAATAATTTTTTATTTAGGTTTTTCGAATGTTACAACAAAAAGAGAGAAATTTTTTTTGTCACAGATACAATAAGTAAATATACATTAACTTTTCAGGCGGGTATATTAACGCCCACATGTGAGTGCTTATTTTGTTCATGACATTATAATGTACAAGAAATTAGGTAACCCAGAAACCTAGGTTAAATAATAATAGATGAGGATCCAAATAGACATTCTTTGCAACTTTCAGATGTCAGAAACATGTGAGATAAGATAAATAAAAATAAAATCCAGAGCCCACAAAAAACTAGACAAACAAAAATGAAACCTCATTTTTCTTTTAAAGCTTGAATGTGAAGTAACTACTGTATTGGTCGCTTTTGGGCCAATTTTATCATGAATGTTATATCAAATGTAGTTACTTAGAGTCAGTGTACAAACACATAATGTATGGTGAGCTGAAATAATATATATAGAGTATAATCTCCACGTTGCCATAAAGAACATTGATAAGGTTATATATTCTAGTAAAATTGGGACAAGTGTGGATTAGTTTATGTTTGGTCGCTTTTGGACCAAATTAGCGGGGAGAGGGGTAAGGGAGTTCAGCGGGCAAGAGCCGCTCAAAGTGGAGTGGGGGAGGGAATGGGGAGCGGAGCCATACAGGATAGCAGAATAGTTAGTGGAGGTCTTATTATATAGTTACAAGGGTGGGCTTCAAAGGAAGGACCTGCTGTTTATATAGCTAATAGGGAGGGACATAGCTCTGTCAGAGTATAAGTCTATGGACCTATAATAAAAATATGTCAGCAGGGGGTTGGGTTAGTGACTGATAGAGTAGTATATTAAAACCTTAGGGGAAGTTCAGAACAAATAGGTTTACTATGTTTGACAATATTATACCTCAGGGACTTTTGGAGACAATTAGTACTACGCAGCATTGTGTCAATAATCAGACTCAAATATAGACTATAAGCTTCCAAAGATTACTACTAATACATGGTCTCCCTTATATCTTGCAAGCATAGAAATTCAAACTAGTTGAGGTTGTATAGCCATACCTGAGGTTCCTTTACAAGGCAAACTACTACCCGTGTTAGTCACTCTAGCACCTTAGTGTGAAAAGGTTAATAAGATATTGTTCATCATCACTTATAAAAAAGTGTAATAGGCTATGTATGATGAGGGTATATAAGATAGCTCTTCATATAAAACTAGGCATAGTAATTTGATAGTATAGTATCCGTGTGCAACAGTGAGATTGCGAATATCATTAAGAGACCCAAGCGCCTATTATCATCTGTCAAATGCTATAAGCAAAGATGCGAATATAACTATTTTTGGAGGTAGTTTATGCTAAGCAGCAATGTGATAAAACCGTTACTCAGACTCAAACGTAAGCTATAAGTTTCCAAAGGATAAACCCTAGGTATGATCTCCTGTATGTCTAGCTATCTGAATAGAAATGAGCCAATGTGCTAGTTAATAAACTATGGCTTTAAATTCAAATAAATGAAGCAGTAAGAATAAGAAACAATAACATTGCACAGTTTCAGAGAGTGTTATGCATGCAGATTAAACGCTTATAACAAAAGTAGGCAATACTTTAACCTTAATACAGTTAACAAAATAAATTCTAGTTAATAAGTTGATATACCTGTCATGACACCTTTGGGAAGAAATCTAACTTGGGGATGCTTAAATGTCTGTCTATTACTGGATAGTGGCGCATTTAGCAACGTGCTCAAAACCAATGTTATCTATGTAGGAGTGTTGTGTCAGTGTTAGGGTATACATCTTTAATAAAAATATAGCTCTGCAATATCATGTCTAATATTGCACAGGCCTATGGAAAGGCATTATGCACCTATCTCCACAATTATAAGCACATGTCTATGCATCTCATACATTACTTTGTGACTTGAGATTGTGAATATATGCTTAAGAGATAGAACATTATAGAAGCTTATCGATGGTATGCACTAGCTAAGATCACTAATAATAAAACAAAAGAACCATTCAGGCAGTGTGTTAGTATAACATAAACCAGTCAGCTCTTATCAAGAAGCATATGCAAAGTCTTATTAAAGATCTGATGGTTTAGCAGCCTAAGTTTTTAAAGGTACATAGGAGGGTAGTGAGCTAAATTAATACTATAAAAATAGAAGAGATAATAAGTTTCTATTCCATGGTTATACTATTCAATAGTATACTATATGGAACGCTGACACGGCAGCTGACACCATCCTCAATATAGATAGTTAAGGGACATCTGGAGATATATGCATGAATAACTAATAAAGGGGAGAAACCCCTAAAGCAAATACACATGGTAGTAGTGAGGTGGTATATAAGCCATATTTACAAATGTCTCACTGTCTATAGTGTATTAGCATAACCAGTTATCCCCTTTCAAAAAGCTATTTGCTCAATAATATCACTAGGCTATGAGCAATAACTATATATATCATGTTGCAAAATACAGTATAAAAAGAGAGAGAGAGAGATGCACTCAGCTGAGACAGAACAAAAGCTGGAAAAACTTCCGTGCCTGTTAATTTTTGGGTGCCACTCAGGGTGCATACTCTTTTAGCACACTATGCCCCTTCACAGAGAAAAAATATCCTGTAGCATATCAGTCTGACCCTGCCCAATGACAGTCCAGCACCGAAATACCAGGCAATTCTTTTCTGTACAAGAGAAACAACAACCCCAGACGATCGTTTCGGCCTTCTGTGGGCCTCGTCAGTGAGGTGCAGTCGCTTTTCTCTAAGGGCATGTGTGCAAGGAGTCCACGTCTGGTTTCCCCTTTTACTCTTAGGGAGACCCAAGAGCAATTTGCATAAATATAAAAAGAGAGAGAGAGAGATGCACTCAGCTGAGACAGAACAAAAGCTGGAAAAACTTCCGTGCCTGTTCATTTTTGGGTGCCACTCAGGGTGCATACTCTTTTAGCACACTATGCCCCTTCACAGAGAAAAAATATCCTGTAGCATATCAGTCTGACCCTGCCCAATGACAGTCCAGCACCGAAATACCAGGCAATTATTTTCTGTACAAGAGAAACAACAACCCCAGACGATCGTTTCGGCCTTCTGTGGGCCTCGTCAGTGAGGTGCAGTCGCTTCTCTCTAAGGGCATGTGTGCAAGGAGTCCACGTCTGGTTTCCCCTTTTACTCTTAGGGAGACCCAAGAGCAATTTGCATAAATATAAAAAGAGAGAGAGAGAGATGCACTCAGCTGAGACAGAACAAAAGCTGGAAAAACTTCCGTGCCTGTTCATTTTTGGGTGCCACTCAGGGTGCATACTCTTTTAGCACACTATGCCCCTTCACAGAGAAAAAATATCCTGTAGCATATCAGTCTGACCCTGCCCAATGACAGTCCAGCACCGAAATACCAGGCAATTCTTTTCTGTACAAGAGAAACAACAACCCCAGACGATCGTTTCGGCCTTCTGTGGGCCTCATCAGTGAAGTCTCCCATTTTGGGAAGTGTGATGATAGCAGGATGTGATGTCACTAGCATGTGGGCGGGGCTTAGGTCCGGTGTCTGTGTCGCAGTTAGTTTAGTACAATCAACCTGTCTGGATGTGTATTGCTATGCTCTGTAATAAAATAGAGTTGTACCATCATTGCTGTGTCCTGCATATGTCCTGCATCTCATGACATGGTGTCAGAAGTTCTGGACTACGCTTCTGTTTCTGATGATGACGATGTCAAAGTTTACCCCACCTGAGCCTTTTGACTTTTCTCAGCCTGCAGCTTGGCCCACATGGCGTCAGCGGTTTCAGCGCTTCAGGATTGCATCCAAACTGAACAAGGAGAGTGGTGAAGTACAAGTTAATTCTCTTTTATATTCTATGGGGAAAGAT